>NW_017617365.1:824656-1284656 GCF_001879475.1 Ipomoea nil
AATGGAGCCCGTGGATCCCTTTTGTCTTCTTCTTATTATTTTTAATTTTAAATTTAATTTTATTTTGTATATTGTTTTGTTTGGATTATTATTATTATTATTATTATTATTATTATTATTATTATTATTATTATTATTATTATTATTATTATTATTATTATTATTATTATTATTATTTGTAATTTGATTATTGATAAATTCGTCAAAATTATAATAAATTCGTCATTTTAACATTTTAACTTTAATCAAAACATCAAAATATCAAAATCAAAATATATTATATAATAACTCAATAATTTGCTCCAAACAGCTAAAAACTAATACAACACATACATTTTGGGTTAATCTTCCACAACCCCTACTAATAATAAATAAATAAAAACTAAAATAAGAAGACAAAGTTAAAACTTCTTAAATAAGAACCTTTTGACTTCTCAATACTTGACCACATTGATGGGCAAGCAATTATGTTTATAAGAGTCTCATTGCTCCTCTTATATATATGAGCTCTCTCTTTTCAAACATTTTAAATGTGGGATCAAAATGATCCCACATCATTTACAAAGGGTGCCGGTGGCTCGCCTTTGTCTTTTTTTTTTTCTTTTTTTTTTGGGTTAATTTTAATTTTATTTTGTATATAGTTTTTTTTGGATTATTATTATTATTATTGTTGTTGTTGTTGTTGTTGTAATCTGATTATTTGGCAAATTCGTCAAAATTTTAATAAATTCGTTGTTTAACATTTTATATTTAATCAAAACACCAAAAATATTATTTAATAACTTAGCAATTTGCTCCAAACTGCTAAAAACTAAAACAACTCATATACATTTTGGGTTAATCTTTCTCAAACCCCCTAATAAATTTAAAAAAAATTAAAAAAAAAAACTAAAATAAGAAGCCATTAAGATAAGGTTTCTTAAATAAGAGCCTTTTGACACGTTGGGTTTCAATAGGTTGAGAAAGTTTACATGTTACAGGGTCAATCGAATAGTTATGTTGTGGAACCGTATCCACCTTGCAAGGTGGACACAGTTCTATGTTTATAATTACTAAACTATATGTTCATTATTATAAAGCTATATATTCATAATTTTGGAACTTCATATTCATAAGTACGTATTGAACTCTATATTTATAATTACAGAACTCTAAATTCATAGTTACTGAACTATATGTTCATAATTATAAAGATATATATGCATAATTTTTAACTTCATATTCACAATTATTGAATCTCTATATTCATGATTACATAACTATATGTTCATAATTATGTTCACAACACTATGTTCATAATTATAGAACTATATGTTCATAATTTTTTGAATTATATATTAATAATTATGAACAATTTTTGAACTGTGTCGACATTGCAAGGTGGACACATATCCACGGCATAATTTGTCAGGTTAATAGTACTAAAATAAAAAAAAATGAAAAAATAAAAAAAATAAAAGTCTTTGGACTTCTCAATACTTGCCCATATTGATGGGCAAACAATTATATGTTTGTAAATGTCCCTCTTATATAGAGGAGTTTAAGAGCTCATCTTTCCAAACATTTTCAATGTGGAATCAAAATGATCCCACATCATTTACAAAGGGAAGCCACCTTTGTCTTCTTCCTTTTTTTTTTTTTTTTTTTTTTTTTTTTTTTTTTAATTTAAATTTATTTTGTATATAGTTTTGTTTGAATTATTAAATTTGTTGTTATTGTTATTATTATTATTGTTATTGTTATTGTTATTGTTATTATTTTAATTTTATTTTTATTTTTTTATTATTACATTATTACATAGGATTTTTATTATACTTGAACAATAATATTATCAATTATATTATTATATTATAGAATATAATACCATACGTAATGTTACCAATTATGCAATATTACCAATTAATAGATTTTTTAAAATTTCCATTAGACATTTACTTACCAAATAAGCTTTACTACAAAAGTTTGGGCGGGAAAATGAAATTGGATGATTTTGTTGTTTTTTTTTTTTTTTTGAAAAGGTATGATTTTGTTTTTATATAATAATAATAATAATAATAATAATAATAATAATAATATATAATATATAATATATAATATATATAGATTAATTATTACCCTAATACTTAATTTATAATTCTGATTTTAAAATTCTTATTATTATTATTAACATTAACATTTGATTAGTTTTATAAAAAAAAATGTAAATTCTAAAATTTGTATGAATAAATTTAAACTCTAATCCGACGCATTTCCTTATATGATTGTATAATTCATTTTATATACACATAATATTTATTAAAATGAAAATAGGAAAATTTTATAATATAATTTCATTAATTATAATTTATATGGATAGATTTATAATTAAAAAATTACATTTAAAAATTTAAAAAGTTGCATTTAAATTTTGCATGATTATTATAGTGCATAAGTGTATGTATGATTAGAAATATTCATGTTTTGTTAATTTAATAATTTAATTTCTTTAATTATATTTCATATTTTATTAATTGTAATTTAACTAAATTGTCACAAATATTTCTAGGGAAGAAATCTTATATTTCTCAATTTCTTTAATTATATTAAGTATAATTACCAAATATTGTGACAATTACCATAATAATTTCATTAATTATATTACTTATATTAATTATAATATTTGTAATAATCTCTTCCAAAATTGAAATACATTACCATAATAATCACACAAAATAATGAAAGAAAAATTATCAAAATAATTATCTTTAAAAAAAATAAAGAAATTATATTAAAAATTAATTATATATTAAGATAAGTATAATTTTTTTCATGCCAATATATTATACATTAAGTATAAAAATATATATGTATATAAATTACCATAATAATTACACCGAAAAAGGTAACAATATATAATTATTAGGTAATAATATTAATAATTAATTATTAAGGTAAATATAACTTATTTTGTACTAATAATATTATCCATTATATATATATATATATATATATATATATATATATATATATACTTTTAATTTTATATTGATAACCATAGTCTATGTATATACTTTAAGAAAATATTCATTATTAAAGATTAAAGATGAGATATAATTTAAAAAGTAAGTTATTTATTAGATTACCTAATATAATTGTCTTACTAATTGATTCAATGCTACTATGTATAATTCATATATTTGAAAACTTTTTAAATCAAAATATCCATTAATTGCCTTAGTAATTAAAATAATTGTTAGTCAATCAATATTCAATAGTACTAAAAGTATTATTTGAATTTTTATACATAAGATATAATATTATTAAATCAAAATAATTAAAAATAATGTGTCCATATTACAAAAAATTTTATAATAGTAATTTTTATTGCATAATAGAATTTGGCAATTATTAAATATTGTTTATGGTAATTATTGTATGACTTTTAATACTAAAATTATTAGGTAGAATTTTTATAATTAAGGTATAATATTCTAAAAGTGAAATATTGCTTATATATGGTTTACCCGTATTAACCATCACTATATTAAGTTAATAAATAATTCTTTTAATATAATATATTATTAAATCTAAACATATGATTAATATTTATTCAATATTATTACGGAAGTATTACAATTATAAATTTTACTCCGTATTAAATTTTAAATGGCTTAGCATATCGAAGCAAACATGGTAAGTCAATAACATTATTTTACATTAGTAAAGTGATTTTATATCAAGGAATGTCAGATGAAGAATAAAATCAAAATAATACTCTATTGAAAAAAAAGCCACAGTACTTAATCATTTTTTTCCTAAAAAAAAAATAAAATTAAATGGCAAGAAAAACGTCTTGAGGGGAAAGACAAACTACTCTCTTATTACAAAAAATGTACACTTTAAAAATGGAGAAATTGAATCGAAACAAAGTCCAATGCTTTGATATATTGACAACTAAAAAATGCTTTTAATTTCATTTTGGTTTTTATTGTATTCTTAGTATGGTTCCCTCTATAAGTCTATATATATTTATATATATACATAATTCGTCCCTCGATCACAAAACATTATCATCTTGATGAGCAAGGAACTCTTTTGCTTCCCGATCAATCTTTCTAGATCTGTACCTTCTCCACAAAAAAAAAAAAAAAAGACAAAAAAAATATATATCAACATTTTTTCTTATGAACCACTTTTGTTGTTTAAAAACCATAAAATACAAAAAAAATAAAAACAAAACAAAACCCAAAAAGAAGAAAAAATAAAAGAAACTAAGATGATGAAAACCTCACCAATGTAAATCACGTATCAACCTCAACTGTGGAAGATCACATGATGATTAGAAGTCTATTGCTTCCCGGTCAATCTTTCTAGATCCGTATAGTATCTTCTCCACAAAAATAGACCAAAAAAAAAAGAATATATCAACATTTTTTCTTACGAACCACTTTTGTTGTTTAAAAATCAAAAAATACAAAAAAATAAAAACAAAACAAAACCCAAAAAGAAAAAAAAAAAAAAAAAAAAAGAAACTAAGATAATGAAAACCTCACCAGTGCAAATCATGTATCAACCTCAACTGTGGAAGATCACAGGATGATTAGAAGTCTATTGCTTCCCGATCAATCTTTCTAGATCCGTATCTTCTCTACAAAAATAGACAAAAAAAAAAGAAAAGAATATATCAACATTTTTTCTTACGAACCACTTTTGTTGTTTAAAAATCAGAAAATACAAAAGAATAAAAACAAAACAAAACCCAAAAAGAAAAAAAAAATTAAAGAAACTAAGATAATGAAAACCTCACCAGTGCAAATCACGTATCAACCTCAACTGTGGAAGATCACATGATGATTAGCAAAAATCAATAAAATAATTAACCTTAGTTGGGGTTGTGTATGGTCATATAAGGTGTATTTATACACAATGGATGAGATCAAAAGGGTTTAGTATTAAAATTATAAAATGGTAAGAGATCTCAAGAAAGGTAAAATCTTTAATATTATTAAAATGCCATATTTGTCTAAATATTTGATATTACAAAAATGCCTCTAAATTTTGGGGGAAAACTTAGCTAGGAGGATTTTATACTTTTATATATATATAGACAATTAAAAGGACTACAATAATATATAATTTCCATAATTATATTACCATAATGTTTGTTATTCTGACGGAATATTCCATACATATTTATAATCGTAATTTTATATATAATAATATATAATATATGCATAGTTATATATAATATATGCACTATGCAGTATGATAGGTATAATTAATTAGTGACCAACGAACGTTGGTGAAGAACATTTCATAATCAATATTATAGGAATATTTCATAATTAATTAGTTTATATTACCATAATATTCTTTCCATAATTAATTAATATATTGATATTACTTAAATGACCCTAAGTTTTGGGGGGAAAACTTGGCTAGGAGGATTTTACTTTTATATATATATAGATATAGATTTGCGTAGCAATCAACATCATATTGTGATGACAGGATACTAGATTTGATCTTTCAAGTCTCTGTCCAACATGTTTTTACATATTAGAAAACGAATTGAAGGGTGACAAAAATTGTTTAAACACGTATTATGAGAAGTTTTTTTGAATGCTACTGACTCTATTACAATGTCTGTCCAACATGTTTTTTACATATTAGAAAACGAATTGAAGGGTGACAAAAATTGTTTAAACACGTATTATGAGAAGTGTTTTTGAATACTATTGACTCTATTACAATATAGTATTTGTTCTGAGGCTCGAAATCACAACCTTACATATGGGAGTCCAACCCGGGTGCCATCTGAGCACAAGGTGCTTGGCACCTGGGTTAAATGAACAAATTATGCATAATTCATGAATTAAAAATGTAATTCATTAATCCAAAACTTATTGTATTTATGTGTAGCTTTGAGTTGAAGAAGCAAGCACAAGGTAAGATATAAAGGGAAAAAACCAAACATAGAAGTCATGATCCAATTGAAATTATAGCAAGAGAAGGAAGCTAAGATCAACGAAAAGGATAATGGATGATTAAATTATTTCCAAGTTGGAGAAGTTACAAAATTTTGAATTTCAAAAAACTCCCTTTTTATAATCCCTTTTAGAAAAAAATCAAAAAGCAACTACGTGGAAATCCATAAGAAGCAGCCATGGACCCATGAAAATTGCATATTGTCGCACTCCATTTACTGTTATTATTCAACAATAAATTGAATTCAATACGTACAGTTATCAAGTTCCATTATATTTTCATCATTTTTATGTTAACTAAATTTAAATGAAATATTTAACAAGCAACACAACATTTTAGACTGTTAATTAATAAGCAAAATGTTAATGTAATTTGTTCTTTGCCTTTCAATTATTAGCAAATCGGTTCCTTAACAGATGGACATACACATGATATTTATAATCACATGACAGTGAAAGATAAAATCTATCATTTACTAAGAATTGAGAAATTAAAAATATTTTGTTTTCTTTAATAAACTCAATCTAGAGATAATTTAGAAATGATTATTAGTATCATTGAGTCACCGTAATTTACATCTTCTCATATGCTCTGTCGTAATTTACATCTTCTCATATGCTTTGTCGGGTCGGAGTGTGGTGGGCCCTTAGGGTTGGGGATTCATCATTTTGGGAGAAGAAATGATTATAAGTTAATTTAATATATTTTTCCATTTCTTTTAAATAAATAGAATGGTTAATGAGCCAAGTTATTCTTATTAGGACTCTATAGTTGTGTCCATGTATAACTCTACTTCTAGTTAGTATATCTGTTTTATATTTCTGTATATCATTGGATCATTGACAATCAATACAATACTACAAACACAGTAATCTTATACTACTGCATGGTAAGTTGGTAACAGAGACACTAGTACTCAAGAAAAATAAATGTTAATGAAATGCGTTACCTTAACTTTAATAGTTCATTATTTATATTTATGGGTCAGTTTCATTATTCTTAATTTCATAGACAAATTCAATAATTTTTTTTAAAAAAAAAAAAAAAAAAAAAAAAAAGGAAAAGACTATTTCTGCTTCATTATTAATTAATTAGCTCCATCTTGACACCTTCCAATATGATGGGCAGTACATTGTACATAGTAGATCTCTTCGTGTTGTTTGCATATAATATCGTCATTTCAACAACCTTTGCGTTATTGTTTCTTCTTATTATTTTGACGTTGTATCTCTCTCTCTCTCTTCATATTTCTCTGTTTCTCTCTCTTGAATTCGATGAAGAATAATCAGCAGAGCCAGAGCTCAATAGTGGCGACAATTAAGGTCTTCAATTCCCCCATCAAAAACCTCGTAAACCTCATCTCGCTCTTCGTCATCTTCGCCTGCGGCTTGACGTGCGGCGTTGGGCTCTCCTTCTACGCCAAGAACCTGCCGTGGAGCCTCAGGGCCGTCGACGGCGCAGTGCGCCTCAATTTGGCGCCGCCGCCGCCGCCGCCGCCGGAGGAGCGGGTGGTTGGGCTGAAGGAGTTGTTGATGGCTCCGCCCGGCGCCGCCCACAACCTGAGCGACGAGGAGCTGCTTTGGCGAGCGTCGATGAGTCCGAAGATTGGAGAGATGCCGTTCCGGCGAGTGCCGAAGGTGGCGTTCATGTTCCTCACCCGCGGCGCGCTGCCGTTGGCTCCGCTGTGGGAGATGTTCTTCAGAGGTAACGCCGGCCTTTTCTCCATTTATGTACATTCATCGGATCCTTCGTACAATGAAACGGAGCCGCCGGAATCTGTCTTCCACGGCCGGAGAATTCCTAGTAAGGTTAGTTTTCACTACAACTCAATTCCCTCTCTTTTGAAACTATTTTACTTTTTAATTTTGACTTTATTCTCAAATTATATTATATTCCAATATACTATACCTTTTAGGATTAAGAGGCAAGTTTGCCGGACTTCGCCCTTCACCAATCTCCATTCAACAATTCTCCTTTCATGACTTGTCATTCTGAACTTTCGAATCAGTTACTTACTCTGATATCAATTGATAAGATTAAACGCTTATCACTAGGTCAAAAGTTATACCTAATAACAAAGGCTAAACTTTATTTGGCTATCACATTTTCAAAAAGCAAGATACTGAATTTGACCATTTACGAGTTTCCACCCAACAATCTTCCTGGCTACCAATTAATGGACTAGATCATTTATTAGCCTCCACCCAACAATACGACTACAAATTACAGGAATATATATGTTTTAAATAAATTTTTATTTTTATATTACATTTTAAATTTGAACATTTTATAAATTAAGGTAGAGGATAATACAACTAATTTATAATATTATAAGAATAATATTGTTTATATATTTATCTAATTTCCATATTCTAATAGAGATTTTAAATAAATGTTAATCACATATCAATCAAATCGGTGTTGAATTTTATTCTCAAAACTATTAATAGACCCATGTTGGATGAGCTAATAGGTATCTTGTGGGTGGAGAAAGAGTTAGGCGATTAAGTTATGACTTCAGACTAATAATTATGAAGAAGAAATAATGTGGCAAATTATTGTAAATTAGTTAAAAGGCGTGTATGGACCGTTAAGCAAAGAAGTCGATATTAATTAGGAAAATACTTGGTGTATTCCCATTTTAAACTCCCAACGTGTATTCTCTCTCACAATTTTTGATATAGACACTTTTCAGTGACCCACATGATGAAAATAACCATGTCACCTTAGGGAGTATAAATGAGGGAGTAAATTTTGGGAGTCTATGTAGTACAACTCTATTAATTATTATACATCAAAAGTGCCTCTTCAAATTAACTTCATATTATTCACATCCACCATTGATTTTTTTTTTTTTTTTTTTTTTGTATTTAGTTATAAATTAATCTTTTTTTTTTAATTCCATAAAATGATTGGTCAATTTATAAACAATTATTCTCTCTATCTCATTTTACATGTTCTATTAATTTACTATTCCTTGTTCAAATCAAATTTCTTTTCTTTGTTTATTTTTTTAATTATTTTTAGTTTAAATTTATTTTTTGTTTAATTTAAAAAGTACTTGTAATATAGTTTCTAAATATATATTTTATATACTAATATTGTGACATGACTAATATTGTAAAAAATTAAATTAAAAATAACTTCAATGAAGTCTCATTAACCCTATTAAATACATCAAACATAATAGGGGAGTAATAAATATAAATGTTAGGAGTGAACATTAGAAGTTAAATTCAAGGAAAAAAAATAATAATAATTTTCACCAAGCATGCACTATCATTGAACATCAATGAATTTGGAGTAAAGAAATACATAGCTAGGGATAATGCATATTAGGCATATGACAAGATTTAATTTGTTAGGAGAAAAAGTGGGGCTGGTGTGCTGTGTGGTACACAAAAAGAAATGAAGAAACAAGGTGGGGAAGGGAGAGTGGTATTCACAAGAAGAAAGGCATTGAGTAAACACCACGGCCACTTGATTCTTACCTTTCAAGAGCAATTAAAATTGGCTTTGCAATTTTTTTTTTCTCAAAAAATAAAATGGCTTTGCAATATAAGCATTCCAATATTGGCATTTTTATTACCTCACTTTTGAAAACTTGTTCACGCTAAATTAATTTAAACAAATTTATCCCCTTTAATTATTCATAATATAGTATTACACTTTTAGTCTTTAGTGTTATATAATTATCAAACTCTATTAATATATGATGTTATTTTTATCATTTAAAAAATCAATATTCATTGTTAAAAATGACGTTTAGATTGAGAGAATGAAATTTTAACTATGGATACTGATTCTAAATGACAGAAATAGCTTCAAAAAAAAAGTTTACTAACATAATTTGATAATTATATAGCACCAAGGACTGAAAATGCAACGTAATGGACAATTAAGAGATAAAATCTGTTTAAGTAAATTAACACTGACTAAATTTTTAAAAATGAAACAATTCAAGATTCAAATATGTCATTTTCCATTAGCTTCATATATTTGAAGGATTTCTAAGAGTCAAAATCATTGTGTTTAAGAATTTAAACACTTACATACCATATTCCATATACACACTCTCCCTCTCTTCATAGAATAGGTTAAGTAAAAATAGTCAACATTTTTTATATAGACACTAGCTAGGCTAGTACATCAATGTCATTATTGGATTCCAATGATTTGTTAAATTAAGAATAAAAAATGGGTAAAATGAATATCTTGTTATAACAAAAAGAATGAAGAAGGTTTAATTGGGTAGCTAGAGACCATGCACATATGAATGCTTTATTGAGGGGACACTACCAATGGCATTGGTTATCTACCTAAGAGGAAAGAAAATGACACCCCATAAAACACACATGATATGTATGTGAGGTGGAACACTAAAATCCAATACAAAATGATTAATAATAATAAATAGAGTTTGTTTTTTTTTTGGGTTCAATAAGTTTTATTACTTATATTTATATTTTAATCTATACTCTTTTACGTGTTACTGATGATTATTGATTGTAAAAAGGAATTTTTTCTGTTTTTTATTTTATTTTATTTTATTTCTCTTCTACTCTATGAATGCATATAGCGAGATAAAAACATATGATTTTGCACATATATATAAATAGTGTGTTTCTTGTTGAATATAATATTTTATCATGCCATTAATATGCATCCCTTATAAATTTCGTTATTCCAAATTGATTGATCTCCATATTAGTTGCTTTCACATAATGATAGTGCCTTTTGAACCAATTTTCAGAATGTAGTTTCCAACATTCCTAATATGAAATTCCCATTAAAATATTATGAATTTTGGTCCACAGGAAAAAAACCACATTACATTTAATAAAATTTTATGGAAAATTATAATAAAATATTATTTAAAATTTTACCATAACAAGAGTTAAATCTTACATTAAAAAATAATTATGCTCACAAGTCACAACCCATTGTGTAGATATCATTATTGAGATCCACTATTTAGATTCCTTACTTTAACTCTTTATATCTTGTTGGCCTCTTGATTGTTGCCGGCGAAGTTATTGGGCATTATTGAATGTAACGTCAAGATAGCTACTTGAGAGTTAAGATCAATAACAAGACACAACAACCTACTATGAAGGACAATAATTACATTACAAACTCTTCTTGTAGATTTAGAAAATGGAAGGGAAAATGGTATTTAGAAAAAGTTGAAAGTAATCACTGCAATAGCCTACACCACATATAGAACTGACAAATGTAATGAATTGGCCCGCATTGGCAGCTCAACTGGTCATAGGGGTGAAATTTAGAAAGAATGACCATGGATTGAGTGTTACCAGCGGCAGTGTGGGAGTAACCTCTTAAAGTGAGGGGGGAGTAACCTCTCAAAGTGAGGGGGGCTCCTTGTGCGCAATAAACAAAGGTCTAGCCTCTATGATTCAGTTGAGTTATCACGATTTACATCTTCCCAGATGCTCTGTAGGCCCTTGGGGTTGGGGATTCAACCTTTTGAGAAGAATATAATGAATTGGAGGAATTTATTTGGATAAATTCAAACAACTTTCCAGATACTCTATCAAGTCGGGGTGTGGGGGCCCTTGGGGTTGGGAATTCAACCTTTTGGAGAGAATGTAATGAATTGGAGGAATTTATTTAGATAAATCCAAACAAATAAGTGTTTTCCTAAATTAATAATTATCAGGGGTAGATCCAAATGGGGAAATGGGAGCAGTTGCCCCTCCCCACCCCTTTATATATATATATATATATATATATATATATATATATATATATATATATATATATATATATATTGGTCAGGTTCTCGTGAGGTCAAGTCTTTCCGTGCGGTCAGTGCGTCACACACCATTAGGTATGCATAAATGCACCACACAGTGTTAGTAAATACACTATATGTGTGATGTATTTTTATTGTTTGTGGTGCATTTTTTTGCATTTCATTTTGGTGTATTTTCGAACACTGTATGGTGCATTTATGCATACCTAATGGTGTATGCCGCACTGACCGCACGGGAAGACCTGACCTCACTGGAACCAATATATATATATATATATATATATATATATATATATATATATATATATATATATATATATATATATATATATATATATATATATATATATATATATAAGTTACTTTTATATAAAAAAAAAATATAAGTTATTAAATGTTTAAGTAGTTTAGTTGGTTGTTACTTAATATTTAATACATTATGTCCATATGTTATGGAATTAAGCCTCTGGGTTCGCCCCTAATAACTATGGCTTGTTTATTAGTGAATTTTATTGTGTTTAGAATGAATGAATGAATGAAATCATTATTATGATATATGTTCATGATTTTAATTTAATTTTCATTGCATTAAAATATATTGAATGTTACTAAAATATTGTTATCATTATTACACACCAACTAACTTCTAGGTTACTATACACAATGTTTTAGGGAGTGGAATGGGGCAAGGCCAACATGATCGAAGCTGAGCGGAGGTTACTAGCAAACGCACTTCTTGATTTCTCCAACGAACGATTCATTCTCTTGTCAGAAGCATGCATTCCACTATTCAATTTCTCCACAATATATTCTTATGTGATGAACTCCAACGAGACCTTCATTGAGGTCTACGATTTGCCCGGCCCGGTTGGCCGGGGCAGATACAGCTCGCAGATGAACCCAATCATCAAACTTAATGATTGGCGAAAAGGATCCCAATGGTTCGAAATGGACCGTCGCCTTGCCCTCGAGGTCATCTCAGATCAAACTTATTTCCCGCTCTTCCAATCTTATTGCACGGGTCCTTGTTACTCTGACGAGCACTACCTGCCCACATTAATGAACATAAAACTCGGGCAGGGGAACTCAAACCGGACCTTGACTTGGGTCGATTGGGCGAAGGGTGGCCCCCACCCGACTAAGTTTACTCGGAACGACGTGACTGTGGATTTTCTGAACAAGTTAAGGAACGGGAACACGTGTGAGTACAACGGGGAGAAGACCACAATGTGTCACTTGTTTGCTAGGAAGTTTACTCTCCATGCTCTAAGTAGACTGCTTATTTTGGCACCAAAGCTTATGCAATTCAACGGATATTGAACACTGAAACAGTGTCTGAATTGTGTACATTCATTATAACACGAGATCGGAACTAGGCTATTGAGAGAGTGCATACATTTTTCATCAATTATCTTGTGACCAATTGTTCATAATTTTAATTGGTAATTCTTTTGTTATCTGCTCATTTCATTTGTATTTAAATCATTAACCATTACTATGTTACCTCATGGAAATTAAAATGAGAAAGAAGTGATTCTTTTATTTGTTGACAAGATCTTGCCTTGGGACTGGAACAAGTTACTTATACTCCATCTATCTCATTTTATCTGTCCTATTTATTATTTATTGGAAATTAACTATGTTAGGAATATAGCGGAATAATGCGGAAGCGAAGAATCGAAAATTGAGAATTATAGAAGTTAAATAATAGGGGAAAATATCTAAATGACAAAATAATTGGGAAATGGAATAAACATATATATATATATATATTAGCTCCCTCAAAAGAGAAAACAAAAGAATAGAAATATATATATATATATATGTATGACTACGTAAGAAGAGAAAAGAAAGAATTGTTGTAATGAATGCAATTACAAAGTAAAAAACCTAGGCTATTTATACAATCAAAAAAAGAGAGAAATTTGCGCATAATAGGAGAACATGCAGTGAAGTGCGGCTGTTGCGGCATTACGTGGATGGCTACGACAAATGTTGTCTTCATGGGTTTGAATGAATTTTAGCCACATTCTAACAATCTCCACCTTGGATCAAATTCACTGTGAAAATTAACAACTGAAACAGCCGACTAAACTCAAGCATTGCTTGAACTTAGCAATAGGAAGAGCCTCGGAATAGTAGGATGGATCACCATCAACTTCCTGTGTGACTGAAAGAGCATAAGCAACCATATTGGTTTCATCGTCACTAGCGTACCTAGCAGGTTTTTTAATTGTCCTCCTAGGACGATCCATAGCAATGGAATACTCTCGTTGTGGCTCAACGAGAGGTGCGGTGCTAGTAGATGCATCATCTTTAGTATTACCATCAGCAGTAGTAACACTATCAATAGGCCTGAACTCAAACTCCACCTTCTCACCAGTACTCTGCGTCTCATCTGTACTGGGAACTTTTCCAGAAGAAAGTAGTGCATTTTCGTCAAAAGTGATATCTCGACTCAGAATGATTTTCTGAGAATCAGGAGACCATAGACGATACCCTTTTGACTCAGAAGCATAACCAAGGAAAATGCATTTGACAGCTCTTGGGTTTAATTTACCCGTACTAGAATGAGCATATGCAGGACATCCAAAAACTCTTAAGATAGAGTAGTCAACAGGATTACCTGACCAAACTTCTTCTGGAATTTTGAAATCAAGGGATGAATGCGGAGATCTATTTACCAAATAGCAAGCAGTAGAAACGGCCTCGGCCCAAAAATCACGCCGTTTCCATAACCCAGCATTAGAGAGCATACAACGAGCTCTTTCCAATAGAGTCCTGTTCAAACGTTCGGCAACACCATTCTGCTGGGGTTTACCAGGCAAGGTCTTGTGCCTAGCGATTCCATTTGCCGCACAAAAGTCATTGAAATCTGACTCACAGAACTCCAAGCCATTGTCTGTCCTGAGCTTCTTGACTTTTTTACCTGTCTGAGTCTCAACAAGTATTTTCCACTTCTTGAAAATAGAAAATGCCTGATTTTTATGTTTAGGAAATAGACCCAGACTTTACGAGAAAAGTCATCAATAATAGACATAAAGTATCTACAGCCTCCCATAGACTGGAATTTAGTCGGTCCCCATAAATCGGAATGTATATATTCCAATACATCTTTGGTACGGTGTGTAGCAGTAGAGAAACTAACCCTCTTTTGTTTCCCAAAAACACAATGCTCACAAAATTGTAATTTACCCGTACCTGAATCACCAAGGAGGCCTTTCTTGCTCAGGAGATGCATGCCTTTCTCACTCATATGCCCCAGACGCATATGCCATAACTGAGTGAGATTCGCATCAGACACCGATGAGGATACCGCTACTGAACCTGTCACAGTACTGCCATGCAAGACATACAAGCTTCCAGAACGAGAAGCTTTCATGAGAATAAGAGAGCCTTTTATGACCTTCAAAACTCCACCTTCAGCTGTGTACTTGCACCCCAGAGATTCCAAGGTGCCCAATGATATCAGATTGCGTTTCAAATCAGGAATATACCGAACATTGGTAAGAGTCCTGACAACGTTATCATGAGTTTTAATCTGAACACTTCCAATTCCACTAACCTTGCATTGGGTATCATTACCCAGCAAGACAACTCCACCATCAACCGGTTCCAGAGAGATGAACCAATCTTTGTGGGGACACATGTGGAATGTACAACCAGAGTCCAAAATCCACTCGGTTTCACTCCGTTTCTCACCGGAGCTAACAGATAACAACACATCACCATCTGAATCACTTTCAACAACACTAGCTTCAGCGGACTTCTTTTCTCTCTCTTGCTTGTTTTTCAACTTGAAGCATTCAGTCACATCATGACCATGCTTCTTGCAGTACTTACAGGATTTGTTGGACTTATGTCCTTTGGACTTGGATCTAGAATTTTTATTGCTACTCCCTGATTCAAGTGAACGACCCCTTACAGTCAAGCCTTCACCTTTGTCCTCATACTTAATTTCAAAGTCAAACTTTTCTTTGGACAATAAGTTCGACTTAACATTGTCGAAAGTAAGGGTATCACTACTATTACCATACAGCATAATTTCTTTGAAATGCGTGTATGATCTAGGGAGAGAGACAAGCAATAAAACAGCGCGATCCTCATCTTCAATTATAACATCAATATTTTCCAAGTCCAATAAAATAGAATTGAATTCATCCAAGTGAGATTTAATAGAAGTACCTTCCGTCATACGGATTGTGTACAGACGCTCCTTCAAACGCAACGTGTTCGCCAGAGTTTTGGCCATGTAAAGCGTATCCAGCTTGGACCATAAATCTGACGCAGTCGTCTCACTTACTACCTCACGTAGAACTTCTTTAGACAGACACAAAAGAATGGTTGAACGTGCCTTGTCATCCAGATCTTCCCAATCTACATCTGTCATTGTAGCCGGTTTCTTCTTCTTCCCAGCTAGCGCTTTCTTCAAACCGTTCTGGGTTAGAACGGCTTCCATCTGAACCTTCCAGATAGAAAAGCTAATTTTCCCGTCGAACTTCTCGATATCGAACTTGGTAACAGTTGACATCTTTGAAAATAACTCTCAATTAAACCGCTCTGATACCACTTGTTAGGAATATAGCGGAAGCGAAGAATCGAAAATTGAGAATTATAGAAGTTAAATAATAGGGGAAAATATCTAAATGACAAAATAATTGGGAAATGGAATAAACATATATATATATATATTAGCTCCCTCAAAAGAGAAAACAAAAGAATAGAAATATATATATATATATATGTATGACTACGTAAGAAGAGAAAAGAAAGAATTGTTGTAATGAATGCAATTACAAAGTAAAAAACCTAGGCTATTTATACAATCAAAAAAGAGAGAAATTTGCGCATAATAGGAGAACATGCAGTGAAGTGCGGCTGTTGCGGCATTACGTGGATGGCTACGACAAATGTTGTCTTCATGGGTTTGAATGAATTTTAGCCACATTCTAACAAACTATTCGTTCTTTGTTTATTTAATTATTTCTATTAGCATTTTCTTATAATTTTTAAATTTAATTGTGTTTAAGAGTACTTTTAATGTACTTTCTAAATATATAAATTTTACATTCTAATTCTAAACTTAATATTATGAAATATTAAATTAAATTGTAAATAACTTCAATCAAGCATCGTTAATCGAATTCGACACATAAAATAGAACGGAGAGAGTAATTGTAACAACCCCCAAAACTAGACATATTTTAAAGCATTCAAACTTAGGAAATAAGGATAAAGTCTAACCATCAACAATATAAAGATATCCGAAGCTATCATAAGTGTAAGGGGATGTCATGCCGCATCTAGGTCATCCAAACCTAAATGCACAGGCTTAAACAAAATCAACTATCCAACAAGTCAATTGTATACCAAAAAGGGCTCACAGGCCAAAACAGTCTAACTACTAAGAAAGGAAACTAAGGCTAGAAGATGGGCTCCAACTAGCGCGCTCTCGAACCGGGACTAAACCGCACCTGAAAACATAAGGTTAGACAATCGTTAGCGATAATTCTAAGCAACCCAACTCCAACGCGGTGAAATACATATTCATATATTTTATAGATAAAAACTATTTTGAGACTTGGGAATACATAAGTATATCACTAAGCAACACTAGCTTCATAAATCATGAGGAATAGAAGTAGTACTCGACTCATCGAGGGATGCACTTGACAATACCAACCAATACACAAGAATACCAATAGAATCAACCCAACAAGGCAAAGATAATGGAATAAGGATAACAAGCAAGATAGGGTAATCACAATCATCAACAAGGTGGTTCTCATCATGTTGCATCATCAATCACCGACAAGGTTCCAAATCCTCAAAGGACATAGCAAAACCAAGTCATTCACCGTGGAGTCATCGCAACGGCTCGTTACCATAGTGGATCAGTGTGGTGGGCTCTAGTGCAAACAATTAGGTTTAGATATCCAGGGGGTAACAAACCCGATTCATAGATTCCGCGGGGTCAGAAGAGACCCGAATAGGGATGTCGCGGGGTCACCGGACCCGATTATGGTTCGTGGGGTCACAAGGACCCATGGAGACAATCCTAAATCCTTAAGTGTATACACCCCTATTGGGTTCTCCACCCCAATAAGTAGAAATAGTCCCGACAAACTGGTAAAGGCTCCCTCAGAGTTGTCCCTAACCATCATCCCGAATCAAATAAGAACTACCACACTGTCCACTTGTACCAGCTCAATCATCACATCAAGGTTCCACACACAAGGAATCATGAGAGACAAAGCAAAGGAATAGATTCCACAAGAAGGTGTTCAACATAGGATAGGCTCAACAATAGCTCAGCAATCAAAGAATCATCAAAGACAAGGCACAACGAAGATACAAGCTTACAACGATAATCCAAGATCAATGGAATTCAAGAATGAGATACGGGAAAGACATTCCAAAGGCAACACAACGATATAAAAGGATTCCAACAAGAGATCACAACAAATAGATAAGCTCAAGTTACCAATTCAATCAAGAAGCAAGCGAAGGTTATCACAAGGAAATCATACTAGCATCAAGAAACAACATGCTAATACACAACCAAGGAGTAATCACAAGGATACATACGAACATCATCAACTTCATCAAATAATCCAACGAATAGCAATATTGGATATTAATCAAGATTCAAGACTCCAAATCCTAACCATTGGGTTCATAATACACTGCTCTAGACTTACGAGACATTAATAAATACACGCAAATACTCGGGGATACAACAAAATGGAAGCCAACAACATCGGTACCAGTGGGCAGTTCCGGCGGGTGGAAAAGGTCCCGCCAAACTCCCTCACCGTACCAGCGGGTGGTTTCGGCGGGTACTTTGATGCCCGCCCGAAGTACCCGCTCGTACGCGGACCTGTAGCAAAATAGGATTTCGGGAAAAATTGCCAAGAATGTGAAATCCAACTCCAAACTCATCAATACTCACATCCACAGCAAATGGGACTTGAATAGAAGGAATAACTCATCAAATAACATCATACAACCCTAAATACAAGCTCTAACCATAGCATAATCACAAGAATATGCATCAAATCACATATGAGCATCAAGAAATACATTTATGCAAAGAAGATAGGTTTTGTTGGACATAGGGTTACCTTCTTAGCTTAGCATACCTTCCAAACCCTCAAAGATCAATCTTGCAAGTCCTCCTCAATAGGATCTTCATCATGACCCCAAACCCAACATTTAAAGGAAAAGACTTAGATGATAGAGTTGTAAAAACCATGAAATAAGACTATAACCAACTAGTACTTACCCTTCATATGCTTGGTGATAGAGAAAGGTGAAGTCTTGTTAGTCTTCTTGGTTGGGGAAATGAAGAACACTCTTGGTAGGGTGGGAGAAGGGAAAAATGGCGTGAGAGAGTGGTGTGGTGAGGCTGAAATGTTTGAGAGTGTTTTTGGCTAAGTGTAGGGATGCAAGGGTGAGTGTCTTTATGTTATAGCTTAGGTTCCAAGCTAGAAAATCTGAAATGTCAAATGTGGGCCTCCCACTTTCATCATAAAAGTTAGGAAAAATATACCCTTCTTTTAAATAAAGATTAAGGCCCAAAAGGTTATTAAATAAAGGTCCAACCTATTGTCCCTATTAAAAAGTTAAGGGATTGGGTCCAAATAAATTCCTTAACTAGGTTCAAGGCTAGGGATAGCAATTTCAATCCGACCCGTGGACATCCACCTGAATCCACCCCGCATGGATCGGGTTTTTTTGGGTGGTGGGTCGGGTTGGATTCGAGTTCTATGTACAAGACCCGCCTAGAACCCGACCCGACCCACCATGTGTGTGTGTGTGTGTGTGTGTGTGTATATATATATATATATATATATATATATATATATATATATATATATAAATAGTAAAATAAGTACTAGTAGTAGTTATTTATAAAAGTTTATATAATTTCGTGTATCATTTTACTATTTTTTATATCAAAACTACTAAGTTTATTTTAAAAAATTAACAATTTAGTTATTATATTTAAATATTTCCATTATTTATGTTTTAGTATCACTAATGGATTTTATTTATTTTTTATTATGTGTAAATAATTTAAATATTATTTTTTGAAAAACATAATATGATGATAAGTGGTGGGTACCCGCAGTGGGCACCCGCACCCGGTGGAGGTGGGGGTGGGTTATGAAAAAGTCCACCCGATGCGGGTTGGAGGTGGAGGTGGGTGAATAAAATATAAGGTGGGTCGGGTGATGGATGTAGCCCTCCCCGACCCATACCCAATCCATTGTCATCCCTATTCAAGGCAAAACTATAAAAAGAATTGAAAAGGTTATTAGGAGGATTAAATCCATCCTTAGGAAATATTTAAGGAAATAAGTTTAGGTTTACAAGAATAATGCTGGCTTACACGGACTAATAATTTGTTTCACCATGAATTTGGTTGCAATTTGATATTTTGAATTGTGGGTAATAGTATAGGCCCAAAGGCTCAATGACCGCAAATTATGCATGGTGCATACGGATGCAAAAACGACGTCGTTTAGGTTAAAAAAAACGCGCGTCTCATTTAAAAAAGAAATCAGGTTCGATTCCCGGCAATAGCATTTTTATATATCCATAAATTCATAACTATATATTCATAAATTCAGAACTATATATCCACAGTGAATTAATGAAGTAAAAATCCACAATGAATGAACTAAATATCCACAATGATTGAACTAAATATCTACAATGAATGAACTAAATATCCATAAATTCATAACTATATATCCAGAAATTCATAACTATATATCCACAGTGAATGATTGAAGTAAATATCTACAATGAATGAACTAAATATCCACAATGATTGAACTAAATATCTACAATGAATGAATTAAATATCCATAAATTCATAACTATATATCCAGAAATTCATAACTATATATCCACAATAATGCTATTGCCGAGAATCGAACCTAAATTTTTTTTTTTTAAGTGGGACGCGCGTTTTTAGTCAAAACGACGTCGTTTTGCATCGTATGCACCATGCATGGTGCATTCGGTTGCACATCATAACTATTGCTCAATGACATCAAAGGCTTAGAGGACATAGGCAAATTATGGTCCACACAATGTTACGTGGACCATAATAAAATGTACATTTTTAATATACTAAATGTACATTATTTTTGTACTGAATGTACATTATACAATATAATGTACAGTTAATACAAAAATAATATACATTCCCTGAATACAATGTACATTATTTTTATACTGAATGTACATTATTTTTGTATTGAATGTACATTATTTTACATTATACAAAATAAGGTCCACATAACTTGTGTAGACCATGATCCAGACAATAATGATTGAGAGGACATACAGACGTTATGCCATGGATGGTGAACACGGTTCTAACGGTGTTAGTACACGGTTATTTTCTTCTTTCTTTTTTTTTTTTTTTAATTAATTGCGTGACTTTTCTTCTTTATTTTCACATTTTGCGGTTTCACTTTAATTTGAGGTGAACAAAGATTTCGGACATTCATAAATTATGAATTCATGCCTGCACATTCACTTTGGAACCATGCCTACACATTCCCGTCCGAAATCACGGACATTCATAAATTATGAATCCATGGCTGCACATTCACTTTGGAACCATGCCTACACATTCACTTTGGAACCATGAGATTATGAATTTTCTGTTATAAGATTATGAATTTTCTGTTATGAGATTATGAATTTTCAGTTATGAGATTATGAATTTTCTGTTATGCGATTATGAATTTTCTGTTATGTGATTATGAATTTTCATTACATTCATAATTTCGGACATTCATAAATTATGAATTCATGCCTGCACATTCACTTTGGAACCATGCCTACATATTCCCGTCCAAAATCACGGACATTCATAAATTATGAATCCATGCCTGCACATTCACTTTGGAACCATGCCTACACATTCACTTTGGAACCATGAAATTATGAATTTTCTGTTATAAGATTATGAATTTTCTGTTATGAGATTATGAATTTTCAGTTGTGAGATTATGAATTTTCTGTTATGCGATTATGAATTTTCTGTTATGAGATTATGAATTTTCATAAAATTCATAATCTCATAACAGAAAATTCATAATTTGATCAAACGCGCGCCGTTAACTCCACATCCGTGAAATTTTTTTTTTTTTGACCTAAAAACGACGTCGTTTTGCCTTATGTTCACCATTCTCGGTGAACACGATTCCATGGCATAATTTGCGGAGGACATATTGGTCGGCCAATCAGATTGAATTTTGAATTGTGTGGTAATAGTGTAGGCCCAATGACATCAAAGGCTTAGAGGACATATTAGCAGCAATTATACTTTGGACCGCGTCCACAAAGCTTTGTGGAATATTGTCCAAAACGATAAACATTATAGTGTATCGAAATTGACACTGTTGTATGTATTATTTTTATTATATTATCAAATGAAACAGCAATTGAATTGAAATGAAATTGTAATTGTGTTGAAATGAAATTGCAGTGTATACAAAATGAAACTGAATAACAATTTTACATATTTAAATGTATATTGTTCAATGAAACTGTAATTATATCAAAATAATTTTATAATTGTGTTGAAATAAAACTGCAATACATATTTGATGTCTGGACCACAATGCATTCCACAGTATAATTTGCCACATATTGGGAGCGTTATGCCATGGAACCGTGTTCACCATTCATGTTGAACACGGTTCCAACGGTGTTAGTACACCGTTATCTTTTTTTTTTTTTTTTTTTTTAATTAATTGCGTGACTTTTCTTCTTCATTTTCACATTTTGCGGTTTCACTTTAATTTGAGGTGAACAATGATTTCGGACATTCATAAATTATGAATTCATGCCTGCACATTCACTTTGGAACCATGCCTACACATTCCCGTCCGAAATCACAGACATTCATAAATTATGAATCCATGCCTGCACATTCACTTTGGAACCATGCCTACACATTCACTTTGAAACCATGAGATTATGAATTTTCTGTTATAAGATTATGAATTTTCAATTATGAGATTATGAATTTTCTGTTATGAGATTATGAATTTTCTGTTATGAGATTATGAATTTTCTGTTATGCGATTATGAATTTTCTGTTATGAGATTATGAATTTTATGAAAATTCATAATCTCATAACAGAAAATTCATAATTTGATCAACGCGCGCCGTTAACTCTACATCCGCGATTTTTATTTTTATTTTTATTTTCTTTTGCCTAAAAACGACGTCGTTTGGCCTTGTGTTCACCATTCACGGTGAACATGTTTCCAGGGCATAATTTGCCCACATATTGGCGGTCCAATCAAATTGAAATTTTGAATTGTGGGTAATAGTATAGAGCCAGTGACGTGCAAATTATTGTGCGAAGTTGCGAACCACTGCACGGTCGAAAATAAAGTTATTTGATGTTAAAAATTTCTTATTTTTGTACACGAGTTAGAATAATGAACGTTTTAAAGTAAGATAATATATTTGATGAGTTAAAATCATGTAACTTATGTGTTAGAATAAAATATTTATGTGTTAGAATAATAAAATTTTGAAGGTAAGATAATGACCCTATTTGGTAACATAGTTAGCTTATCAATTAATTTTGCCTTATTTGATCACTATAAGCTGTTTGACTTGGTTAAACAATTAATATGAATATTTAATTAATTAATTTTTGTAAAAGTTTATTACTCTAAAATGCTAAAATTCAAAAGGTTGCTCAAAACAGCTTTTTCGATTAGCTTTTTGATAAAGTCATTTTGCTTGTAATCAATTACTCCGTATTAATTAACAACTAATTTACCAAATATTTTTCTACAATCAGTTAATGCTATCAACTAGTCAAACCCACTAACCCAATCAGCTAACAGTATTTATCAAAAACTCCCAATGTATCATACGAGTTAGAATAATATAATTTATGTGTTAGAATAATGTATTTTATGAGTTAGAATAATACATAATGTACTTTATTTGTTAGAATAATGAAATTTTCTAAAGTATGATAATGTATTTTATAAGTTAGAATAATGTACTTTATATGTTAAAATAATGTATTTTATGAGTTAGAATAATGTATTTTATGTATTTTTGGACGGTGGTCCAAACACAGCTGTGTGGACTGGCCCACAGTCCACGCAATAATGACTGAATCAAAGGCTTAGTCGCTTAGAGGACATATTCATCATTATTTTATGTGTAGATCACAAATAAAAAGTATATTATTTGTATACATAAAGTACATTATTTGAGTAATGAAAATACATTATTTTGTACACTATCAAAAAATATATATATTTAGTACACAAATAATATATTAAAAATATATTTTTTATAATCTATACAGCTTATGTGAATCACGTTCCACATAAAATTTGCCACATATTAGCGGTTCAATCAAATTGAAAATTGAATTGTGGGTAATAGTATAGGCCCAAAGGCCCAATGACATCAACGGCAGCAATTATATTGAGGACATGGTCCAAAAACGGCGTTGTTTTTTTTACTGTTGGAAATTATGAAATTTTCAACTATTTGAAAGTGATCTTAAATCAAGTCGAAAGTAAAAATGGTCAGAAATATCAAGTCGAAAGCAAAAAGTGATCGGAAATAGCAAGAAAGATTTTTCCGGATATCAAAAGTGGTCGGAACATGGCTTTCGACTTGATTTAAGATCACTTTCAGGTGGTCGGAAATTCCATAATTTCCAGTAGTGTTTTAAGTAAAGAAACGACATCAGTTAAAGCTTAATGGAGCGTGTATTTTTTGTGTGTTAATTACCAAATGAAACTACAGTGTATTTAAACTGACATTGCCTCACGTATTATTTTTATATTATCAAATGAAACTGCAATTGAATTGAAATGAAATTGTAGTTGTGTTGAAATGAAACTATAGTGTATAAAAACTGAAACTGAATAACAATTTCACATATTTGAGTGTATATTGTCCAGCGAAACTGTAGTTATATCAAAATGATAATGTAGTTGTGTTGTAATAAAACTATAGTGTATATAAAATGAAACTGAGTAACAGTTTCACATATTTGAGTGTATAATATCGAATGAAACTGTAGTTATATCGAAATGAAGCTGTAATTGTATTGAAATGAAATTGCAGTGTATACAAAATGAAACTAAATATGTTATACAATTAAAATTACTTTTTGCAGACGTCGCGAAAACATGTGCGATTTCTTTTCATTATTAAAAGAAAAGACATCATTTTAATTTTTAAACCACAATACATTGTGAACCACGGTCCAAAGTATAATTTGCCCATCAAAGGCTTAAGGGACATTGGCAGTCCAAGCAATGAATTGAATTGACCTAGTCAAAGTAGTCATTGAAACATGATTATGATAACTGTTACAAATTAAATAGCATTAAATGAAGGCAATAACATCTTCATTGTCACATTCAAAGACAATTTTATACTCAAATATCCAATAATAATAATAATAATAATAATAATAATAATAATAATAATAATAATCTATACTATATATAAAAACAAAATCCTAAAGTTTTAATTTCCCGCCCAATTCTTAAAATTTCTATTCTAATATTGTAAAATAATACAATACAATTCCTAATAAAATAGTCTAATACAATTCCTAATAAAATATATTGGTTTCTACTTTCCTATTCGTATTATAATTCTATATTAAAATTGGTATTCAAATATTATAAAATAATACAATACAATTCTTAATAAAATTCCTATTTGTAATACGAAACCCTAATTATCCGAACAATATGACAATAT
Organism: Ipomoea nil; assembly: GCF_001879475.1. Taxonomy (NCBI): domain Eukaryota; kingdom Viridiplantae; phylum Streptophyta; class Magnoliopsida; order Solanales; family Convolvulaceae; genus Ipomoea; species Ipomoea nil. The sequence goes on from NW_017617365.1 coordinate 850,192, forward strand.
ATTCATTCCGAACGCTTTCCTATTCGTACTATAATTCTACATTAAAATTTCTATTTATAATACAATAGGACAATATATTCATTCCGAACGCACAAAAGATTTAGATTTCAAATAAAATATATTGTTTTCTACTTTAAAATTCCTACAATCGTATTCGTATTATAATTCTACATTAAAATCCCTATTTGTAATACAATAGGAGAATACAAATAAATCTGACACTATAAATACTAGAAATCTTATAATCTGCCCACACAATTCAACACCTCCATATAATACTTTCGATTCTGCGAAGGAATTTTCGTTCGATTCTTCAAATAGTAAATACTAATGGAATCTATTTTTGTCTCTGCTTCCAGCCTATCCCCAAAGACAAGAAAAAGTTGTATAAGACTCCGGTTGATGCGCTGTTATTTGTTAAGGGAATATCCACGTTCCACAATCAACCAACAAACAGTGGAATGCTTATTCCATGATTCCCAGGTGAATATAATTACTATAGTTCAGCGGTTTATAGTACATGTTTATTTCTGGTGGAGTTGATAATCTTATAATCTTATTAATTTTTTGCATGCTCTACGCTTTTTTAATAAAACGCAATAATTCTTTATTTTGTTATTATTATTAGTTTATGAGTTAGTATGAATATAATATTGAATTGATTGATGTGGATTCTACGGAAGCACATTATTGCATTTTTTTGTCTGGTTTGTGGCACTCCCAATTCGGATTGATGTGGGGGCAAACTAATGGCGTGAGATCCTTCGATTCGTTCAAATTAGTAGGAATACAAACACCCCCAGATTTCTTTCTCCCGCCCATGTTTGAAAAAATTTTAGTGAATATTAAAAATTAAATAAAATATAAAATATATATTAAAAACATAACATCAATAATGTTTACTTTATAATCATATTGTTTACTATGTTTGGTGGCTTAGTTTTTAAATTCACATTACATGTATGTACGAATGACATGATCTTCCTCAGGGAACTTGCATTCATTTACAAATTCCTAAAGAGTTTGTTTTAAAATTCAACAAGCTCTTAAAGGAAGGGGAAGTGTATGATATTCACAATTTCGTTGTGCAAACATGTCGCATGAAGTTTAAGTCGTGTGAGCATAAGTACATGATGAAAGTGAACAATGACACTTTGATCAGCGTCACAGATCTAGATGAATATGATTTTCCCAAATACATGTTCAAATTTAAAGATTTTGGATCGTTGAAAGCTCCTGGAGGAGTGGATTGCAATCGGCTAATTGGTAAGTTATTCTTTAAATTTTGTTCTATACTAGATGTGTTCTCATTTGTTTTTGTTATACTAAATTTCTAATAGTATGAATGACAATTTAAAATCTTTTGTTTGGTTTTCGCAGATTTGATTGGCCGTATAGTTTCCATTACTCAGCCAAAAACTATCCAAGTTAATTCAAAACTCCAAAGGTTGATTGATTTTGTCATTGAAGATTCTCGGTATGTATTTGTTTAGATGACCTTTTTAATTTGTTTAAGTATAAATTTAGTCGTCATCATGTTCATTGTTGTTCACTCAGGGGGAGTCGGCTCACAATTACTCTGTGGGAGGAGCATGTGGATTCTGTCTTACCTTACTATAATGCTGATTTGACAGATCCACTGATTGTTATACTACAACTATGTAGAGCCAGGTTGAATGATGGTAAGTAATTACTCAGTGGCAGACATAAATTTATTTGATTCGATTTTAACTATATTTAAAATTTAAAATTTAAAATTGTTTATCATACTAGACGATGAGGTTAGAATATCCAGTTCCTAAACTGCAACAAAGATTCTGTTCAACCATGAGTGCCCTGAATTGCTCAATTTCAAGGAGAGGTATTGTGTCGGTTTAAAATTTACCACTTCGTATAATATTGTATTTCAAACAATTTGATGATTTCGGATAATCCGTTTAAATCAGTATGCCTAGGTTCTTTACTCCAATACGAAGTATAAGCTCAAGTTCAAAAATGACTGGATCTGGATCGTTGAAGGCTTTATCGAGTGAAAATGTCACAATTACTTCTTTGAAGGATATTTATGACGACAAGAAGGTAAAAATTATTGATTTAGAGTTTGTATTGAAACCATTTGAAAAGACACTCATTATATTTCTCAAGTATTGTGTAATTGATTTTTAGGTCGGTGAATTTTGGGTACTTGGAGAAATTCTAGGCATAGAAAGTGAATGGTACTTCAAGGCCTGTAAGAGTAAGGGGTGTGGGAGGAAGCTTCAGACTACACCGACAGAATGTATTGTAAGGCATGAGATAAACACTGACCAGACGGAATAATTAAGTACAAAGTGGTGATTGATGTCCTGGATGATGACCAGGATGGCTATCTTCTACTTTGGGACAATATTTGTTCGACACTATTAGGAATTACTGCTGGCAAGTTGTTAGAAAAACATTCTGAAGTACGTGAATCCATATATCTTAGCAATCAACTATTCGATTTGAATATATTAATATTATCCCGTGTATAATTTTTTTTGTTTTTATCTATTTTGGTTGACCTAGGATGGTTTCTTGCCTAATGAAATTGAAAGCTTGATTTGGAAGACAATGATGTTTAGGATTGTCACACGGAAGGACCAATTTAAATATAGTGGTAATGCTTCATTTACCGTGCTTAGAGTGGAAAAAGACGAAGATATCGTGCAAACTTATCAAGCCAAACTACTGAAGAAAGGTGATGAAGGAATAGCGGTTAAGAAGCTTGGTGATGAAACTGAATTCAATGACAATTTAGAACAAGTAAGTCCTCATTAAACATGTTTCTACCTCTTTCAATAATATTTTTTCCACCTCATATTTTAATAATTAGTTTCATCCAGCGTATACCACCACTGGAAGCTACATATTCGTCACTCCCAGGAGTCATCTTGGTTGATGATAGCACTCCCGAGCAGCAGTGTTTAAAGAGAACAAATGTAGATTGTTCATCATTTTCAAAGGGTATGAAGAAGCCTAAGATTGAGCCCAAAAATTAATTTCCTATTTCCACACTATTAGACCATGTTTGTCTTTTTTAGTTTGTTTAAGTAGAGTAAATGCTTAACAGATGATTTATTCTGTTAGGCATTAAACTTCAGCATAACTGTTAGCTTATATACGATAAGAAATAAATCATTTCGTCACTCATGTTTTTTCGCCTATTCTGTGTTTTTAATATGGAAGTTAAGTGTATTGAATTCAAAGAAACCAATTTTCATCTTCTCATGCTTTCTAAATTATATATGTTTATTAACAATTACTTATTACCTCATCAAAAGCTTCAAATATATCAATACTCGGTTGGTGAATGGTGGAAACGATTGTTCTTCTTGTTAACCACGTTCTTGTGAAGAAAAATCAGTCAAGCTGGCCACGTGCATCATTTATCAAATGTAAGAAGTTCTTCGAATCAACATATTCAAAATTGGCAAGCAGAGATTCAGAAACTACCACATAGATGTCTCATCAAACAACATTAAACTTATAATTATAATAATAGGCAATCTGTAAACTTGTACTAATTCTCACTTCAGAGGAAAGACTTAGAAAATGATCCACATCTAGGAATGAGAAGATACAATTCAATTTTTTTCTATATCTTAGTAAGATTCTTTCCAGGGTTAATAAAACACAAATGTCGAATACATACCACGCAATGGAATTGATAGGTCCAAAGTTAGGGAATCTCTGTTGTTTGCCTTCTCATCAGGCAATTCTGAGATATTCAGATCTATAATTTGACACTGTCCCTGTGGAAGTGTGAGAGGTAGATGATGCGGTCACCTCAGCATTGTCCACAGCTGAACAAGAAAGGCCCTGAGTGGGTTTTGATGAATTAACTAAGATATCTTTGGGCACATCTGTGTCGACATTTTTATGTAAACTGGAGAGACTTGATCCAGAATCCAAAAGTAAGGGTCAACGTATCATCCACTATATGAGGCTGTTCATTAACTTTACGAGGTCTGTGTTAAACATTTAAAATAGAAATAGTTAATATCCACAGACAGTATATATTTTCCAGATTGACGTGTCATATAAACTTACTCCTTTATCTGAGGCACTGATCCAGCAGAAACACATGAATGATGATCATCATTACCAGTTGTCTGCAACAAAATCTAAGCAGAAAAAAAAAAATTACAATCACTTAGAGAGAAATGCATCAACTTCATACTGTCAACTACTTGGTTGGGCTTGAATGTTACCTAGGATATAATTATTGGAAAAGAAATAAAAATGTTATTTCTATACTAACATGAGAGAGAAGTAAGGCTCTCTAAAAATAAAATAAAATAAAATAAAGAAAAAGGAGGAGGAAGAGGAGAAGAAGAAGAAGCTCTATTGTCAATCATTCAACTCAAGTAAGAACCAATCGTACAATTTAACTGCTGTAGTTGGAATCTTGATAGCCACTAACTGACCTCTCACATTGAATTCTCAATTCTTACTAAATCTAAATAGCTTGCTTATGCAGGCATCAAAGTTTTTAAAACAGTTTCTCAAAATACTTCAACATAAGGCAAAATGTTTTCAGTTTTTAAATTATATGAAATTAGATCACATTGGCCAGGCCAGTTTAGCAAATCTAAATTTTCTTCTCCATACTCAACAAATAAACACATATCATGCAAAATGCCCACTGATATTATCCACCTCTTGATGCTTTTGATTTGTTGAAGCATCTTTTCACCCTTTTTTTTTGGGAATGATTACTATCATTTTCTGGCATTGAAAACTTTTCAATATCATTCATGGATTTGATTAGTTGATGATGCCTTTTTAGCCCGATCTGCTGCTCTCTTCTTACAAAACTCCTCTAGCTGTAATGACAAAAACAATGCATTAACATAATGATATGAATGATATGAACAATATCACGCAATAGAGTATGGTTCACAACTTAAGAAAAGAATTACAAGAGGATGCAGATAATAATAGAGAGTGGGGAATCCAGTGAAGTCTAACCAAGAAAGGATAACAGAAATTTAAGTGCAAACACAATTGTCCAAAAAGAAATGTGAAAACTTAAAGCAAGTGCATCATTTATCAAATGTAAGAAGTTCTTCGAATCAACATATTCAAAATTGGCAAGCAGAGATTCAGAAACTACCACATAGATGTCTCATCAAACAACATTAAACTTATAATTATAATAATAGGCAATCTGTAAACTTGTACTAATTCTCACTTCAGAGGAAAGACTTAGAAAATGATCCACATCTAGGAATGAGATGGCTGAGCCAAGCTCCACAGCAATTGTGAGCCACTTCTGTTGCTCTGTTGAAAGACCACTGATACCAGGCATGCCAACCAACATGTCCTTTATTCTGTCAAGTTCAATTGTCTCGATGACTTCCTTCACAAATTCCTACAGAGCCAACGACAATCGTGTTGGAGTTATATATATAAAATGGTTCAGAAGAGAATAGAACAATCCATATGTAGCATAGAAATGGGCAGCGATACAGATTTGGTTTTGGAATCAATCTCTGGAGGAAGTCGCAGCCAAGCAGAAAAGATAACCTATTCTTCTACTGTAATATGAGGAGAATGTATATCGTTCTGCTCACAGTAACCAGAAACTAGAGCAAATGTCTCTTGAAGTTTAGGAGCAAATACCTGTACACAATAAGAAAACAAAAAAAATAACCATTAAAGCATTATTTAGCCATCAAACTACATGCACAAATAGAATTATTCTCTGTGGCTTATTTTTTGTTCCAGAGGGAAAAGAAAACAAACAAAACAACCATGGAATTTATTTAGTCATCAAACTTTAAGTTTTTTGGGCCCTAGATGCAGTCAGCTAGTCTGAAACCAACCACCATAAAAAGGCATGATAACATTTTTTTCCAAATTAAATAAAAACATTATTCGTCACTATTCCAATTAATCAATATTATTCATATTTTATTCGTACTACAATTATTATACATTAAAAATTTTATTCCTAATAGGATAGGACAATATTACAAATCCTATTACTTAACTATAAATTAACTATGATCTTTCTATTTTCTTGTGAGCATCAGTTTTTCACAATTCACACAAACAACATAATGAGGAAACTCACAGAATCAACAATTGTAAGGGGCAGGAAGAAGCAAAAGACCACGGATCAAGGTTAGAGCCAAAATTAAATCTCATTATATACTGTTTCACTCATTATTTTCTTTATTATCTGTTTAGTGTTTACTTTAGAACTCCGGACTTGGTTTTCTCATACTGAGAAATCCAGTTTTGAATTTCTCAGTTTGAGAAATTAGACTTGTGTTTCTCAAATTGAGAAACGGGATTCAATTATCTGATAACCCGTGCATGCATTCTCAAATTGGGGACAAACGATTGCAAAATTAAAGGGTTTAAACGAATTCGGAATGGAATACGTAAAAAAAAAAAAAGAGATGAAAAACGAATGGATTAATGTCACCAAATAGTTAAAAGAGGCTGAAAAACTTACTGTGAGAAAGAGAGAATTTGCACCATGGTTGGTTCTTTGTCCGTTCATCAGGTCTGGTGGACGGTAGCGGTGGCCACTGGCCAGTGTGCGATTGCGGTGGCCGGTGTGCGGTGACGGTGGCCGGTGTGCGAGAGGGAGGAACTCGGCGAGGTTGTTGCCTAAAATCCCAGTGACGCCGATTAGAGCCACGCGTTCTAATCGGCGTGAGATAGTCTTAGGTGTAATTTTAATTAAATAATGAAAAATGAGTGTTTTTTTGGTCTTATGTGATCGTTTTTGTTTGTTTGTTTTTTTTTTTTTTTTCTTTTTCTTTTTTTTTTTTTAGAAAATGAGGTGGTAATACAAACAACTGTTGGTTCTTCAACATTTAATCCAGTTCATCCGAGATTTAATGGTGAGCAAATTTATTTTTATAATAGTCTACGTGTTTATTTTCTTCTGTATAAAACGCAGTCATAAATTTTTCTCCCTGAATATAAATAATTGCAGTAGCTGGTAATGAAGCATTGTTTAGTGGATTTACGGTTTGCTCTCCATCAACACCTATTAATATACTCAACCAAGGTACTACTATTCAAAAATATAATATAACATAATAGGTTAAATTATATGCAAATTTTGATTTATTTGTTCGATTAAATTGTTGCAGTTAATGTTCATCAAAGTCCACTCAAAGAGAATAATGTGGAAACTGGAGCAACATCATTAAATACAATCACAAATGGTATATGTTATATTCAAATTATTCTATTTCTCATCTCGACTAAAGCAATATTTTAATCTTATTTTATATATTCAATAATTTTAAATACTTTTACATATTAATATTATTTTGTCTTTATTTGATGCCATTATTTGTTTTGCAAAAAATTGCAGTTGCTAGCAACCTAAGTTTATATGATTTGAACAATACAATTGGACCCTTCACACCTTCCACTGTCGTCACAAATTGTAAGAATTTTCTTTATTTGTTCATTATTTATTTCTTCATTTGTTGTATATGATAAGTTTGTTGTTATATATGTTTGAATAAAAACAAATTCTATACCATTAATGTGATGTTATATATGTTTGAATAAAACAAATTGCAGTTAATATGTGTACCATGTTTTCACCGTCCAATGAACGTTCATTGAATATGCTAAATATGCCAACTTCAGCGTCTCTATCACGCCATCCATTAGCTGATGTTACGAACGGTACTTTATACTTCACTGTTCATGCATTTTGCCTTTTGTTACTCCCAATGTGTGTTTACAATTTTTTCAATTACTTAAAATTACTTTTAACAATTCATTGTATTTTATTAAAGTGCAAAGAGAAGCGCATAGTGGGCGTAATCGTGTTTCGCGGTCAATTATAAGAAATTCCAGTAGGTCATCGTCATGAACAAATGAGAGGAATTTAAACATGGATTTCGAACAGGTTGAGACTCAAAATAATGGATATGGTCAGTTTTCTTTGCTCTAAATACAAACGTTTTTTCTGTTCATTTTTTCAAAATATAAATAATGTTTGTTAATTATAAGCTATTTACGTTACCAGATCATTATTTTGACCTTGGAGATGCGGCTCATTCGTGTAATTATTGTGGGGCTTTATTTTGGTGGAAAGAGCGCTCAAATCAAAATGTATCACGCACATTGCCAAAATACACAAAGTGTTGCTATGAGGGCAAAATCCAATTACCTCGCATGAAGGATCCTCCTCGTGTGCTCGAGAGCCTTTACTTTGATGATATTGAACGGAGTAGACACTTCCTCAATAATATTCGAAGGTATAACAACATGTTCTGCTTCACGTCTCTGGGCGGTAGAGTCGATAGGTCCCTCAACACCGGTAATGTTCCTCCAGTGTTTAAGATTAATGGTCAAAATTATCACTTGATTGGAAGCTTGGTTCCAACAGAAGGGTCGATCCCAAAATTTGCGCAACTATATATTTACGACACAGATAATGAGATTAACAATCGCATCAATTCTGTCAGGTAAATAACAAATACATACTCTCTTATGTTTGCATTCCACCTAGATATTCAACTATTATTTATCTATTCCCATTATTTTTCCTATATAGAGAGGATAGTAACTCAAGGGATATCAATGAAGAGATTGTTGTCGAATTAAAGAATATGCTAGACCAAAATAATGTCTTGGTCAACTGTTTCAGAATGGCAAGAACTAAGATCCAATCTAACCCAGTTGTTGAGGTTAAGATGAATTTAATAGGCAAGCGGAGCAAAGATGGAAGGACCTACAATTTACCTACTCCTCATGAGGTAGCTACACTTATTGTCGGGGATCTAGACCCATTAATGGGTGATTTAGACATATTGATTGAGACCAGGACTGGGCAATTGAAGAGAATAAATCAATTGAACCCTGCATATCTGCCGTTACAGTACCCTTTGTTGTTCCCCTACGGCGAAGATGGTTACCGCGAAGATATTATATTCTCTGATGCATGGCGCGAACATCATCCTGGTGGCAGGATAAGAATTAGCCCCAAAGAGTATTTCTCATTTTATATACATGAGAAAGTGAATGAGAAGCATACATTGTTGTATTCTAGGAGGTTATTCCAACAATTCTTGGTTGATGCATATACAATGATCGAATCTGCACGCTTGGTATACATTAGAACTCATCAGAAGGCATTGCGATGTGAAGCTTATCAGGGGTTGAGTGATGCGTTAACAAGAGGAGAATTAGACCCCACAGCTCGGGGTAAAAGAATTATACTCCCATCAACATTCATAGGTGGAGCTAGGTATATGATTCAGAATTATCAAGATGCAATGGCAATATGCAAATACATCGGTTATCCACACATATTCGTTACATTCACCAGCAACCCAAAGTGGCCTGAGATTGAGCGGTATGTTTCACACCGTGGCCTTAAAGCAGAGGATAGACCTGACATCATTTGTCGCGTGTTTAAGATGAAGCTTGATGCGATGATTGAAGACATCAAAACAAACAAGGTGTTTGGCGAGATATGTGGAGGTATTTGAAAATTATACATATTTGAATTTGCCACCATCAACTCTAACTTCCCTTTATAAACTTGAATTGTTCATTTTTGGATTCTTTTTGCAGTTATCTACACGATTGAATTTCAAAAAAGAGGACTCCCTCACGTGCATATCTTGCTATTTGCTAAAAGAATGAATAGGGCAAATTCTGCGAACGAGATTGATGCCCTGATCTCAGCTGAAATACCAAACCCAGATGCTGATGCTGAATACCATGACGCAGTCAGCGAATTCATGTTGCATGGACCCTGCGGAAAAGTCCGGAAGAATTCGCCGTGCATGGTAAATGGTAAATGTTCAAAGTATTTCCCAAAAAAACATGTTGCTCATACAAATTTGGATAAAGATGGCTACCCGATCTATAGAAGGCGTGACATTGGGCGTACAATCAGAAAGAATGGAATCGAACTTGATAACCGTTACGTCGTCGCACATAATAAACATCTGCTCCTAAAATATCGCGCACATATTAACATTGAATGGTGCAACCAGTCCAGGTCTATTAAATATTTATTCAAATATGTGAACAAAGTAAATGATAGGGTCACGGCAGGATTCATGAGTAGTTCAGCAAATACTGTCAATGGTGATGTGGTCGATGAGATTAAGATGTACTACGATTGTCGGTATATATCAGCATGTGAAGCCACGTGGTGACTATTTGGATACTTGATACATTATCGAACCCCACCTGTGGAGAGGTTAAATTTTCACGTAGAGCACCAGCAGAATGTTGTATATGCTGAAGATCAGCCCTTGAATGAGATTGTGGAGAACCAAACGGTTAAGCAGAGTCAGTTCAAAGCTTGGTTTGAGGCGAACAAAAAATATGAAGAGGCCCGGTCACTCACTTATGCGGAGTTCCCCAGTAAATTTGTTTGGAAACAAGATCTGCGTGAATGGCATCCAAGGAAAAAAGGCTACTCCATAGGACGATTGTTCTATGTTCCACCAGGGTGTGGAGAATTATATTATCTTAGATGTCTTTTAAATTTGGTACGTGGACCTTTTAGCCATAAGGATATTCGCACTGTTGCAGGGGTCATTCATAATTCGTTTAGGGATGCATGTTATGAATATGGATTATTAGATGATGACAAGGAGTACATTGACGGCATTACTGATTCGAGTTACTGGGCATCCGCGTATGCTTTGCGAAGGTTATTTGCTACGCTTCTCACTTCAAATTCACTCAGTAAGCCAGAAGTAGTTTGGAATGCTGTTTGGGAATTTCTTGCCGAGGATGCACAGGTTCAGCGACGTCGTGTCATGCAGAATCCAGGTATATCGAGCTCCAATCTATTTATCCGACTTTGTTATTTGTTTTTCATTATTTATAAATAACTAAGTTGTTCTTTTTTATAGCCAAAAAAAAAAAGTTGTTCTTTTTTGTTCTCTTTTTTTTTTTCTTTTGTTAAATTTTGTAATATATTAGTCAATATATACTAATATGAATATCTAATGAATTGATACCACAAATTTAAGTCAATATGTATTTAAAAGGGGAAAATGATAATTCAACGAAATTCTTTTTCCAATTCATTAGATATTATTTAATTTCCATATAAAATTTTGTTACAGATTAAGTTTTATTAATTTTTTACCAATTAATTAATATTCATATTAGTATAGATTAGTGTACGGTAAGTAATAATATATTAGAATCACATTTGTATTACAAAATTTATTTACAGTATATATTGACTACAATTTTATATGAAAATTAACTAATATATTAGAATATATTAGAACTTTGTTGGAATTTTCCATATCATTAATTAACTAATTCTTTTTTCAATTCATTAAAATTCCAATGAAATTCTTTTTCCATATCATTAATCAAATAATTCTTTTTCCAATTCTCTAATTATTTAATTTTCATATAAAATTTTGTTAACAATTAAGCTTTATTACATTTTTTTTACCAATTAATTAATATTCATATTCATATTAGTATAGATTAGTGTGCGGTAACTAATATATATTGTTGGCCTCCAATCTATTTATTCAACTTTGTATTTGCTCATCATTATTTATAAATAAACGCATTTGTTGATTTTTATTTTGTTTCTTTTTTTGGACTATGAAGAGTTGGTGTTATCGGATTCGGATAAGAAACAGTTCGCTCTGGTGGAGTTGGAGAATTTGTTATCTTCGTGGGGGAAGAGCCTTAGGGACTTTCCAGAAATGCCAATTCCATACGAAAGTAACATGGGTTTGATAGAAAATATGTTGATAGCCGAAGAGTTGGCGTATGACAAGGAATTGTTGAAAACAGAGCATGAAACGTTGGTAACTAAATTGACGGGCGAGCAAAAGAATGTTTATGACTCTGTGATGAATGATATTGATTCTAATGGAGGTGGAATGTTCTTTGTGTATGGTTACGGAGGAACATGCAAGACATTTTTGTGGAGAACGTTATCCTCAAAGATAAGAAGCCGTGGAGATATTGTTCTCAATGTTGCTTCAAGTGGAATAGCATCTTTGCTTTTGCCGGGAGGTAGGACAGCGCATTATATTCCAGATTTGCTATACCACTTTCATTGAATGAAGATTCCACATGCAATGTATCGCAAGGCAGTGACCTTGCTGAGCTTATAATAAGGAGCAAATTGATAATATGGGATGAAGCACCGATGACGCACAAACACTGTTTTGAGGTTTTAGACAAAACCATGAGGGATCTATTGAGGTTTGCCATACCGGGTAGTGCTGAAAAGACATTTGGTGGAAAGACAGTAGTTTTGGGCAGTAATTTTAGACAAATTCTTCCAGTTATTCCGAAAGCAACAAGACCAGTAGTTGTCGGAGCAACAATTAATTCTTCATACTTCTGGACAAATTGCATGGTATTGAGGCTCACGAAGAACTTGAGGCTACGGAGCTTAGCTTCAGATGAAGATAGACAGACGGTTGATTGGTTTTCAAAATGGATTGCAGACATCGGGGATGGGATTACAGGAGTTGAAAACAACGGTTTATCAGAGATCGATATTCCAGCACGGTTTCTATTGAAGTGTGGACCCGATCCCACAGCAACTATAGTGGAAAGCACCTTTCCAAGCGCAAGATATGACATACTTGATGAGTCGCACCTAGAAGGCCGAGCGATCCTCTCACCGACTTTAGATGTCGTTGATCAAATTAATCAGTACATGTGCGAGATGAACACTGCAGAAGGTCGAACATATTTAAGTTGTGACTCTTTGTGTAAGGCAGAATCAGACGGTGAAAATCTATCAGAAGTACACACTCCTGAATTCTTAAATAGTTTGAGATTGTCAGGTGTTCCTAATCATTCATTGACATTAAAGGTCGGTGCACCTGTTATGTTATTGCGGAACATAGACCACTCTCTTGGTCTTAGTAACGGGACATGGCTCATCATCACAAGATTGACAGATCACATTGTTGAAGCAAGAATAGTGAATGGGACACATCAAGGAACCAAAGTTCTTATCGCTCGAATGTCCCTCACTCCTTCTTATACAAGATTGCATTTCAAGTTCCAGCGTAAACAATTCCCGCTGATACTTGCATATGCCATGACTATCAACAAAAGCCAAAGCCAAACACTAACTCATGTTGGGTTATTGCTTAAAAAACCGGTCTTTAATCACGGACAATTGTACGTGGCTTTCTCCCGAGTCACCCATCCTGATGGCCTGAAGGTGTTAGCTTTAGACAATGATGGACATGATTGTGTTGCGACTACCAATGTTGTTTACAGAGAGATTTTCAATAATGTGTAAATACAATCGATGATATTATGTATTAATTTTTCCCCCAAAAATGAAAACATCGGAAAACATAATTGCGTACATCTAGACATTAGCTATTAATTCGGCAGTTATTTGTTCGAATTTAATCAATGATAACATCAGAAAACATAATTGTTCCAATTCAATCCTTCAATTGTATTATATATAGATTCGATGTTATAATTTATACAATTGTATATCGATTTAAATATATTTAAAATATTATAACAAATTTATTCCGTGCAACGCACGTGTGAAAATACTAGTAATAATAATAATAATATTCATAATAGGATAACTAAAGTCCCCTAACCTAATATTCTCTCTGCAAGGATTTTCCCTCATCATCCATTGATCGGCCGCCGCCGCCTCCGCTCGTTTTGGGGAGGCGGCACCTGCCTCCTTTCGTTTCTTCCCCTATTCCGACCGTTTCTCAATCGTTTGTCCTTCGGCCTCTCCCTGCCTCTCTTCCACCGCCACCATCTCCTCCGGCCCCTCACCGATGTTTCTTCCTCCTTCACCACCGTCCCTCGCCATCTCCAACTCTAGATCCAACCTTCTTTACCTTTTTTCAGCGGTTCAATAAATTATATATATATATATATATATATATATATATATATATATATATATATATATATATATATATATATATATATATATATATATATATATATATATATTGGTTAGTGGTTTGGTATTTAAGATTTGATTTGCCTGTTTTAGATTTGATTTTCATCTGTTGTTTTGTTAAAGTTATTTTCTCTCATTTCGTTTGCGAGTTATTTCCTCTCGTGTCTTTAGCGAGTTTACCTCTCGTTTATTTTGCGAGTTCTTTTTTCATAAAGTGAACCAATTTATCTGATAATGGAGTATGTTTGCTTCATCCCGAGCACCGAAGAAGATCTGAACATTGATATGCAGTTCAGATGAATGGAGATATTGTAAGAGCCGCAATAGAGTTAAACTTGGGTAGCAAGATCATTAACAATATCAAAGAAGTTTCAGGTTCTCCAAACAAATTCAGCTTCAATCTTGAAAAACTGTCAGAGATTCAAGTTTCGTGTAGCATTGAAAATTTGTTTCAATGTCTGATTGTAAAAATGTTTTATCATTCCATCGATCTTATTGTAAACTTTTCAAGAACCGACTCCTTCCGTCCCTTCGTCTCGCCACAACATAAGCTGGCAGCACTTGTACGGAGGTGCATGCATAAAGGTTTGGAACGTATGATTAATGAATTAGCTCTTTTATTTTAAAAATAATAATAATAATAATAATAATAATAATAATAATAATAATAATATTCATAGTCTGAACTCTTTATATGTACATCTACAAACACTCTAAATTATACTTTATAGTAGATTTGACACCATCAAAAAATAATGTATGTGATTTTTATCTTACAGTTTTGAGATACATACAGAGAGTTAGAAAATCATTACTCCATACAATATGACATAGAAACAGACTGCCTAATAATTATACGAGTTGTCTATATCGCAAATTGTTTAATGAAAAATAAACTTACATGGGAGAAAATGCCCACTAAGTTTTTGATATCTCTAATATTAAGATGAAAATAAGAAGGTGCACTGACTAAGTACAAGTCTTGACCTACTAGTAGAGAGTTTGATTCAACAAGATCTTCTCTAATCGCCACAACTTCAGCTTCCCTCGGTAAGAAAATTCCTTTCCACTGAACTCCTTTGGCTACAATGAAGGCTTTATTTTCATCTCTAAGAACATATCCAACTTCCATTGTTGACGAAAACAGAACAACAGCACCCACCAAAAGTAAAGAAGAAGACTCATCTTGTGATAAAGACAAAAAGGAGACATATCATAGAAACAACAAAAAAAGGTGGAATAACAAAAACAATAACAAGGACCGAGTTGGCTTTGGGAACCTCAAAGCCACTAATAGGGTTTCCACACACTTAAACCACTTTCCACCGCCACTCAAGCTTTACAAAGGGATAAGTGGGAGATAGCCTACACCATTGGCAAACTCCAAAGCAAAACCAAAACCACTAATATTTAAAAAGAATTTTTAAATATTAAGCACAAATTTTAAGTTTGGTTGTATTGAAGATTGAAGGTAAATAACTAGCTAGCTTGGTTGGCGTGACTAGTCGTGCATTCTTATTCTTTAAGAGATGTCGAGAGTTTGAACCTCTAGTTTGGATTCCGTCTCGTATGAAAAAATCAATCTGTCCAGTACTTTAATTTGTTCTTTAATTGGACCGCCTCGGTGTGAACGGGGATTAGTGTGAGTACGGTATTAGCTTAAAGGTGTCTCTTAGAGTCTGCTCAAAATACCTCGTGGTGTGACAAAAAAAAAACACAAAGATTGAATGTAAATGCTTGTAATATAAAGAGAGAGAGACAAAATTAAATTTATAGGTAATGGATTGAAATAACCACTTTCAACATAATTAAAGAGAAAAAATTGTGTAGAGCAATAATTTATGAATTGAGTCTACAATTTAAGCATAACTAATGGACTAAAACTTTCATTTTCCCTCATCATCATCTTATATTTTGAAATTGAGTTAGAATTTCAATGATAAAGAAAAAATAGGGTCGATTTGCAAATGTTATGATATGACATTAGAGCCTACTTTTAAAATGATAAAGAATTGCAGAGTTGTACGTAAATAGCTTGAGATTAGAGCAACGTCATGTGGTTTTTTTTTTTTTTTTTTTTTTTTTTTTTTTTTTTTTTTTTTTCTTTTGGGATGAGGTGGAGAAAGGTGGTGAGTTGGAGGGGAGAGAAAGGATGGGAGGAAAGAGAAAAAACAAACTTTTAAAAAAGTTGATAGTTTTGTGGTCTCATAGTGATACAAATTAAAATAATGAGTTAATACCCAAAATCATCCTCGACTATAGTGGTTTTTCTCAATTTTATCCTAAACAACTTTGGTGACCTAATATCGTCCCAGACTTTTGTGTTTCGCTCAATTTAGTCCCAGACTTTTGTGTTTTTGCTCAATTTAGTCCCTCATTTGTTATTCTGTCCATTTGGTGTTAAATAAATAGACAATTCAGTAATTTTAATATTGGCATCTCTTTACTCATAGACATGTGAACTGCGAAATCTCTTTTTTTTTTTTTACGAATTACTCCCAGAATTACTCCTAAAATTGCGAATATAAAATTTGATTTGCAGGTTCGAGAGTAATTCTGGGTGTAATTAGTACAAGAAAGGGGAATTTCGCACTTCACAAGTTGAAAGTAAAGAGAGATCAATATTGACATTACTGAATTGTCCCTTTATTTAACACCAATTTGACGGAATAACAAATGGAGGACTAAATTGAGCAAAACACAAAAGTTTGAGACGATATTAGGTCACCAAAGTCGTTTAGAACGAAATTGAGAAAAACCACTATAGTCGAGGACGATTTTGGATATTAACTCTTAAAATAATCTTTCCTAGTGCGCAAGGGGTGCTAGGCACTTTATTGCATAATTTTTTTTGTTTCTGACAACAGGTTTTCTTTCTCTTTTTTTTTTCTTTTTTTTTTTTTCATCTTTTTCAATCCTTCTCTCCCCTCTCTCTCATGTAACCTGACAAAAACTTTCAAAAAATTACAATTAATGAGAATGTTCTAAGAGTTTATCTGGAAAACAATGGAGCACCGGAACATCCATCCAGTCTTCTCTACCAAAGGAGCAAATTTTGGAAATATAAAAAAAATGGACTGGGAATTTTGGAAAATGATGAATGAAATTTCATAAAAACTTGTTTAAAACCTTCTCAATGAAAATAAATAATAAATAAAATTTTTAAAAATAAGAATGAAAATGGGGAAAAAGAATCCATATATAGTAAACAAAATTCTCTAATTGGGGGTAATGTTATCTTTTTTGTTCATGGGAGCCATCTCTAGTTTAATCTTTTAAAAGTTCATTAAATTTAAGGCAACGCAGCATTAAAATCACACAGGCCGAAGCAACAAAGAATGACAATTTATATCCTACATCACGGCGCGCGTTGCACTATGCGCCCAGATGCAAAACGACGTCGTTTTAATTTTATTTTATTTTTTTTTTAATTTTCCGCCTCTGTGAATGGCAGTAGTTTTTTCTTTAAAAAAAAAAAAACCCACTGTTCAAGAATGTACATAATGTTATACTAAAATACACATAATTGTATACATAAATGTACATAATTATATAACAAAATATACATACTCTTTTTAAAAGATAATAAACATAATCTAACATAATACATAATAAACATAAACTTTTAACATAATACACATCAACTATTAACATAATACACACAAATTTTCTGATTCGGATGTACATAATTGTATAAAAAATGTACATAACTGTATGAACCAATACACATAACTGTATGAACAAATACACATAACTGTGTGAACAAATACATATAATCCCAGTAACTTCCTACCGCGCCTCCCAAAACGACCTCAAAACGACGTCGTTTTGGGAGGCGCGCGATGCACAGTGCTATGTGCGCCGTGGTGTAAGGTATAACGATTGGCAAAGAATAGGTAGCACATAGAAATATGCAGCTGTCAAGGGAAAGTCGCAAATGGGAATATATATATATATGCCGTTGTTTCTTCCCTCTTCAAATCAGTTGAAAGCTACAATGCCCTATATACCACCTTAGTCTCTAATCTAATGAACCGATTCAACTGAACATAAACGAACAAAGGTTGTTCGTGTTCATTTGTTAAGATTTTTGAAGTGTTCATGTTCGTGTTCGTTTGTTAAGATTTTTTAAAATCATATTCGTGTTCGTTTGTTAAACATTAATTAGTGTTTGTTAACGTTCACGAACACTGCACGTTCACAAACATGTCCCTTCACGTTCGTGAATACTTAATAACCAAACATATGAATATGTTTATTATCACAATTCGTTCATGAACAATAAATAATATATGTTCACGAAAAATAACCAAACAAGTAACATAACTACAAAGAGAATACAAACAAATATTAAACGAAAACAAACGAGCTTATTCACGAACATTATTAAATGAACACAAACGAGCTTGTTCGCGATCTCTTAGCAAACGAGCTTACAACTGTTCAGACTCTGTTCGTTTATAAACCGAGTTCTAAATTTTGTTTGTTAATGTTCGTTTACCTTAATAAACGAACCTAAACGAATGCTTACTAAACACGAACACGAGTAGTTTATCGAAAGCTCTGTTCGCTAACACCCCTACTAATATCTACTTTCCCGCGTATTATTAGTACTAGTATTTTCTATGCGTGATGCACCAAAATAGGTACCCAATATTAATACTTTATATTTAAATCTTAGATTTATTTAGATTATAGATATTTTTGAAATTACATTTAGGATTCATTTGGAAACCTAAAAATATAACTTATAGAAGTCATTTTCTGAATTTTTCAGTGTTTGGGTACTCAAAGAAAATGAAGTCAAATGAAAATATTTATCCTCGTCAAAAAAAAAATAAAAAAAAATAAAAAAAATAAAAAACTCAATTTGGAAGAAAATGTTTTCTTAGATTTTTAGTCCGAAAACATTTGCTCGATTCTTTATTTTCCATCTCTCTCCCCACTATTCTTTTTTAAGTTAGTTTCCAGATTATTATTATTACCACCACCAAACTACCAAAATCACAACCACCACCAGCACCACCACACCACAACACAACACAACACAACCACAACATCACCACCACCACAATCACCCCATCACCACCAATACCACTACCACACCACCACCACCACCACTAGTACACCACTACCACACCATCACCACAACAACTACCACCAATACCACCGCCACCGCTACCACACCACCATCGCCACCACACCACCACTACTAACACCTAGAGATGACAATTTCAATCCGCCCCGTGGATATCCATCTGAATCCACCCCCGCATGGGTCGAGTTTTTTGGGGTGATAATGGGTGGTGGATCTTAAAAAAGTAAACCCGTTGTGGGTCAAGTTGGATTCGGGTTCTATGTACAAAATTCGCTTAGAACCCTACCCGACCCACTATGTGTGTGTGCATATATATATATATATATATATAGAATGGTTCAGGTGCGTGTATAGCTTTTCGTGCGGTTGTGCGGTTAGATTTGAGCTGTTGATCAAATTCATATCAACGGTTCAAATCAATGAAAATTAAAAAAAAAACGCGTGTTTGGAAGAAAGAAGCATAAGCTAAAAACGGCGCACCTTAAGTGATAGAAACATGCACTTTAAGTGTTAGAATAACGCACCTTAAGTGTTAAAATGACGCACCTTAAGTATTAATATCGTGGACCTTCAGTTTATAAACTGACGCACCTTAAGCATTCGAATCACGCACCTTAAGCACACAACTCACGCACCTTAAGCGCAAAACTCACGCACCTTAAGAACAAAACTCACCCACCTTAAGTTTCAACTACTCACATTAAGTACACAACCCATGCACCTTAAGCACAAACCTCACGCACCTTAAGTTTCAACAACTACTCACATTAAGGACACAATTAACCCACACACCTTAAGCACAAACCCCACGCACCTTAAGCACAAAACTCACGCACATTAAACACAAAACCCACACACCTTAAATTTGAGCTAGATGCAAAAATTACCAAATTTTCACCGCGATTTTGTTTTTTGTTTTTTGTTTTTTTGTTTTTTGTTTTTTTTTTTTTGTTTTTTTTTAAAATTTTGGTAATATTGGACATTGATTTAAGCAAGATCAATGGCTTAGATTTAACCGCACAATCGCACCTGGGGCTGCCAACCGCACTAGAACCTAATTCTATAGGTTTATTTTAGAGTTAATACCCATTTTGGTCCCTCAACTATTAGGTAATGCGCAGTTTAGTCCCAACCCATTAAAAGTACCTAATTTAGTCCTCTAACTTGTAAAATCATACCCAATTTGGTCCTCCATTACAATTGTCATCCATCCACAGGTATAGAGAGGGGCAAAAATGTCCCTTTTAATAGTCGAATGACCAAAATGGGTATTAACTATTATTATTTAATAATCGAGCTGAGGAACCAAAATGAGTATTAACTACTACTACTATTATTATTATTATTATTATTATTATTATTATTATTATACAATTAAAATAATACATATAATAATAAATCCATAAGAAAATATACAAAAGCAATACCATAACCACATTACAAATTTATAGGAAATTTTCATATATATATATATATATATATATATATATATATATATATATATATATATATATATATTTTGGTCCCTCGATTATTAGATAATAATAGTTAATACCCATTTTAGTCTCTCGACTATTGAAAATGATGTTTTTGCCCCACTCTATAACGGTGGATGGATGAGAATTGTAACAGAGGATCAAATTGAATATGATTTTACAAGTTAGAGAACTAAATTGGGTACTTTTAATAAATTAGAACTAAATTGCGCATTACCTAATAATCGAGGGACCAGGGTATTAACTCTTTTTAAAAATAATATATTTTTGAAAATGTCAACTACTTTACGCATACATACATTACATAATGTCAATTCATGCGTGCCACTAGAAGTATTCCAATTTTTCTTTGAGTTATTTATTAATGAGTTAATTACCGAAATGGTCTCTTGACTATAATGAAATTACCAATTTGGTTCTTGACTATTTTTTTTTGACCAATTAAGTTCCTCAATTTTAAAATTTTTAACTAATTTGGTCCTCCGTTTGTTTGACCGTTAGTCAACCGTTAACTTGGGACCAAATTGGTAATTTGCTATAGTCAAGGGACCATTTTGATAATTAACTTTAAGGATGGACAATTCGGTTCAGTTTTCTCGAACCGGACCGTACCAAACTAGTTAGATTCGGTAATATACCGAACAATCGAATGGTAATAGATTCTTGTATACGGAACGGTTCGGTAAAAACTTGAACCGAACTGAATTTGTTCGGTAAAAACCGAACCGAACCGAATACCGTTTGAACTTTGGATTGCTATTTTGTTATATATTAGTCTTTGGATATGGACTATGTAAACACCATATAACACATAATATAGAACTTTTGATAACAACCCATAAAGAAATCAAATAAAAGATTTACGAGAGATACCCGTGAGAATATGAACTGAACGACAGAACAAGGCAGTAAGGGACTTGGATTTACTTTTTATTTATTTATTTATTATTATTATTATTATTATTATTAAAATAATCAAACGGTATTTGGTTCATCAATTCAATTTTTTACCGAACAATTCGGATCGGTTTTTTATCAAACCGTTCGGTATACAAGAATCCAATACTGTTCGGTTGTTCGGTATATTACCGTACCAAATTAGTTCGTCCAGTTCGAGAAAACTAAACCGATTTGCCCACCCCTAAAGTTAATTACCAAAATGGTCCCTTGACTATAGCGAAATTACCAATTTGGTCCTAAGTTAACGGTTGACTAACGGTCAAACAAACGGAGGATCAAATTGGTTAAGTTTTTAAAGTTGAGGGACTTAATTGGTTAAAAAAAATAGTCAAGGACCAAATTGATAATTTCGCTCTAGTCAAGGGACTATTTCGGTAATTAACTCTTTATTAATTATTAATACCTTGTAGTGATATAAAATGTTTATTTGATCTTTACATTATTATATATAGATATAGATAAAAATGACCAACTATCATGTTGTGTGATACTATTCAAAAAAATATATAAACAAAAATGTGTTTTTATGGAGTACTTATTAAAAAGTAATGTTAGATACCTCTTATTATTTTTCCTTCTAATTCATCCCTTTGTGGTGGAAGAGAAAATTTAAGAGGAGAAAAAAACATTAAATGACATGACATTCATATTACTCAGTTATGTAGACATATTTAACAATACTTATTAAAGTATTAAAATTTATGCTTAATTATTGTATTTTCAATATAGAAAAATAGTTGATTTAGTGCCTCTAGTTTTGATTGCTAAACGGTCAGTAACATGACATTTTATTTCCCTTTCCCCCTCCCCTCATTAACTCGATCGAAACAGAAACATTGAGTTTTTTGCACTTTTAGTCCCACGACTATAGTGACACCGGCATAATTGATCTACGACTTTTGAACCTTGCAATTTTAGTCCACGACTATTGATTTTTTTGCAAAAATGATCCTTCCGGCCACTTTTCCGTCAAAATTTCACCGGAAAAAAAATATTCTTCATTTTTAGCCGGGTTAAAATTGACATTTTACTTATCTCAACAAATTAAAAGAAAAAAATTGATATTTGACTACATACAATATTACTGGGCTACATACTACTGTCCCAGACGGCGGAGTTCCTGGAGCAGGCAGGGCTGTCAGTAAGTAGCGGAGCAGCCGTGGCGTTCCCCGGGCTAGTTGAGTTATCCGGCAACAACTTTGGACTGGTACATGTACTCCGCCGCCGCATTTAACCCAGCTAAAAATAGAGAATTTTTTTTTCCGGTGAAATTTTGACGGAAAAGTGGCCGGAAGGACCATTTTTGCAAAAAGATCAATAGTCGTGGACTAAAATTGCAAGGTTCAAAAGTCGTGGATCAATTCTGCCAGTGCCACTATAGTCGTGGGACTAAAAGTGTAAAAAACTCCAGAAACATTAGTTACAACGACTAATTTAATTTTCAAAACTTATAATTTCTCAAAGTTAAATTAAACTTGTAAATTCATCTCAATTTTTATCGTTCCTTTAAATATTTTCTCTCCACATTAAAGGAACATGATATGTTCAATTTTTTTTTTTTTTGGGACACATGAAAAATAAGTGTTTTATCTCAATTGCCCATGGATTGGAGAGAAATAATGAATGAAAAGAGAAAATTGAGGTAAATATATAAGTTTAATCTATAAGAAATTTGGTTTTCGAGTTCTATGAGGGCGATATTGACTTTTTATCATTCAGTAGGTTATTATTATTATTATTATTGAAAGGAACGTTCTTATTTAATCAAAGAGAGATTAAAAAATAAAATAAGTCAAACATCTCGTACTCAGATGATGACCTCTCGTATGTGAGAGGTCATGATATCGAGCCTTAGTGAAAACGTTGTTGACTTGTGCTTAATTAGATTTGAGAAAATATATTTGAACATATGCTATAATGTAATAGAGATACTTACAATGTAATAGAGACAGCATCATTCAAAAAATAAAACAAAAACAAAACAAAAAAGTTGTCACCAAAACCTGCGTCTATTGCCTACCGTGGCGCACGCAGAATCATCCCAAGTATGGAACGTTCGCGTGTCCCTACACATTTTATCTTTATATTTAATTATTTATGCTTTTATAGGTGCCGAGGAGTTAGTCTATCTTGCTAACATACCCCAAATCTTGTTCGATCATCTCTCTTCTCCGACATCTTCATTTTGAAATAGCTGGAGATGGCGTCCTCCACTCTAATCTGCGAATCGCAGCCATGGAAGGACCTGAAAGTATGTAATTTTCGCTAAATTTATTTTATATTTAAAATTATTTTTCCTGAACAATTGCTGCTGTTAGCTGCTGCGTGCGATGTGAAATGTTGACGTTGAATAATGCAGGGACATATTGATGAGATCAACAGTACTCATTTGCGCAACCTGATGAGCGATGCGGATCGCTGCAAGTCCATGATGGTGTATGAATGAATTCTTGTCTCGTATCTTTCAATTTTTCACTCCAGTTTCCGTTTGATTTCCTGGACGATGGTTTCGATTGTGAGGTGGTTTATGTGTTTAGGGAGTTCGATGGGATTTTGTTGGACTATTCAAGGCAGCGGGCTACTCTTGAGACCATTAAAAAGCTCTTGAGTCTGGCTGAGGTTGGTCTGGAAGTTTCGGTTTTGGAAAATTTTGAATGCTATTGTCTGCTTTCTGATTATCATTTATCATTCTTCCTTTTGATGATTTCAGGCTGCACATCTCAAGGAGAAGATTAACCGGATGTTCAGCGGGGAGCATGTGAGTGACAGTTTATGTTTATAAATTAATGTCTTGGCTTAAATTATGAGTGCTTGAAGATCAAATTTTAATTGATACATATATAATATTCGTGTTATTGGGTAGCACTTATAGGCGGGAAGGTAGTTATTAGACAATTTTCTTCATGCTACTGATCAAGAGAATGATGACTTCAGTAAGAACTAAATTTGGTTCAATTTGATGAAACTTGAACTTGCTGGCAAACATCTGTTCACTATTGTAATTTTAGTAATCTTAAATAGTTTATCATCTCATTGTCAGGTTATTGAAATTTATAGTTTGTCAATCATAATGTTTGTATGCATTGACATTTTTGTCATTTAATCTTTGAAGATAAACAGCACAGAGAATCGATCTGTTCTTCATGTAGCACTGCGTGCTTCCAGGGATGCAGTCATAAACAGTGATGGGAAGAATGTGGTCCCAGATGTCTGGCAAGTTCTTGATAAGATCCAAAACTTCTCTGAGAGAATTCGAAGTGGTGCTTGGGTAAATCTCAGTTTTCAATCAAGATCTCATTCTGAGTGATAATTCAAAATGGTTTTGAAAAATTGAAAACAAACATATTTGTAGGTTGGAGCCACAGGGAAAGAATTGAAAGATGTTGTAGCTATTGGTATAGGAGGCAGCTTCTTAGGTCCTTTGTTTGTGCACACTGCCCTTCAAACGGGTATGAACTGGGATATCTCATTTCCATTGGTTTGTTCTTCTGGTTATATTTTAATTCACTTTGTTATCTTCTTTAAGGCTTAAAACTCCCCTCTCCCCACCTTCCCAAAAAATATAAAGTAAAAAACAAAAAAGAGGTAAAAAATGGTAACAAGTTATCAGTGCTTAATGTTCACAGAACCAGAGGCTATGGAATGTGCAAAAGGGCGCCAACTGCGTTTGTAAGTATTACCGAAACATTTGAGCCATTTGAAGACTTATTATCCTATTTTCTGTTTGAACTCCATTTCAGTTTATGATGATCCCAAAAATAAGTTCTTTAACAACTACAATATCCTTATTCTTGATATCTTTATGTGCTTCAGTCTTGCAAATGTCGACCCAATTGACATTGCCAGGAATATTACAGGCTTAAATCCTGAAACCACCCTAGGTTTGTCAATTATCTTTTCACCTTATAAAGCTTGATATATAACAGTTTTAATAATTGCCCTACTTTCTTGCATGTCTGTAAAGTTGTGGTGGTCTCAAAGACGTTTACGACTGCTGAAACTATGCTGAACGCTAGGACTATGAGGGAATGGATCTCATCTGCTTTGGGGTGAGTGTAACAATGAAACTTACTTATTTGTTTCTATATTTATTTCACTCTTTGTACATTTGTAGCTTGAAAATGAGTAATTTGCTGCAGTAAGTATGCATGCACTACTGCTAGCAGCAAGCCTATTATTAGCATCTTTCTGAAGGGACAGTGAAATAAGTTCTATGTAGAAGTTGAGGCAAGATAAACAGATTTCTTCAACCATAGTTAAATGGTGAATATTATGCTCTATCCTTGACAATGGATTGTCATGGAAATTTTACAGTATGATATGTTGAGCAAAATATCAATTATCATATTCTATGAGGACTTTTTTATATTATAGTACATTTTAGAAAGAGAGATATTCGTTCGAGTATTTGATTGCTCTTTTCTTTTTTTTAGGCCTCAGGCTGTTGCAAAGCATATGGTTGCTGTTAGCACTAATCTTACAGTATGTTAATTTCTTCTTTATTCTTTCATTTTGATAATCTCTCTGAACTAGGCCACGGTTATTACAGATTATATACTTCTATACATGTGGCTTGCTTTCTGAAATCGTTTTATTAAGTATTAAGTATGCATGTCTTTTTTCCTGTCTCTTTTTTATTGGGGTATATTTATAGTTAAGAGTATGGTTTGATTCTGACAGTAGAGTTTCATTTTCTTTCACCAGAAGAAAAAAAAGAGAATACTAGAATAGCATTTCAACTTGAAACTTTTAAGTTCTTTATCTTTACTGTTGGCTCATTGCATTATATGTTGTATCATGGTACACATTTTACTGAATCCCTGTTCTTTCTTTGACTATTACACTATTTCTTTGATTTCTTTGATTTCTTTCAGCCTAAATCATTGTCTAAGACTGTTGAGAAAAATTTGAAAGATGTAACAACTATTATAACACAAAAGCATGACTTTTTTATCCCACTTTATTCACCCTTTAATGCAGCTCGTAGAAAAATTTGGCATTGATCCTAATAATGCTTTTGCATTCTGGGACTGGGTGGGAGGCCGCTATAGTGGTAAGTATCTTTGCTTTTAAAGAATATATTGATAAATTTGAAATTCGAACAGTTTTTTGTTTGAAGTTTAATGCATTTGTACTTCTACATTTTATTTTGTAGTTTGCAGTGCTGTTGGAGTTTTGCCTCTTGCTCTGCAATATGGGTTCCCTATTGTTGAGAAGTAATTTGCAGTTTTCATTCATGCATCACATTTTCTTATATTTTTTAAGGTTTCATCGTAATACATTTGTGCAAATGGTATGGGGAGTGATTTTGTCCACGATGCTTATTGCAATCCTTTGAAGTGATTCAGAGATTAGGAGGAATTTCATGATGATGAATTCTAATGAAAGTCAAACTTAGTGCATTAGGCTCCCACATCATATGGGTCTCACTTAGGAAAGGAAATGTTACTTGTAGTACAAGAGGTTGCTCTGGTACTCATAACTGAATAAAATCCTCATGACGAAGCTTAATCATTTTTTGTTTTCAATGTGTTACTGGAACACAACATGTTTCCAAATCTCAACATTCCATCTGTTTTCCAGGAGCATTGTTTACTCTGAACCTTAGTACCTTGTAAATCAGATTTTTGTTCAACAAGCCTAGTTAGGAAATTGTTTTTAAGTTATAAACTCCTTACACAGTGGAAACATGCTACTGTTTCATGGAGAACCTGTTAGAATTCTCTTCGAAATGCTTCCTAAATAATAGGGTCTTTCTCTTATCATAATCCTCCTCTCCAATATGTTGCACTTGTATAAGCTTAATGTAGAATGTTTTACTTTATAGATGCCTCTCAGAAGTTCAATTTATTTTTATTCTTTATTTTAGTTGGATTGCTATTACTTGCCTGACATGCTTCTGCTTTTCTTTCTTGTGAAGATTTCTAAAGGGAGCTTCAAGTATTGATCAGCATTTTTGTTCAACACCTTTTGAGAAGAATATACCCGTATGTGCCTATGCACTTGATGCATTTCTTCAATGGAATTTGCATTTGCAAATCCTGTCTAGCATACCTTGAGTACTTTATTTTATTTAATTAGTAATTCTTTTGACATTGCATCATTCTTGTAGGTGCTTTTAGGCTTGTTGAGCGTTTGGAATGTCACATTCCTTGGATACCCTGCCAGAGTAAGTGCATTATCTGCTATATATGCCTTATATTGTTTATGTTACTTTAGTGAGACTATTCATCGCACAAGCCATGACAATCAAGAGTTAATTTAAAAAAAAACATATTTATATGACAATTTCAGGCTATTTTACCTTATTCTCAAGCATTGGAAAAGCTTGCACCACATATTCAACAGGCATGTTCGAATTCAGGCTTTATTTTGATTGCTTTTATTTTGTTTTTAACATTTTATGTTTGTCCTTAACTGCTTCAAATTTTGACTGAATTCAGGTTAGCATGGAGAGTAATGGAAAAGGGGTATCTATTGATGGTGTACCTCTGCCTTATGAGACTGGTGAAATTGATTTTGGGGAACCTGGGACAAATGGCCAACACAGCTTTTACCAATTAATTCACCAGGTGTGTTTATGTGTTCTTCTGCATAATTTATTTCGTTACCTAATTATAAGAAGTTAATGACAAAACTAAACTATGGCAAAGCTATCGTGTGGGGATTCAGTCTGTTGAACATAATATATATAAAATAAGAAATGGGTAGCCTCACTATTTGCATAAGTTTTAGTTGAGATGGAACATATTCTTCAATTCGGTATCAAAACCAGCAAAAAAGTCCTGGTATGAATTTGATGTCTGTTTCAGAAACATTAAAATTTTTTCTGCTTAGGCTCTCTTCTTGAACCATTAGTCTTGCTTTTGTTGTGGTAAAATTGATGTGAAATTTCTATTTGTAGAAAAGCTTCAATGCAGTGAGAACATTAAAGTTTTTAAACATACCTTTCTTAATTTTCAGGGTCGTGTTATTCCTTGTGATTTTATTGGTGTTGTGAAGAGTCAGCAACCTGTATACTTAAAAGGTATAAATCTGATCTTAACTTTCTGCACTCCTTTTTCTTTTAAACCCTTTCCAAGTTTAGAACTCACCAGCTGTTTTTTGGAAACTCACCAGGTGAAGTGGTGAGTAACCATGATGAGCTCATGTCGAACTTCTTTGCACAGCCAGATGCCCTAGCTTATGGGAAGGTAAGATATGGGTCCTTTTTCATGCGTAGCTGGTGGACTTGTCGTAAAGTCCTTTCTTTTTTAACCTATATGCCTGAAATATTTTCAGACCCAAGAAGAGTTGCAGAAGGAGAATGTTCCACAACATCTTGTTTCTCACAAGGTGATATTCCTTATAATAGTATTCAGTTTCAATTCGAATTATCACACAGTAGTGAAGTTACATGAGTCTATCTCACAGTGACATTGTTATCCAGACTTTTTCAGGCAACAGACCTTCGCTAAGCATACTCCTTCCATCTCTTAATGCTTATAATATTGGACAGGTTTGATATCTTTATGTTCCCCTAGTACTTGCAGCTTGCGACACCTATGAACTTGTGGTTACTAAATTAGTAGTTTCTTAGATTTACATTTGCCTAATCCTATTTTGTTCCTCTTCCTATGTTTCAGTTGTTGGCAATCTATGAACATAGGGTTGCTGTGCAAGGGTTTATATGGGGTATCAACTCTTTTGATCAATGGGGTGTGGAGCTAGGAAAGGTATGGTTCAATCAAGTACAAGTTTGGTTCACTCAGTTTATATGCTTCCAAATATTTCTTTTAAATATCCCAACTTTGTTGTTGTATAATGAATTAAATGCAGTCATTAGCTACACAAGTAAGAAAGCAACTCAATGCATCCCGGAAGAAGGGAGAATCAATTGAAGGATTCAATTTCAGCACCAAAACATTGTTATCAAAATATTTAGAGGTAAGAAACTACTATATGAAACCAGCTTGGTTGGCATGAGTGGCCGTGCACTCTTGTCCCTTAAGAGAGGTCGGGAGTTCGAATCCCCTCTCGTATTATACAAGCTTAGAGGTGTCTTCTACAGTTGGGGCCTGGACACCCCTCTCGTACTATATGAATGTTACCTGATTTCTACAAGTCTTATATGATAGTGTGTGTGTTTGTGTTTAGTACCCTCACCATCTTCTCTTTTACAGGCGAGCTCCGATATTCCTGCTGATCCTCCTACTGCTCTACCCAAGATTTAACTGCTTAAAAGTTGATGCAAATATCAGACCTTTGAGTTTATGGTTCTGTTGAGTTGCATATTGGAGCGAGCATAAAGGAACTTTTGCTGTTTTTTGGGGTTTTTATTGCTATCCGCATTTTTGTTTTGTTTTCTGCAACACTTGAAAATCAACGACGTTGATTATCTCAATCAATAAAGCTTGATTGCCATTGCCATTTATGCCATATGAGGTGTTAGAATGAATTAAGTACTCCAGTTTCAACAAAAATAATACAACCCTCCGGTCAATAAAAGGATGCATTTGTGGCTAACCTTAACCGATATGGTTAAGGATATAAATTTATAATCACAAAGTTATATGACAAATTATTGTTGTGTATATTATAGTTTAAAATAATGTACTTTGTGTTAGAATAATGTAATTTATGTGTATAATGTACATTATGAGTTATAAAAATGTATATTGTAGCAAGTAATGTGAAAACAAATTATGCAAAATGAGTTGTTTTTGAATTGTGGTACACACAATTATGTGGATCACGTTACACACAATAACTATTGAAGGGTTATGAGCTTGAATTCCAATCTTGGAAATTATTGTGTGAACCATGGTTCAACATAGTATTGTATGGAACAAAAAAGAAAATACATTTTTAATATATTAAAAGTATATTATTTGTGTACCGAATATATGTATATAAAATAATGTACTTTTAGTATTCAAATAATGTATTTTCTCTCAATACAAAGTGCATTTTTAATATACTAAAAGTACATTATTTTTGAACTAAATGTGCATTATTTTATAGTATACAAAACATGATCCTACCCAATAATGATTGAGTTAAATAGGCAAATTATGTTGTGGAACAGTGTCCACCTTGTAATAGACACATATAACTATGAATTAGAGCAAATTACACTTTTGGTCCTATGACTATAGGGGACGTGTTAATTTCGGTACTTGACTTTTAAAATTAATAATTTAGTCCTCTAACTATACAATTTCTAATACATTTGGTCTTTCCGACCAAATTACCGGCCAAATTTAACTTGAAAAACGTAAACGTTTTAAAATTATTTATTCATGGGGGCAAAATGGTCCTTTCGAGTTACTTCCTCCTTCTTCCTTGCACCGCTGGCCGGAAACGGAAGAACTGATACAGATTTTTTTATTTTTGTCGTCCAAATGTCGTGTTGGCTTGGGCGGCACATTTTATCCACAACCACAAAGCAGCAGCATGAAGTTTCTTTTAACTAATTGACAAAACAACTTTGCAGTCATCCACTAACTCCATCGTCTTCCTCTGCGGTAGCAAGAACCAGAGAAATTTGGGGCATTTTTGCCCTGGAGATATATTGGCAGCATCACAATAAAATTAGCATTTTTGCTCTTCACTTCATGTGGTTATTCAAATCTCTTCTTAGTATTACATATTGCAATATTTTAAAGCCTAATTGGTTCATTTAAAAAAAAAAAAAAAGCCTAAAATTGAGATTTCAATCTCTGTTGCCAATAAGATAGAAATTTGGGGATTGGAATAGAAATCATATATATGATTACATGTTGCCAAATGTTTGGAAATGCTGAGGAATGATTCTGCTAAGATGAGTTGAAGGTGACAATGTATCCACCGCTGTTCACCACTCATGGCTTCTCCAAGGGTCAGAGGATGCTGATTTTTGGTCTTAACTATGCTTCCAACAAAGCCATCTCTGCCGTGGCCCCGCCCTCTGGCAAGCTCGCACCACCGGCGACCATATACAGCATCGCTGCAAATTGTTGGACCCATTTTTGTTAACTAGCACCTGGCATTGCTGCAAAGGAAGAAGAACGAAGGGAGAAGAAGAATATGAAAGGACCGTTTTGCCCCCACTTATATTTAATTAAAAATGGGTTACGTTTTTCTAGCCAAATTTGACCAGTGATTTGGTTCGGAGGACAAAATGTGTTAAAAATTGCATAGTTACAGGACTAAATTGTTAGTTTTGAAAGTCAAGTACAGAAATTAACACGCCCCTATAGTCATAGGATCAAAAGTGTAATTTGCTCTTATGAATTATGAATATATAGTTCAAAAATTATGAACATATAGTTCTATAATTATGAACATAATTATGAGCATATAGTTCTGTAATTATGAATATAGAGGTTCAATAATTGTGAATATGAAGTTCAAAAATTATGAATATATAATTTTATAATTATGAACATATAGTTTCAGTAATTATGAACATAGAGTTCTGTAATTGTGAATATAGAGTTCAGTAATTATGAATATGAAGTTCAAAAATTATAAATATATACATTTATAATTATGAACATATAGTTCAGTAATTATGAACATAGAGCCGTGTCCACCTTGCAAAGTAGACACGATTCCACAATATAACGATTGGATGGGATTGGGCTTCAGAACATATAAAACAATTAAAATATTTTTAGTTGGGCAAGACAATTAAAACAATAAAAAGGAAAGTAATTAGCCCAAATAATCAACTAACAATCGTTGTACCGTGCACCAGGGCGCACAACTATGTGCGCTCCGCGCCTCCCAAAGCGACGTCGTTTTGTATTCTGTTATAAAATTATGTGTTTTCAGGTTTAAAATTCTGTACATTCGAAACAGGAGATTTTTATCTTTTTATAAAAGATTATGTGTTTTCACGTATAAAATTATGTGTTTTCTATTATATAATTATGTACATTCGAAACATGGGAATTTTCAGTTATAAAAATTATGTGTTTTCAGGTATAAAATTATGTGTTTTCATGTATAAAATTCCGTGTTTTTTATTATACAAGTCTGTACATTCGAAACATGAATTTATTTTTAAAGGGTTAACAGAATCACGCGAAAAAAGTCAAAACAACGTCGTTTTGGGCCAGGATGCACAATGCACTGTGCACTCTGGTGCACAGTATAATTTGCCATCAACTAAGCCTTATTCTTATTAATTTGTTCATTAAACCTAATTATTCAATTGATTATTATATTAGTACAAAATATAAAATAGACTTCAAAACAAATATAATATTAAATAAATAAAATTAATGTATTATAAGAATTAATTTAAATTAAATATAAAAATAGTATTTATCATTTATCCTACGCTTAAATGGTGAAGCGACGTCCAAGGATATGCATACCCTCATGGCCTCATATAGCTCCTCCAACCTCGACCAAAACCGAAAAACCGATCGGTATTTATATATAATATATACTAACAGGGTGTTTGGTTGAAGGGATTTTAAATTTTCTTCTCACTTAATTCCCACATAATTCTAAAGGTTACAAAATTCCCTTGTTTTGTTGAAAGGAATTGCAATTCCATGGAATTGCAATTCCCCCATTTTAAAATCCCATGTCCCCCTGGTATTTTAATTCCTGGGATTTTAGGAAGAAAAAAAGATAGTGATGAGTCAAAATTACCCATCCCTTTTTTAACTTAAAATTAATGCTTGACAAAAATAATGGACATTTTGGATTTTATACTACTTATTCCATTTCAATTCCCATGTATACCAAACATTGGAATTGAAATTCCCAGTAATTCTATTCCTGTCAACCAAACATTAGAATTTAAATTCCCACTTTATTCCCAGTAATTCATCTCCCATAGAATTGCAAATCCTTTCCCACGTAATTCCCACTCTCCAACCAAACGCCCTGTAAATGTTTAAGATCATAACAAAAATTTTGCCCATTAAACTATAGGCACATTTATATCAATGATTACATTTGTATGCTAATAAAGGTATAAATATTGTACACTTTAATTATAATGGACAAAATTATTCATACTACATTATTGGTAGACAAAAGTACCCTTACACCATTATAACACTGTTACTATTTAATTCTAACTTTCATAACTCTATCATTATTATCATACACCTATATCTATGATATCTTTTTCATTCATAACTCTATCATTATTATCATACACCTATATCTATGATATCTTTTTCCTTCTTTAATTATCATTTTATTACAATCATTATATAATTACTTTAATTTTTTTTATTATATTTTAATTAATTTTTTATGATGGTAAACCATATATGTGCGCATATTATATTTTTAGGACTTTACTAAAAACCGGTTAAAAAATATGGTTACTAAAAGTCAGAGATTACCTAAAGTTCTAAACCAATTAAACCGGTTCAAACTGAAAAAATAACAAAAGAAAAATATGAAGAGACTAAAATGCCCTTACTAAAAATAGAAAAAATCATGAGAGGGACTAAAAGTGTCCAAAAAGTAATAGTCTGGGATGTTAAATGACAAAAGCGATAGTCTGAGACTAAATTTGGAATTGTCACCAAAGACAAGGGACCTTTGGTGGAATTAATTCAAAAATTAACTATACAGTACTTGACACTTGTTATCCAAATATTAACTATACAGATATATGATTCTTCATCTTGTCAATTAAACGTACCAAAGTGAGCCAACTGAAGAGTCAGTTTAGCAAAAAAAAAAAAAAAAAAAAAAACGAACTGATGTTTGGTAATTAGTACTTAGTAATGTGTTTGAACTTTAGATTGCTATTTTATTATATAATGTTTAGACTTTGGATTTGAACTATGTGAATATGTATTGTTTGATAGTGTGTTTGTAAAAATAGGAAATATTAAAATTTGGGGTTCTTAAACCGAACCGAATACCAAACTAAACCAATTCCGAACCGAAAGCAGACTTTTTCAAATTGAACCAAAATTGAATCAAATTATAATGTTAAACTGAATGATATCATTTTTTTTTTTAATACTGAAATACCGAAACTAAAACTGAAAAAAAAAAAACTGAATTGAATCTTGAAATGTCCACCCCTAACTTTAACCATAGTTTTTATTTATTTTATTATTTTTATTTAAAAAAAAATTAAAGCGATAAGGTTCGAGTAAGAATGATAAATTTGACTTTCATTATTATAAATTTAATCTCAACACAAGCATTATGGGAGCAACCTCTCAAAGTGAGGGGTGCTCCTTGTGCGTAGTAAGCAAAGGTCTAGTCTCTGTGTTTAGCTGAGTTACCATGATTTACATCTTTCCAGATGCTTTGTCGGGGCGGGGAGTGAGCCCTTAGGGTTGTGGATTAAACATTTTGGAAAGAACGTTAACAATAATATTTTTTTTTTTTTTTAAATTTGGGGTTGTTTGGTAAATAGGTGCAGTGTTAGCTGATTGTGTTAGTAGGTTTAACTAGTTGGTAGCATTAGCTAATTATAAAAAAGATGTTTGGTAAATTAAGTATTAGCTGATAACTGATTACATACAAAATGACTTTCTAAAAAAGTTGATCAAATTTTTTTTTTTTTGAGTAACTTTTTGAATTTTAGTGTTTTGAAGCAATAAGTTATTACAAAAAAAAAAAAAAACTAATCAAACACTCTCATTGGTTGTTTACCTAAGTAAAACAACTAATAATGATCAAACAAGTTAAAATTGAATGAGTGGCTAACTATTTTACCAAATAGGGTCTTTAACTAGAAGAGAAAATGTTTGATAGAATTGATGGATTGCTTTAACTACTACCATTTAAATTTCAATTTAGTTATTACAACTTGATGAAAGATTTGTTTTTTTTAGCGCACATACCAATTTTGGTTCATGAGTATTAGTAAAATGACAGTTTAGGTTCACATATTTAATTCATTCTAATTTTTATCCACGGTTATTATTTTAGTACAAAATTTTATCCACGATTATTATTTTAGTACCAATTTTCATCTACAACTATTATTTTAGTGTCAATTTCATCATGACGATCACCCCTCCATTTAAGACATGTTGAAATCTAAGATTGTTTAGGGCATTTTCATCTTTTTGAAATTTCAATTTGAACATAAATAAAGTGATTATGTAAACCTTAAGATCACACCCAATTCGCAATTCTCCTCATCATCCTACCTTAATTTGATGAGGATACTGTGAATTGGGATAGATCTTAGGGTTTAAAATCTTTTATTCATGTTCAAATTGAGATCTTAATTTTGAAGAGGATGGAATTTTTTTAATAATTTCATATTTCGGCATGTTTTAAACGAAGGGGTGACTGATGTGATAAATTTTGACATTAAAATAATAGTCGTGGATAAAAATTGGTACTAAAACAATAGGCGTAAATGAAAATTTGTACTAAACTGTTCCAAAACTGTTCATAATTATAAATATATAGTTCAAAAAATTATGAATATATAGTTCTATAATTATGAACATAGAGTTGTAAACATAATTATGGACATATAGTTATATAATTATAAATATAGAGATTCAATAATTGTGAATATAAAGTTTAAAAATTATGAATATATAACTTTATAATTATGAACATATAGTTCAGTAATTATGAACATAGAGTTCTGTAAATGAGAATATATAGTTCTATAATTATGAATATGAAGTTCAAAAATTATGAATATATAATTTTATAATTATGAACATATAATTCAATAATTATGAACATGGTATAATGATTGGGAATTAAACACGTTGACCAAAATTGTCATTTTGCTAATACTCGTGGGACAATTGGTATTTGCTCTTTTTTATGTTAAAAAATTGTAACAAAAATTATTTTCCTTTATTATTATTTATTAATCACAATATCTACAAAATATTCGAAAAATTCTCGAATTTCATGCACGCTGGGTTTCATCTCTTCCGTTTTCTAATATGAAAAACTCTTGATTTTTCCTAATGAATTTTTCAATTCTAAGCCGAAACTCTTCATTGCTCAGATTTTCCACGGTGTCAACGGACGCCATTGTTCCTGTAGCACTGGAGCTTACTGCTTTCAGACGCAGCTCCGTCTCCGATCGCCGGAGATCCCTCTGAGATCTAAACGCAGTCTCTCGTTTCAGCTTCTCCGACTGAGTTCTATGAAACTTCTGAATTTTCTTCGTCGCCATTTGTAGCGCCAC
This sequence comes from Ipomoea nil, assembly GCF_001879475.1. NCBI lineage: Eukaryota > Viridiplantae > Streptophyta > Magnoliopsida > Solanales > Convolvulaceae > Ipomoea > Ipomoea nil. The sequence goes on from NW_017617365.1 coordinate 886,791, forward strand.
AAAAATCTCCTCGCTTTGCTGTTTTGGAACCACGCTCTCCGAACAAACAATCTGTTTAATTTCCTCTCCTACTGCTACCGCTTTGACTGCAATTTTCTCCGCCGCCTCCGTCTGCGGCGGAGGAGCGTACACTTGACAGGAAGCGGCCGGCGGTTGAATTTCACCTTGGCGGACTCTATCATCGAATGCTTCCGAGGCTTCGGTCTGGCGACAGAGCACGAATAGAACAGCAATAATGGCGTTTCCAATGAGGAAAACGACGTGTGGATTGCAGAGATTAACAGACAGTTCGTGCATAAATTCGCCTGATATTTTCACGGCGGCCGGAACTCTAGCCCAGGACGACGGAATCAACACGAGAGGGAAGAGCAATTCGAGAAAGTGAACCAATTTCATCGCCTTACGAAAGCGATTAAACATAGCGATTGATTTCTCCTCGAATTTCATGGTATCAAACGCTTCAAAATCCATTTTCTTCAACCAAAATTATCGAGTTATTGGAAGGGACGGAAAATCAAATGGGGGATATTTTGCTCGGAAATAAGGAGAAACAGAGACAAATGTGAGAAGGTAATGAAAACAGAAGATGGTGTGGAAGGAATTGCATATGAATATAGAAGCAGGTTTCATATGCACGGTGGAATACACCGCCGGAAACACGCAGTATCGGAGATTTGAGGGTTGTAATTTACCGTTTTAGCGACTCTGAAGTCAGTGGTGGTGTACTATTTTATAGGTGGTGGGGGACTATTACTTAGGAATGTTTTTTTTATTATTATTACTATTTATTTATTTATTTATTATTATTATTATTATTATTATTATTATTATTATTATTATTATTATTATTATTATTATTATTATTAAATTTTGGAAGTAAATTGGAACGGTAAGAACTTGCTCGGAATATCAAGGTAAATTTTATTGTGGACAATTCTTATTGGGGATTATTGGAGAAGAATTGAAATTGCGATTTTGGCTCACCAAAGAACGGTGTTTGCGTAATTGGAAATTATTGGAGAAGAATTTTGATGAGAGGAGATTAAGGCTAATTTTAATTTTTGAGGGAAATGAATTGTTTTGGTTGGGGTTGAAATAAAGAGATTGTTTTGTCCTTACTTTTCACGGCGTAGACGGTATATGTTAACGGAAGGACTACGGCATGTTGAATTCGAAACTCGGAGGACCACGGGTGGTCGATTTGAAAGTTTAGGACTAAAGGTGGCGAAACCACCAAACTCGGAGGACATTAGCTGACATTTACTTGATCTTTAATTATAGTAATGCTGAAGTATTATTTTAATAGCATTTCAGGACATTTAACAATATATGTTATTGTATGGCTCTGAATTTTAGTTTCATTTTCCATGCACACTAATACTAAAGTATCATTTTAATTATACTACAATTTCATTTGACAATAATGTGCTCTGCTTTTTAGTTTAATTTTTCACACACAATAGTTTCATTATAGTAACACTAAAATATCATTTTAATTCTACTATAATTTAATTCGACGATCATGGTCCACTGTATAACAACTGGAATATCAATGGAGTCCGCTCGTTTGATTTCGGGCTAGTCATATTGGACTGTTGAGATTATTAAATCTTGCTAATAGTTTTTTTTTTTTTTTTTTTTTTTTTTTTTTTTTTTTTTTTTGGGAATAAGGATCAAATAGACCACTCAACTACACATCAAACTGCAATTAGGCCATCGAACTAAAAAAAAAATGCAATTGGATTGCTGAACATCACAAACCCATGTAATTTAATCCAAATTGACCTGTTTACCTAAAAATATACAGACGTGGCAGGTGAAACCAGTTCGGGATGGGATCCCAACTACTTACCACAGGGTGGTGCTCCAGGAAGCTTTAATCAAGGTAACCATTAAGTCTTTGGAGCAGTTAGTAGATTCTATCTAGTAGTTAGATTTTGTTAGTGTTTAGATTTTTGAGTGCTTGCTTGTTTACTCAGAGATTCCTTTACTCCGAATATTCCAAGAAAAATTCATAAACCAAATCTTGCAACTGTTGCATTACTTCGAGTTACCTCTTCAAGAAAGCTTCCGTTTAAAGAAAATCTGTTCGTTTAACCTTAGTTTCGAGGACGAAACTTCTTTTAAGGAGGATAGAATGTGACAACCCAAAAATATTTTTCCTAAATTCTATTTTTATAAAATTTCAAAATATTTATTTTCACTCTTCCAAATTTTTTTCCAAAAACGGTGTATGAATTAAATATTTTAAATCGAGTTTTAAATAAATTCAACACCAAGAAGTAGTCTATTTTGAAAATCCTAAATTTTGGGTACATTTATGTACCATGTTTTGACCCAAAAAGTCAATCTGAGTGAAATCTGAGAGGAACCTGTGAAACCTGAACCAAATGTTTTAATTAGAAGTTATCTTATAGAAAATCTATTTTGACTCCAAAGTTGTACAAAATTATTTTAAAGCTTTGGTCCATGATAAAGGATGGACCTTGATGCTTTCTACAAGCCAAAACAAATGTCTGATATTTTGATCAAGCAATTTACCCTTCTACCCTCACCAACCAATCATTTGCAACCTAGGGTTTTGGACCCCTATTTAAACAACACTATTCCATTCATTTTCTCCTGATCCTCTATTTTGCCTCTCCACTCCCAAACTCTCAGCTTTGTAGAAAGAAGAAAAAGAACACAGTAAGTGATTTTGCTTTCATTTCTCCATCCATTTCATCTCATTTCTTAAGATCATCTACCCTTGTCTCCTAAATCTCTGAGTCTTTCTTAAGCTTTGTATGTGTTTGTTTGTTTGAGGAGAATAAGTGGTGAAGGAAGTAATATCTGAGATGGAGAGGAAATGGGGATCCACACAAGAGGAGGAAAAGTACAAGGTATAAAGCATGAATTCCCAAACTAAGTTTTTGGCTCTGTTAAATGCTAGAAATTTGAGATAGATGTTTAGAAATGCTAGAAAATACTTGTTGATGAGCTATTTGTGTGTTGTTGATGTGTTATGATTGATTTATTAAGGTTTGGATGTGTATTTTGATGCTCTGTGTTGTTTGTTGGTGAAAAAGAAGGCTCTGGTGCACACTGTCTGTGCACTAGAAGACCTCACGGACCTAGCCAACGGACCTAGGCAAGATTCGCTGGCTAGACCCGTGGAGGGACGGACCATGGGAACGGATCCCAAGTGGCGGGGCATCACAAGCCCCGTCACCAAGCTCTGCCAGGCCAAAAGTGGTACTGGCTGGGCCCTTTGTGGCTCAACTATGTGTTGTTCAAACCGGGACTCGTGGGCCCTTTAGGCTCGGACACTCGGGCTCGTTACGACGCGCTAGTTGAAGTTGTTTTCGTTTGATTTTGAACTAGAAAGCATGTTAACAGATAGAAGGATTGAAAGATGAATGCACTGTATTTGTTGTCTGTGAACTTGAATCAGCAAAGGAATTTATAGCATCTGAGTATATTATTGATTGAGAAACATGTTTAATACTTGTTAGTATTTGTTGAGAAGATTTGCTAAGTTGTTGAGATTTTGGAATGAAACAGTGCATATTTCCATATTCATAGTGAATGAATATTTTGGCATATTTTAAAGATTTAAAGTGCATTGAAGGCTCTAAGTAAAGCCTAAGTTCTATTTCAAAACCTATATCTATTTTGGAAAATCTCTATCTATTTGCATTGAGAAGATTGCATGATAATTTGATTTCCAAAATGTGAGAAAGAGAAGTTGTTTGAGATTTATGAGCATTGCAAAACTTGTATATTATAGTGTTTATTGCATGAGAAAAGAAGTTGCATGAGATATATATATGCTATCTATTGTGAGGAAAACTTGTTTTGGAGGCCCGTTAGGACTAGGTCCTTTCGGAAGAAAAGAGAAAGAAAGAAGTTTGAGAAAGGAAAGAAATAGTCACAGAGGACTGATAGATATTTATGAAGTAACTTGGTCGATATTCTCGAGTTGCTAGGTTGGATACTACCCGGCGGGCTTGGAATCCTGGTTAGGGGGTGTGCACACTGACAAGTACGATACCTGATTCCACAGAGATTATATAAGAACCAAGATAATGATTCTGTAGGCGAGATGAGTATTAGGCTGGCTAGATGCGGAGCCCGGATAGGTTCGTTCACGATTCGTGAAGTTCCTACCTTGCCCACGAATACAGAAAGAAAGCAAGAAAGAAGAAAGAAGAGAAAAGAGAGTCAAGTGACTCAACAGAAACCTCCACAGAAAATGTTCTTTTTATATAAAGAGCGAGAACCTATCTATATTTCAGCATGAGAATGCGTTTAAGTTGAGTATTTGAGAAAAACATGTTTATATGAGTTGTAGGTTGCCGAGTATCTATTGAGATTGATTATATTCATACTTGAGATTTGCGTGTGAATGCCAAATATTTGGCTTTATACTTAGTATGCAACTAGCTCTATTACAAATATAGGTTGCCGAGTATCTATTGAGATTAATACTTGAGATTTGCGTGTGAATTACAATGTAGTATCTGATATACTTTCTCAACCTACTGAAACACAAAGAGCTAATAACGCCTCCACCGAGGCTCGAACTTACAATCTTTCAAATGAAAGTCCAACCCAGGTACCATTAGACCACATAGTCCTGGTATAGTTGAACTGATGTTAGATGTTGTTAAACTGATCTTTTGTTGGTGCGTGGACACCGGGGTTTGTTCCCCAAGTTTATGATGTTTGTAGAGCTTAACTCTTGTTAGTTGACTATTTTGTAGCCTAATGTTAGGTGTTTGGTTTTTAGTTATCTAAACCTTCCTTATTTACCTTGTTTAAGTTTAATTATTTGGGATTTAGATTTTCGTAAAAGGGGGCGTTACACACCTAACTTGCGAGTAATGGTGTAATGATTTATAAATTTCTCACTATTGTGGATAAAGACAAGGTTTTGTCTAAATTTGGAATGAAGGCAAGGGTTAATTACTAATTGGGCTATAAGCTCGGTGTAATAACCGTAATTAATAAGAACATTATTAATTGGTCTTGCCTGGTTGGGTCTTCGGGTTTGTGGCACGGTAGACAACGTCATGGTAATTTTGAATCTATATGTAGATTAATCAGCATGGACCACATTCCAAATTTAATGATAAGCACAAATATTATATTTGTGATGTGGCAAAACCCCCGAGAAGTGAAGCGCACATCTCGGGTATGAGAAGTGCTAGAATCACATCTAGGCCATGTGATCGAGAAGGAAATGTATCTTCTGGTCATAGGAGAGTTATCGAGAAGTGGAGGTACGTAACCTTTCAGGTACTTTTTGGGTGACATCTTGGATGTATTTCTCGGAGTATCAACGATAGCACACTGTAGTGCTAAGTGAATTTTTTTGCTTGAGAGCAAAAACGATGTTGTTGATAAATTTATTCTTTATGAACGTACATAAGAACTGATAAGCTTAATTTCTAGGCATTATTTAGAGTAATTTTAGTTAGTGAGTTGCATAAATAAATTAAGTTTTAGGATCGATTTTATAATAAATATTATATTATTTATATGTTACTAGTTTAGATTGGTTTAATAAGTATTAGACTAATTCTCAAAAAAAAAAAAAAGTATTAGACTAATGTTACAGTTTTATTAATATAAACTAGTTTTTTTTACGCGCATTGCGCGATTGGGATAATGCCCAATGTTTTTTTTTTTTTTTTTTTTTTTTTTTTTTTTTTTTTTTTTTTTAAATAAGTACTTTAAAGTATATCAAGACAAGATTATATTGGAATTGTTCATGCATAGATAATTGAATGTTAAATTTGGGTATTTAAATAGACAATTCTAAGTTTACAAATGCAAAATAATATAGTCAAGATTAATTATAATTGTCAATAAAATAATTGTATAGGTATGGTTGAAACCAAATACCCTCATAAGCGAGATTGAAGACTTAACTACAGATTGCCAAATAAGGACATTGCGAGATAGTTTCTCACTTCAATTTGTTGTGTGATTTGAATACTCATTTTGTCAATTAATCCCCCAAGTAGTTAATATGATTGTCTTAATTATATATTTTTTTATTTTTTTTTAATTTTTTAAAACAATTATTATTATTATTATTATTATTATTATTATTATTATTATTATTATTATTATTATTATTATTATTATTATTATTATTATTATTATTATAACTTAGGTCATTTTTCATGTTAATTTAAACAACTAATTTTTTTAAATATCGCTGGTCAAATTCGCTAATACAATTCACTAACGCTAACCGCTAACGGTTGATTGTGAAACAAGGACATCGCGAGGTAGTTCTCACTTCAATTTGTTGTGTGGTTTGAATACTCTCTTTGTCAACAAATCCCTCAAGTAGTTAATATGATTGGCTTTATTAATATATATTTTTTTTAATTTTTTCATGGTATTAATAAAATACTTGGTAAATAAATATATATCATTATTTTGTATTATAACTTTGATATTTAATTAAAAAATAGTGCACAAAAAAATTATAGACAATGTAGTGAATATAATCAATTGATGAATTTGAATGTAAAGAATATTTACATTGGAGAAATATAAAGACAATATAACTAATAAAATTATTTCTCTTAATTAATTTATTGATAATGAATATTTTTTTTTTTTTTTGAATAAAGACATTGTAGACACATAATTATAAATTATATAAATGCATATGTATTATTTTTTGTTGTAGCTACTAAATTATTATTTAATTTATTTACTAAGAGTAAAATAGAGTACTAATTATGCCAACTTTGATTGGATGGGGTTCGAACCTAAGACCTTTCTTATTGAAATCAATGAGTAAGTTAACGGTGAACTAACAGAAATTAACGGAAAAGATAATATTTAACGGAAAAGTTAACGGATAATCATATTCATTAAGGATAAATTAGGAAATCTTAAGGAAAAATTAAAATCTGATCAATCTGAGCCATTCATTCGAATAAAAAAATTGACCGCCATTTTTTCTACCCATTATAGGCCTAACTCTCTTGGGCTCTTATTTTATATATATATATATATATATATATATATATATATACTAGTTTTTTACGCGTATTACGCGATTGGGATGATGCCCAATGTTTCTTTTTTTAAATAAGTACTTTAAAGTATATCAATGCAAGATTATATTGGAATTATTCATGCATAGATAATTGAATATTGAATTTGCGTATTTAAATAGGTAATTCTAAGTTTACAAATGCCAGATAATATAGTCAAGATTGATTATAATTGTCAATAAAATAATTGTATAGGTATGATTGAAACCAAATACGGGACATAAGGGAGAGCAAATAAAAATTAATGCATAAAATATTAAATATATACTAATATTGAAGACCTAATTGTTGATTGCCAAACAAGGACATTGCGAGGTAGTTTCTGACTTCAATTTGTTGTGTGATTTGAATACTCTTTTTGTCAATAAACCCCCAATTAGTTAATATGATTGAATTAATTGTATTTTTTTTATTTTTTTATTTTTTTAAAAAATTATTATTATTATTATTATTATTATTATTATTATTATTATTATTATTATTATTATTATTATTATTATTATTATTATTATTATTATTATTATTATTATTATTATTATTATTATTATTATTATTATTATTATTATTATTATTATTATTATTAAATATATGTATACCCTTTTTTCAATTTACATGTTAATCTAAACAACTAATTTTTTAAATATCTTTTTACTCATCGTTGATATAATTCGCATGTCAAATCCGCTAACGCTAACCCCTAACTGCTGACTGTCAAATAATGACATTGCGAGATAGTTCTCACTTTAATTTGTTGTGTAATTTGAATACTCACTTTGTCAATAAATCCATCAAGTAGTTAATATGATTGGCTTTATTAATTATTTTTTTTCTATTTTTTAATGGTATTAATAAAATACTTGGTAAATAAATATATAGCATTATTTTGTATTATAACTTTGATATTTAATTAAAAATATAGTATACAAAAAAGATAATAGACAATGTAGTTTTTTTGAAAGTTACTGACTCTATTACATTGTAGTATCTGTTCATATAATTTCTCAACCTACTAAAACACAAAGAACCAATAATGCCTCCACTGAGGCTCGAACTCATAATCTTCCAAATGAAAATCCAACTCAAGTACCATTAGACCACATAGTCCTGGTATAGACAATGTAGTTAATATAATCAATTGATGAATTTGAATGTAAAGAATTTTTACATTGGAAAAAAATAAAGACAATATAACTAATAAAATTATTTCTCTTAATTAATTCTCTTAATTATATTTTTTCTTAATAAATATTATTAATAAAATACTTGGTAAATAAATATATAGCATTATTTTGTATTATAACTTTGATATTTAATTAAAAAAAATAGTGTACAAAAAAGATAATAGACAATGTAGTGGATATAATCAATTGATGAATTTGAATGTAAAGAATTTTTACATTGGAGAAAAATAAAGACAATATAACTAATAAAATTATTTCTCTTAATTAGTTTATTGATAATGAATAATTTTTTTTTTAAATAAAGACATTGTAGGACAATGTAGCGAATATTATCAATTGATGAATTTTAATGTAAATAATTTTTATATTGGAGAAAAATAAAGACAATATAACTAATGAAATTATTTCTCTTATTTAATTTATTGATAATGAATAATTTTTTTTGAATAAAGACATTGTAGATACATAATTCTAAATTAAAGAAATGCATCTGTATTATTTTTTGTTGTAGCTACTAAATTATTATTTAATTTAATAAGAGTAAAATAGAGTACTAATTATGTCAATTTTGATTAGGATGGGGTTCAAACCTAAGACCTTTCTTATTGAAATTAATGAATAAGTTAACGGTGAACTAACAAAAATTAACGGAAAAGATAATATTTAACGGAAAAGTTAACGGATAATCATATTCATTAAGGATAAATTAGTAAATCTTAAGGAAAAATTAAAATCCGATCAATCTGAGCCATTCATTCATTTGATTAAAAAATTTGACCGCCATTTTTTCTACCAGGCCTAACTCTCTTGGGCTCTTATTAGTATATAATAGATATATAGTAGATAGTATTTTATTTTAACTATAGTATTTTATTACTTCAATCGTTATACCATACACCACGTTGCACGTAGGTCTATGCGCCTACGTGCAAAACGGTGGCGTTTTAATATTACTCCGTTAGTGGATATTTGACGGGACAGGCGCCTCTCCGTCCGTCCAATCACATTTAAAATATATATATATATATATATATATATATATATATATATATATATATATATATATATATATATATATATATATATATATATATATATATCAAACCTTTCTTCTTCACGAAGCCTTCAATTACCACTCCCTGCAATTCAAAAACGATCACATTTTTTTCGCGAACTACGCCAAAAACCGCAAAAACTTCACCACATTCTTCTGCAAAAGGGCATACAACATCGCAAAGATACAAGTAAGCATAACTACTATTACTTCTCCTTCCAAACATTCATGCTATTACTTCATTGTGTTAATACAGCAACGATACCAAGGGTTACATATTACTTGGACTTGTGTATATTCTGGTATAAGATTATGTACATTACTGTTTTCAGGTCCTATGCCTTATCATTGATAACCGCTATTTTTATACTCCACATTATGTGTATTCCTGATATATGTTATGTGTATTCATGGTATATGTTATGTGTATTCATTCATTATATTATGTACATTAGTGTTCTCAGTTGCTATACCTCATCATAGATAGTCATTATTCTTCTATTCCAAAATTATGTGTATCCTGGTTATATGTTATGTGTATTTCTTCATAGCATTATGTACATTACACATTTGCATCCCTGCAAACTTCTCAATCCCAGTATATTGTCTGTCTGGTGTTAATATTAGTGTTACCTAATACTTAAAACTGTTATTATGTGTATTATGTTATTATGTCAACTAGGGTTACATATTACTTATACTTGTGTTTATTCTGATATAATATTAAGTACATTAATGTTCTCAGTTCCTATACCTCATCATAGATAACCATTTTTCTTATATTCAACATTATGTGTATCCTAGTTATACATTATGTGTATTCATTCATTAGATTATGTACATTGTATATTTGCACCCCTGTAAAATTCTCAATCCCAATCTACTGCCTATTTGGTGTTAATATTAGTGTTACGTATTCCTTATATTTGTATTTATGTGTATTGTGTTGTTACAGATATGTCAACCCCTACACCCACTAATCCCCGGAGATCTCCCAGAAAAAGGAATGTTGCACCTACATCAACACCTACAACCATGTCTGATCCTACACTACTACAAATTGCCAGAGAGGGTAAACGAAAGAAAAATACCGCTGCTTCGTCAAAGGGTGCTGAAACATGTTCTGAATCACCAAATGTTGAAACCAGTACAAATGCCGGTGATGCCCCCAAACAGCCTGCTGCCAAAAAACAAAAGAAAACCCATGCCAGTGCAGCTGCTGAACCTGCCAAAAAACAAAAGAAAACCCATGCCAGTGCAGCTGCTGAACCTGCCAAAGCCCCAAAGAGCATAAGAAGTAAGGAAAAACAGAAGAGGAGGAAACCAAGAAACAATGATTATTTATCTGTACGGACCTCCCCAAAGCAGCTCTGTGCACTCGTCAGTAGTCTGAGCCCAGAACAGCACCAAGCTGTTCGAGATATGGGATTTGGATCCCTTTTAAATGCAACACTGTCCTTGTGTGATTGTGAACTTCTGAGATACCTTCTTGAGCGCTTTGATGTTGGTAGATGCTCAATACATCTGGAAGAGGAGGAGCTCCTTCTAGGAGATGATGATGTACAGAAAACACTTGGCATCCCCAGAGGCCAACATACTGTTGTGGAGGCTGAAATAACAAGCAAGGACCCACAGTTCACTGGCTTGGTTGCACTTTGGAGACAGCGGTGGGGAGTGAAGACAGGCACACCAACTACAAGCCAGATGCTGAATGACATTATTGAGAGGCGTGATCATGGAGACATGTTCAAACGTGACTTCATAATCTATGTTGTTTCCACATTGATAAGAGGCTTCAAGAACATGTTCTGCAACTACAGGCTCCTGTATTCACTGCAAGATGTCAGCAAGATCCAAGACTTCAACTGGTGTGCTTACACGATACGATCTCTTGTTGACACCACCACAACATGGAGGGGAAAACATGATGCAGCCTTCACTGGTCCTGCAACTTTCCTGATGGTATGCACTCTGTATATTGACCTATAACCTTATGTGTATTCATGATATACATTATGTACATTGTAGACTATAATTATGTACATCTTTTAATAACTTTATGTGTATCCTACTCTACCAACCTAAACATAAACTGATACTGATTTTGAATGGTTTATCTTCTTCTTTTTGTTTCTCTATTTGAAGTTGGCATACCTAGACAAAGTGCAGGTTAGAGGAGAAATAGTCAGAAAGAGAATTCCCACCATCACTTCATGGACTTCAAATGATTTGAGGGCAAGGGTCAAGGTTGAAAGAGACATAGGCGGCTTTGGAAAGGGCAAAGTCGTTGAATATATCCCAGATGCACATCAGCCACCACCTCCTCAACTGCCACCACCCCGTGAACTGCCACAAGGTCAGGAAGTTGAAAAGGTCACCACCGCATTGAAAAAGATGACCACGAGCATTATGGAGTTCGGTGAGGTCATGGCAGATGTTGGGGCAAACACCTCTGTTGTTGAGATTATAAAAAATGTGTTCAGCAACTTATCCGCCACTGCCAACCTCACCCCAAGCCCGAATGCAACCCCACCGGAAAACTTACTGCGAGATGATGATATCTACAACCAACCTAGTTTCTTGGATGCGGTTGCTGAACTTGAAGCGGCATTCCTGGCAACATTGAAGAACATGACAACTGCTGACATACCCGCACCAACTTTTAATCTCCTGACGCCAACTAGCCATGACGCTACTCCCGAAGAGGCCCCAAGAAATGCAACTCCACCTGAAACAACACCACCTCCGCCCAAACCCACATCTGAACCCCGAGCAGCAACTCTATCAGCATCACCCACCACACCACCACCACAAACAACCAAAGGAAACACAGCAGCAGCAGCACTTACCCCAATTGCAACACTCTTGGAGAATATCATTGATGACATAGCTGATGGTTCACCCCAATCACTACCAGCAACTGAACAGAAAACTCCAGAACAAATTGAGTTTGATAGGTAAAACTCACATATCACTTAACAGTATCCTTATGTGCATTTATCCTTGTTAATTATTTAATCATGTTGTTATGCCTACTGCTTAACACATTAAAACATGTTCCTAATTACTTTTCTGTCTCTACAAAGCATCATTGCTGAATCTGAAGATGATGTTGAAGATGTCAATGTCCGGAAGAGGCCACAGCGAAAGTTCAAAAACCTCCCTCTGGCTTGTCGATCCCCGTACTGGACAAGCAACATTTCAAAGCTCAAGAATGTTTCCGCCAGGGAAAAACTGATCTCAGACTATGCATTCCTGCCATCAGATGAAACTGAGTACCCGTATTAGTATGTATTTCATTTATAACTTGTTATAACAGATGCTTTCAGTTGATATACCACATTATGTGTATTCATGATATTTGTTATGTGTATTCATGATATATGTTATGTGTATTCATTCATAATATTATGTACATTGGTGTTCTCAATTGATATACCACATTATGTGTATTCCTGATATATGTTATGTGTATTCATGGTATATGTTGTGTGTATTCATTCATGATATTATGTACATTGGTGTTCTCAGTTGATATACCACATTATGTGTATTCCTGATATATGTTATGTGTATTCATGGTATATGTTATGTGTATTCATTCATGATATTATGTACATTGGTGTCCTGGTTATATGTTACGTGTATTACTTCATGACATTATATTACTTTAAATTGTGAAATGTTTATTTTGTAATATCAACTTGTTTTCGTTTGTTTCCAGTGAAATGTTGTTTTCTGCCCATGATCTGTTTGCAACGAGGGAGGACATTGCAACATTGGCAAATGGACAACTAGCTACAAATATCCTGCAAATCTGGGCACACAGATTGACAGTGCTTGATATGAAAAGATCAATTGATCAACCAAAAAGGATCTTCTTCTCGGAAGCTGCTTACGTAAGTACACATCTACAACTAACGCATTTTTTTAAAACAATGTACTATATGACACACAACCTCTTCTTTGCAGATGACGCTTGAAAATGTTGAAATAAAAGCAAGGAATATGGATATAGGAGACTTCTGTGCAAATATTGACTACCAGTTGAGGGGGACTGCAATTGATATCACAGATGCAAGTCTTGTAAGTAAAACAATATATATATATATATATATATATATATATATATATATATATATATATATATATATATATATATATATATATATATATATATATGAATTCTAAGATTATTGAATTTATGTATGTATTTGACACAATTTGTTAAATACCTTTTAATTATTCATTTCAGGTTTTCTTTACAATCTTGAGGCACAATCACTACTACTTGATGTGCTTTAACATCCCCAAGTCAAAACTTCAGATCATTGATAACAAGCTAATGCCCAAGGGAATACCTAATACGAACAGATATGAGAACTGCCCGGCTAAGTTGGTAAGATAAACTAATACTCCTATTAAATATCTATACACTATAGTTTAATATTTACATTACTTAAATTAATTAAACACTGCAATTACTATAATGTGCAGAAAACAGCTTTCTACAAATACCTCCAATCGAAGAAAAACACCCTTGCAAGAAAAGTGAAGAATATCAAAGCTGAGTGCATTCACATGCCATGGCAAGATGAAGAGAACACAACAGATTGTGGTATGTATTGCATGCGCCACATGGAAACTTACAAAGGGACTGCAGTAGACAAATGGGAAACAGGTTTCGTAGGGGTGATAGTGATGTAAGTAATAATCAACTTTGTTCTACATTACACATGTTATCTCTTGTTTCTTCTAATTTTAACATGTATCTTTTGTTTACTGTAGGCTGCTTTCATTACATCGCTTAGAGCAAAATATGCAGCAAATATCATCATGTGGAAGAAAAACAAATACATGGAAACAGTCATGCAATCAGCAAGGGACAACTACAAGAAAGAGAAGTGAAACTACTAACCACAATCTGTAAAAATCAGTTATGCTAATCCAAACACATGGTTACTTGTATTTTTGGTTCAATTTCTAGAAGTTTCAGTTGATAAACAATTATCAAAAATTTGTATATGCTCCTTTTGGTAATCCAATCTAATGTTTACTTGTATTCTATATTTTTCATATTCCCCAATATGGTTTTGTGCATAATCAATGCATATACTACAAAAACTGTGAACTATCAAAAATTGTACATAATCATATGAAGTAATACACATAACCCATATAATGAATACACATAAACTTTCAAACAGTGCACATACTACTAAAAAAAGTCTAACAAATATTTTGTTTCTGCTAATATATATAATCAAACATCCTACTGAATGTAAACATGTACATAATACACATATGACCAAGCATATCATTTCCCTATACTGATAACTGCAAATCTAAAAAAGAAATGTACATAAATAAATAAAAGTAATTAACACAAATAAAAATGTACATAATCATATGAAGTAATACACATAAAGTATATAAGGAATACACATAAAGTATATAATTAATACACATAAACTTTTAAAACAGCACATATCATAATAAAAGTCTATTTTATTACTGCTGAGTTATGTGATTTAACATCGTTCTGTACGTGATACATATTACTACGATGATTAACACTAACATGTGCTTTAATTATCATCCATGCTTGACATTGTGCTAACGTGACAAAAACTAGAACCTCCGGAACTTGGGTGCACAAGATATCCATCGCCTGCAATATTTAAAATATCACCCTCAACTTGAGACTGAACAGCAGATTTTATTTTGGAAGCAACCATATTTGCAAGATGCTTCCGTCCCCTTGCTTTGTTATATTTCTTTGAAATAACACTGCTCACCCTCCTATTCCGCAACCCTTTCATCCGCCTAGTAGATGGATCCTTTATAACACCACTTGTCGATCCTATGTCACAATCTTCAAATAAACTGCCACCACATTCAGCTTCAAGTCTTCTCTTTGCATCTGCAATTGCTTCTTCACAAATCTTCCGTCCTTCGATATTTTCCTGACTATAAACAGCAAGCCTCTGAAATTTCCTAATGATTTCTAATAACCAAACAGAAGATGCACCATTACCACTATCAACTCTAGACATTATATCAACATTATCAACTTCAACAACTTTTTAGTCCACCTCTTCAAAATATACTTCTCGGGGACTTCTGAAACACAATGCACATTTAGAATGCGTAAACAATGACAACACAAAATCCCCAATTCAGTAAACAACTTGCAACTACATCCAATGTCCATTTGTCTACTGTTAAACACCACTTCATGCCTAATAATATCAACATCAGGCCTCCAGACATGATACTTATACACACCATCTTCCAACATCACACACTCTTGATAGCATGATCCACCTTTCAAAAATTGTTCTTCAAACAAATAGTATATCTCAATTGTATAAATTTCCCTAGCATGCAACAGAATCTTAACATTATCCATCACCATTGTGGGTACACCTTGTGAACACCGAACATCTTCCCCATTCTCTCTACTTCTCCACTCTGATATGACCCCAACAAAAGAGTTATAAAAATCACACAAACCAGATGTCTTGGACAACCTTCTAGAAATAGAGTGATTGGTGGTCTCACTCCTTTGAGAAGATAAAATCCCACCCGAAAAATAATCTTTATTAAAAGCAGGACACCATTTTTCTCTACACCCATACAACTTTTCAATCCAGTGATTATTGTGACATTTATATGTTGTAACCATCCTGAAATAACATGCCATAGATATATTAAAGTAAACCTACAAGCATGTCAGTATATAACATACAGAACAGACTAATGTACATAATCTTATACATGAATACACATAAACTATCAAACAGATACACATAAACTTGATCCAGAAAAATAATTCTGTGTTCTGTATAATATAATCTATAACTATTCATTCAATGATAATCCATGTGTAAACTATTCATTTTTCTCTACACCCATACAACTTTTCAATCCAGTGATTATTGTGACATTTATATGTTGTAACCATCCTGAAATAACATGCCATAGATATATTAAAGTAAACCTACAAGCATGTCAGTATATAACATACAGAACAGACTAATGTACATAATCTTATACATGAAGACACATAAACTATCAAACAGATACACATAAACTTGATCCAGAAAAATAATTCTGTATTCTGTATAATATAATCTACAACTATTCATTCAATGATAATCCATGTGTAAACTAATAATAAAAACAAAAAAAAAAAAAACAAAATAACGAAGCATACATCAGACACGTACCTCGTCCAGTAAAATTCAAACTCCGCCTCTGTATCCGTATACTTCAACAAGCAATTGAATATATCTAGGAAATCTTTTTGATTTCTTAACCCTTTAATGTGCTTCTTTGAGTTCTCGCCAATATGCCATATACATAGCCGATGTCGTGAACTTGGAAAAACTTGAACAATTGCAGCAGCCATAGCAGCACATTGATCAGTCATTATGCTTTGTGGACTTTTGTAATCCATAGATCTCAAAAATGTCTTAAACAACCATACAAATGACTCAATCTTCTCATTCATCAAAAAACGCATCCAAACATAACATTCATGCAATGGTTATTCATGCCAACAAAAGGTCCACAAATCATGTCATATTTGTTAGTACGATATGTTGTATCGTGAACTAGCAAATCCCCGAACAAATCATAGTCTCTCCTCATCCGTCCATCCCTCCAAAAAAAAACTGCACAACCTTGACTCCAAATCCACCTCAAAATCAAAGTAAAAATCCCTTTCACTTGACTGCCTCCGTTTGAATATTTCAATCAATGTGTTTGAATTGGTACCATCCAATCTGTTCAATGCATCGGTACATAGAGAATTATATGCATCCCTACTTGTAAACCCAACAAGTGGTGATCCCCCTGATTGTGTTTTAAGTAATCTTACACCATCTGCAACAGACACACCACTGCTCTTCAAATCAGTAAGATATGATATATGATTCCTAGACACCATCCTATGTGACCTTAGAAGGTAACTCTTGCTTGGTGGAACCAATTCATGATTATGCAACTTCTCATGCTTCGAAACAATCCACATCCCATTCTCATGTAAATCGAATTGGACAAATGCACCACAACCTGTACGACCATCAATTTTAGAATAACACCCTTTTCCTGTACTTCTTTTAAAACCATCCTTCGAAAAATGGAACATCTTCGTTTTCATTGTTTTTGTAGCAGAACTATATCTTTGCTTACCCCTCCTCACGCTAAAACCTACTCTAAAGGCATAATCATTATACATGTCATATGCTTCATCAACCGAACACACTGACATCCCTACCAAATCCTGATCAGCTGCAAATAACATACATTTTAACTACCCATACTGTTAATGTACATAATCCATATCTACAATACACATAAACATATGGCACAATACACATAATCATTAAAATACATAAAACCTATATCGCATACTGTTAATGTACATAATCCATAACTACAATACACATACACATATGGCACAATCACATAATCATAAAACCAAACAAATCAAACCATATAATACACGTACAACCTCACTGAAACAACAACTTCAAATCAAACCATACTAACATCCAAAACAACCACGATCAAACAGAAATTCTATATCAATTCTTATATAATTCAACACCGAGTTCAATATATTCATCATACATCAAACACAAATACAAAATAAAATCTTAAAAATCAAATACCTGGATTAGCATCCTCTGTATCTACCACTCCAACAGGATCAGTTGTATGCTCTGTCTCCGCCACATCCTGCTGTGCAATCAAATCAGACATGGCTTCCATCCAACAATTGCAGAATACGATGCAAATCGAACAATCAGGTAGCTCTCGTGTTCTCTAATCCAATATGCATGATCGGCGACGACATCATGTCTTTAGAGCCGCTCTCTCACTTCCCTCTTCTTACCGTTTGACGGCGTTAACAGACTAATAAAAAAAATTCCGTTACATAACAATTCCATACGGCGTCGTTTTGATGCTGGGCGTACATAGCTCTATACACCGGGGTGTATGGTATAAATTGCCTTATTACTTGGTTTAATTAAATTCTGTTAGTAGGTTATAATAATGATTTTGCATTTTTGCTTTTTTACTTAATATTGTTTTTGTTTTCTTTACCGGGTTGCGTAACAAGTGAACTAAAGAAAGAAAAAAGATTGAGATTAAGGTTGCTTTGGTTATATATCTGGTGGGTTCGGCGGAAACAAAAGAAAAAAAAAAGAAAGAAAAGGCGTTGCTTTTGGTTTTAATTGGGCGGACGGCAGAACAGGGGAAGGATATACGAAACAGAGGAAAAAAAAAGAGAGCTTGGGAGCGGTAGCGCATCAGCGAGGAGAAACTGCAGCAGCAGCGACGAGATTCTAAGGCTTCGTCACAATGGAATTTTGAGCCTCAATCGCAGCTATCTCCTTAAGTTTGGATTACTTTTCTTCGTATCATTCTCCTATCCTGTCAATTATTTATTTAAATTTCTAGAATAGTATTTCGTGAATAGCTATACATTTAATTATGATTCTTGGCTAGAATTTTAATTAGGGATTTGAATTAGTCTAAATTAGATTAATTGACTATTTTTCATGTGTTAATTCTTCAAATTTCAGTTTAATAAGTGAACATGATTATATTTATTTTATATATTTTAATTGTAGATTGTGTGGCTGGCCATTGCATAATTCTAATATTAGGGTTCATAAGAAGAACTGACAGGTGAATTATGAACTTGGAACTCGTAAGATAAACACAATTGGCCTAAACTAGACATAGCTTTAGGTATTTGTGGTGATACTTGATTGTTGCTTAATGGGTTAAATTAATGTTGGTGAGATATCGACTGATCACAGTTAATTGGATACAACCTAGTAGCTCGACGGAGTATTATGATATATTTGAAGCAATCACTATAATTACAAGGATTAATATTTAGGAGAGTTAGCTAATTATCTAATAGGTGAACCCAAATCCCTAGTCTTCTCTCAATTGGAATTTTCTTTGCATTAAATTCATAAATATTCTTTTTAATTACATTAATTATATTTATTTGCGTTTTCCTTATCATTAAAATTGATTATTCAAGATAACAGTTAATAGTGTTCTTCGTGGGATCGACCCTGGAATACTCCAGGAATTTATACTGTGATTGATTCTGTGCGCTTGTAGATTATAGCAATAAAAAACACATTAACTAGAAATTCATCGTTCTTTGAAGATGTATTTCCGTGAAGGTTTAATGAGGGACCTAGCACATTGAAATGAATGTTCCACGTAGCTGAAATTGGAGGGTCTGTAAGAGATCCCGAGCTCGAAGCTAGACGTAGCAAGCGAGCTAGGATTGAAAAATCCTGTGGTCCAGATTTTCTGACGTACATGTTAGAGTGTGATGCGCATATTCTAACTTGTTTATTAGAAAATGAACCGGATTTTTTGACAAGTTTGTTAAAAAACGAGCCTCGAACATATGCAGAAGCTGTAACTTCTATGGATGGACCAATGTGAAAAGAGGCTGCAAAAGTGGAGTATATTCTATCTTAGAGAATCATACTTGGATCTGGTTGATCTTCCTTCAGGTTGTAAAACCTTTGGATCCTAATGGGTCACAAGTTGGAAGATAAAACCTTTGGATCCTAATGGGTCACAAGTTGGAAGATAAAACCGGATAGTTTCATTGAAGTACAAGGTCGGGCTTGTAATTGAAGATTACATGCAACCCGAGTGCCACGGTTACTTCGATGTGTATTCTCTCGTGATGAGAATAAAATCCATTAGAATAATACTTGCCATAGCTTCTTAGCGACACTTGGAAGTTCATCAAATGGATGTGAAAAATCGCTTCCTTAATAGACATGGAACGACCTGAGGGTTTTATTGTTTCGCGCTATTGAAAGAAAGTGTGTAAGTTGGTGAAATCATTGTATGGTTTAAAACAGTTGCCTAAGCAATGGCATAGAATGTTTGATCATGCAGTGATGACTAATGAGTTTAGTATAAACGAAAATGACATGTGAGTCTATGCAAGGCATGCGATAGACGGTGATATCACTATTTATTTATACATGATAAACTCATTGTGGGTAGAAATGATCAAATCTAGCAGGAACATGTTAAATTTGAGATTTGACAGGAAGGATATGGGTTTGGCAGACTTAATCTTCGGAATTAAAATCGTGAGAAGACCGGATGGTCAGTGTTAAGCCAATCTCATTATGTTGATTGAATCCTTGCAAGGATGATAATCAAGTGGCTTGGACACCGTTAGATACTAACGTACAACTATCCAAAATCATGGAGATTGTAGTTCTCAGGGAGAATACATTCAGATTATTGGTAGTTTAATTGTATCTAATGAGTTGTACTAGGCATGATGCTGCCTTTGCGGTAAACTCTGTAGTTATACGAGTAACCCTAGTGATACGCAATGGAAGGCAATAGTGAGAGTTATGAGATACTTCAGGTATACTCATGATTTTGGATTGCACTACGTGTGATATCCAGTTGTACTTGAAGAGTATAACATGTTAATCAGATATTCGGATATCAAACTTTAAGGACGTTAAGTCCATGAGTGGTTACGTGTTCACGTAAGCTAGTGCAATCGTTTGTCTGGAAATTCTCGAAACAATCTGTGATAGCTAGATTCACGATGGAATCTAAGCTAAGAGCCTTAGACATGTGCCGTGAAAGGATGAATGGCTACGCCATTTGTTCGAGGATATTCCTATTTGGGAAAACTCGTACCTCCAATGTGTGTGCATTGTGATAGTCAAGCCGCAATTGAAAGACTACAGAGTTATATGTGTATGGTAAGTCTAGACTTATAAGTCGTAGACATAATACCATTGAACAATTTCTCACAACTGGTGTTGTCTCTGTTGACTAGTGAGGTCAAAGGACAACGTAGCGGCCGCTAACTTGAGGGTAAGAAAATGGTTGTTGAGAAATTGGCACGAGGAATGGGTTTGAAGCCCATGGAATAAAAGTTCTATAGTGGACACCCAACCAAGCTGGCACCTAGGTTCAATGGGACAGCTAAATTATGGAACGGAGCGTGTCACTGTGGGGGTCTCGGACTCCCTACCAATCCTCGTTTGAACAGTGACTCCGACATGAGGTTAGCACACAGATGCTTTAATGATTCAAATGTCGGTTGACATATGTGAGTATGCTGGATACTCGGTAAAGAATCACCTATGTGAGAGAGAAGCGGGGTCGCTTCAAAGGAGAATTGACGGGCTCAATTCTTTAGAAACTCTTGAAGAACCAGTAAGGTGACCCATGACCAAAATGGGCACACCCATGAGAACAAAACAAAGGTTAGAAGGTTCCTATGTGAGATATGTCATCGTCTACACAAACGGCAGTTGGTTCAAAGACATCAAGTTCTACCATACAGCCAGTAGAGTAAACATATTTTCACAAGACAAGGTTCAAAGGGTAACAACCTACCTATGCAATACAGGATCGACTGTTGAGCACGTATATTCGTGTCGGTTTTTTTTCCTCGTCCTGAAAATCAATTTTCATTCATGTGCGGGATTGTTGGAATTTTTAGCATAAAATGGCAATTTTGAGTGGCTATTTTGTGGTACAAATATATGTGAGGTCCACTTCCGATTTGGGTCGAGTCAAAGTTGATTCGCACTCTTCTTAGTGAAACGAAGAATTTGATATAATGTACGCTCAAAATGAGCAATAGGTGAATGAGAAATTAATTCTCAAAGTGAACCTATTTCTGAGAAGCCACCTACTAATTGTTAGCATTCTCACGAATGATGGATTAAGCATTCGTGCTTAATCAAGAACTTTGGTGCTTTAATTCGAAAGGAAGTTTTAGCTTAATTTGTTAAGCTAATTAAGCTTAAGTGTGATTAGGCTAATTAATTGGGATTTGAAGCTTTTTGGAACATAAATTCGTGTTGTGCGAATTGAAAAGCTCAATTTGGATCTTTGGTTTCTGTAAGCATGAATCATTGGTTTGGCATCAATTCATGCTATGGATTCGGTGTGCACGAGTTAATGCTATATGCATTGATTCGTGCTGCACCGTTTTGGTGCTTGCAGATTATTTAGGTGTGGTATTTGGTCCCCAAATCGTTAAATTTTTTGGGTTTGTACGGACTTCTCGGTCATTTAGATATTTTGAAACATGTCGTTATGATCGGTACGAATTAATCATATATTAATGTCGTGACCGTTGATATTATTTCGATAATAAATACGGTCGTTTCAAACGTTATTATTCAATTATTAAATTGGATTTATGATTGGTTAATGGCCATTATAATGTTTTTAATTCCATTTTCCCTACAAAAGAACTTGGATGGTGGCAGAATGTTTCCAAGCTCTAGATTGAAAACTATCAAAACTCTCTTTATTGTTTTTCTCCTTCCCGTACTCTCACCCCTTGTATTGTTACGGATGAAAATTTCTGCCAACATTTTCCGTAAATTTGTATGGAGTGCTTAACTTGTGTTTTAGTTCGCCGGGCTTTGGGTTTGAGTGCTCAAACGCTAAAGTCGTAGTCCATTTTATTCTGGGAAACTGATGCCACAACGCTCCTAGCATTCTCGGGAGATGTCAAATCGGTTTTAAAGAGAGTGTGTGTACACACGACTCGGGCTTCCTCTTATTTCTTGTGTTGGGTTAAAACCTCATGTTAGAAACCCTTTCTCATTTTATATTTCTTTGTTCTTGGTTTCGTACCAAGTGGTGGGATTAATTTCGTAGAAATTAAATCCCTTGTACTAGTTTCGTACTAATTGGTTTAGAACTTTAGGTAACCTGTGATTTTTAGTAACCATATTTTTCAATCGGTTTTTAGTAAAGTCATAAACCAATTAAACTGGTTGAAACCAGAAAAATAACAAAAGAAAAATATGAAGAGACAAAAATGTCCTTACTAAAAATAGGAAAAGTCATGAGAAGGACTAAAAGTGTCCCAAAAATAATAGTCTGGGATGTTAAATGGCAAAAATGATAGTCTGTGACTAAATTTGGAATTGTCACAAAAGACAAGAGACCTCTGATGAAATTAACTATGATAATAAGTATTATTTAATAAAAGAAATAAAATAAAAATTTAAAAAAACAAACATATGGAGAGCCGAACCGGTTCCCCTTAGTTTTGTCACCTTTTCCATATCGGGGGAAAAAGTGGCATGGGAGCCTTGAGTCCCCTATAAAAGGAGCCTCAAGGCTCCAATTAAAAAATTAAACTTGCACATCCATTGATGGGCAAGCACTGAGCAAGCGAAACTGGCTCGCATTTTAGGAGTCGAAAGATTATTATTACATAAATATATAAAGGGTGTTTTGGGTAAAGGTTTCTCTAACACGTTCAGTACAAACACTGCAAATTGCAGTGTTTGCATCTTCAGCGGTTTGGAGTTAACTATTGCTCCCAACCGCGTGACCTTGGTCAAAACGTTAAAGTCACGTATCCGTCATTTACCAAATATGCATTGACTCTTTGTGCTTAAAGTAGTTATGAACAAATATTGTATTGTTACAGAATCAGTAGTACTCAACAAAATTATTTAATATTTTTTCTCCTATTTATTTTAATAATAATATAATTGAGTTAATACCTCAAATAGTCTCCCGAGTATTAGCAATTTACCAGTTGTGGTCATCCGAGTTTTAAACAGCCTCCAATGGTCCTCCATGTTTTAAAAAATAACCACCGGTGGTCTTTTTTTAAGAATTAGGACCACCGAGTGGTTATTTTTTAAAACATGGAGGACCATTGGAGATCATTTAAAACTCGGATGACCACAGTTGGTAAATCACAAATACTCGGAGGACCATTGGAGGCCATTTAAAACTCAGATGACCACAGCTAGTAAATTGCTAATACTCGGAGGACCATGCGAGGTATTAACTCTAATATAATTACACAAATCATATTACATATTGATTTATTAAAATAATTGCAGACAAATGAGTCATATATTATTCAATTAATTGAGTGATACTTTTGCACTAATATTATAATCAAATAAATGTACATTTTCAAATATTAGAATTGTTTATAATTTCACCTTTAATTTTATTATCTAAATATATAATAAATTTTTTTATAACAACATAAATTAATTTGGTAATTGGGCAATTATTTCATCAATTACACAATATAATATTTGTTGTTATAATTTATATAATTGTATATCGATTGAAATATTCTTAAAATATTATAACAAATCAATTTCGTGGAATGCACATGTGAAAATACTAGAATTTTAAGAATATTTGAATCGATATACAATTATATAAGTTATAACAACAAATATTATATTGTGCAATCTATTTAATATTAAAAATACAACAATATTAAAATGTCTATTCCTATTTTTTCGTCACTACTAAATATTCAAATCCATGATATTTATTTTACTCCAATCTATTTATTCGACTTTGTTATTTCGTTTTCATTATTTATAAATAAATTAATTTGTTATTATCTTTTTACATTTTTTTTTCCTTTTTAAGAGTTGACGTTATCGGATTCAGATAAAAAACTCTGGTGGAGTTGTAGAAGTTGCTATCTTTATGGGGGAAGAGCCGGGATGACTTTCTAGAAATGTCAATTCCAGATTAAACTAGCATGGATTTGAGTGAAAACATGTTGATAGCCGAAGAGTTGGCGTATGACAAGGAATCGTTGAAGACAGAGCATGAAACATTGGTAACACAATTGATCGACGAGCAAAAGAATGTTTACGACTCTGTGATGAATGATATTGATTCCAATGGAGGTGGATTGTTCTTTGTGTATGGTTACAGAGGAACAGACAAGACATTTGCGTGGAGAACGTTATCATCAAACATAGGGAGTCGCGGTGATATTGTTTTAAATGTTGCTTCCAGTTGAAAAACATCTTTGCTCTTGCCGGGAGGCAGGATGTCGCATTCCAGATTTGCTATACCACTCTCTTTGAACGAAGACTCCACATGCAATATATCGCAAGGCAGTGACCTTGCTGAGCTTATAATAAGGAGCAAATTGATAATATGGGATGAAACACTAATGATGCACAAACACTGTTTTGAGGCTTTGGACAAAACATGAGGGGTCTATTGAGGTTTGCCATACCGAGTAGTGCTGAAAAGACTTTTGGTGGAAAGACAGTAGTTTTGGGCGGCGATTTTAGACAGATCGTACCTGTTATTGCGAAAGTAACAAGAGCAGTAGTTGTCAGAGAAACTATTAATTCTTCATACCTGTGGACAAATTGCAAGTTTTAAGGCTCACCAAGAACTTGAGACTATAGACCTTAGCTTCAGAGGAAGATAGACAAGCAGTTGATTGATTTTCAAAATGGATTGCAAACATCGGAGATGGGATTGCAGGGGTTGTAAACGACGGCTCATTTGAGATCGATATTCCGGCATAGCTTTTGTTAAAGTGTGGACACGATCTCATAGTAACTATAGTGGAAAACACCTTCTCAAGCTCGAGATATGGCATGCTTGATGAGTCGCAGCTAGAAGGCCGAGCGATCCTCTGGCTGTCTTTAGATGTCGTTGATCAAATTAATCAGTACATGTGCGACATTAATACTGCAGAAAGATGGACATATTTAAGTTGTGACTCTTTGTGTAAAGTAGAATCAGACAGTGAAAATCTATCAAAAGTACACACTCCTAAATTCTTAAATAGTTTGAGATTGTCAGGTCTTCCTAATCATTCATTGACATTAAAGTCAGTGCACTTGTTATGTTATTACAGAACATATACCACTCTCTTGGTCTTTGTAACGGGACGCGGCTCATCATCACAAGATTGACAGATCACATTGTCGAATTTAGAATAGTTAATGGGACAATTGAAGGAACCAAAGTTCTTATCCCTCAAATGTCTCTCACTCCTAATACGGGATTGCCATTCTAGTTTCAACGTAAACAATTCCCGTTATTCGATGTTATCATTTATACAATTGTATATCGATCCAAATATTCTTAATATTATAACAAATCCATTTCGTGCAACGCACGGGTGAAAATACTAGCGTAAATAATTTTCGTTGATGCTCGCATATGCCATGACTATCAACAAAAGCCAGGGCCAAACACTAACTCACGTTGGGTTATTGCTGGAAAACAAGGTATTTAATCATGATAAATTGTATGTGCCTTTTTTCCTAGTCACCCATCCTGATGGTCTGAAGGTTTTAGCTATAGACGAAGATGTACAGAATTCTGTTACTACTACCAATGTCGTCTACAAAGAGGTTTTCGATAATGTGTAATTCAAAGTAGTTATATTATGTTTTATTTTTTATACAAAGCTGACAAAATTGTTATATATCTACATAAAAAATATATCTTCCGTACAAATAATATCTATAACTGAGTTGCTATACAAAGACATAATTAGACCAATTAATACAAATCCTAAACATTGATATGTAAATTTTTTAAAGTTTCAGCCCGCATGCACATATCTACATGTTGGCTATTAATTAGGTAATTATTTGCCCAAATTCAAGTAATGATAACATCACAAAACATAATCTATTCAACTCAATTCTTCAACTGTACTATATAATATTTGATGTTACAATTTACACTATTGTATTTCAATCTAAATAATATTAACATAATATAACAAATTCATTCCGTGCAATACATGAGTGAAAATACTAGTTATTAATTTATTATTATAAAAATCCAATGACCCATGTTTAATTGTAATTATACTAATATCCGTGTAATTATTAACGTAATTAAGATAATAATTATTAGTCAATTATACTAATATATGTGCAATTAATTCCTTAATTACTATAATAATTATCTGTGCAAGTGGTCATGTAAGTTTACGACGGTCCTTTTACTTGAGTTCAAATGAGGACCGGTATATTATAGAGGACTGTGAGGACTAATATGACGAGTGTCATTACTCTATATGTTGTGTGCATGGCCTGATGTAGTCGTGTGCCACAGTTTGTATGTCGCGTGCATAGATTTGTTAATTAATAGAGTTTGGGTTCGAAACTTGATGTTTACATGTATTCTTGTGTGCCTGATACTAATTTGTTGTGTGCCCCAATATTGGTCCGCACAATCCTCTATGTATTCCAGTCTTCATGTGAATTCAACCCTATATATATATATATATATATATATATATATATATATATATATATATATATATATATATATATATATATATATATAAATTAAACTAGTGAATGTATAAAATCACCGCATGAAAGTAGGAAACTAACAGAAGACTAAGCCAAAGAATACTGTAACTAAACCTGGAGAATCTAACAGCGTAATACTCCCCCTCAAGCGGACGGGGGACAATGGACCACGCCCTACTTGAACCGAAGCTCATTGAATCGAGTAGTGGAGAGTGGTTTGGTAAAGATGTCTGCCAACTGATCATGTGTTGAAACGAAGTTGACCTTAAGGGAACCAGACGTTACCTTGTCTCGAACAAAGTGGTAGTCGACTTCAACATGTTTTGTGCGCGCGTGGAAAATTGGATTGGAGCAGAGATAGGTCGCTCCCAAATTGTCACACCAAAGCACAGGCACAGTGAGCGGTAGAAACCTGAGTTCACGCAAGAGAGACTGTACCAGACTGTATACAATGAGTACCTTACCTTGTCTTTGAATGGGGTGGACGTTTATGACCGTGATGATTAGATTTCTCTTGAAAGAGTGACCTATCTTGAGTATTTGAGGTACATGACCGGTAGCAGACATGAATTTCCTAAGGAGTACAGACCCGAGATGTGACACCCCGTAAATCCAAACACTAATCAAGGATTAATTGAAGAATTAATCCAAGTCTCTTTGCTAATCTATTCCTAAAAATCCTGAAATTTAATAGTTGAGGGACTAGATTTTGACTAGTCACTTAAGTCAAAGGGTTGTACCTTGTGCTTCTTGAGTTGTGCCCTTGTCCCCTTGTCTTTCCAACATTAGTAAGGGTAGGAATGTCTTTCTACCTAAGGTGTGTGTTTCCAAATTGAAGCATGTGCTCTATCTCAACTAAAAGCTTAAGCTGGTAGTTGGATACATATTAATGGCTCAACACGCCCCCTCACGTGTGCGGAGATTGAAAAGTGTTATGTAATTTGCGATATTCGCCCCCCAGGTCGGATTGAATGGATTTGATAGAACGCGAGAATTGCCGTTCTACCATGACTCGAAACCACTCAAAACATTTGTATACATCCGTCTTTACCCGTAAAGGATAAAACCAGGTAAAGCGGGAATAATCGTCTACAAACAGGAGAAAATACCGAAAGAAATTTAGGCAACGCGCACGAGTCGACGAACCGAGAGCGGCAGTGATGGATTGCCAGACCTCACGCGATGTGTTCCTACCAACAGCCAAGTACATCACCTCTTCTGATAGGGATGAAATCAGAAGAGAGAGAATGGACTGATCTTGCTGTGTCCACAACCTGTACGCTGGATTTGCCTGAGGTACGGTCGTGGTGGCGCCGGAGGCGTCGGATGGCGGAGAGTCGTTCGTCGGCGGTGGGCAGGGGGTTTCTCCGTCTACGTAACCAAGCAGACCCTGTCCCCGGAGAAAGGGCACGAGCTGTGTGCGCCAAAAGAGGAAATTCCGGGAGGTGAGTTTGATGGAGATGAAGTGGTGGGCTGTAGATAGGGTGTTTGTAGTGGTGGCCGACGGTGGTGCGCCGGCAGACACAGTCCTCTCAGAGGAGTTTGTCGACATCGGAGGTGGAAAAGGGTGGTCGACGGTTGGGAGAGGATCGACGATAGGGAGGGAGAGAAAAGTGGAGGATCTAACCTATGGCTTAGCTGATACCAGATGAAATGCGATTCTATTCCAATTCAGTTACAGAGAGAGTCTAATGCTATAGATAAATGCTACACGTCTAAGCTGACTAGTCTAACACCACATATTAAATACTTTATTACAAGAGGAATATAATCATAATAGTAAACATATTATTCACACAAGCTAACCTAGCAATATTCTTTCATTTCATTCACCCTTCAATCTAAACACAAAAACCTCTAGCCTCTCTCTAAAATGGTTTAGCTTCTTCTCCAAGCTAGAATTTGAGCATCCAAGTCTTGCAAGTTTGTCTCCCAAGATTTTTACTTTCTTCATCTTGAGCATAGGGGAGGGTAAGATCCTTGGTCTTTTGGTATTTTTAACCTCCTTTTAGGTGTCTTTTTCTAAAGATAGGATCTTTGTTGTGTTTTGGTTTTTGTATGAAGTTGGTGTGGAAGAGGAGCTCTAGGAAAGGCTTTTAAGGGTGAAAAGAGGAAGTTATTAGGCTACAAAGGTAACCCATGCTTTACAAAACCTATTTTCTTACTTATATGATGATTCTTGGCTTCTACTTGTGATTCTTGTGTTGATTTGTGAGATTTGATGCATTGTCTTGTGGTGATGCATGTTTAGAGCTTGATCTTAGGGTTCTTGAATGCCATTGCTTGGCTATTTCTTGGGTTTAAGTCATATTGTTGTTGTGTGTGAGATTTTGGGTGTTTTGGACTTGAACTTGGCATTTTTGTTGAAAATCTCCGAAGGGATAACTTTGGTGTACAGGGGTGTACCCGCGGGTGGAACGGCGGGCAGGGCCTTACCCGCCGCCCCACCCGCGGGGTACGTGGTTCGTGGGTGTATGTACCCGCGGGTGGAGGTCCACCCGTGGCCCCACCCGCGGGGTACACTGTTGGTGATGTCCGTGGATTTGTTTCCCGTGATTCTTTTGTCTCGGTATTGATGTTTTGACCCCCCGTTGTTGATTTAATGGGCTATTTGCGAGTCTTCTTGATGTTTCGTATGTCTAGAACGGTATGTTAGGAATCCATGTAGGATTTGGTGTCTTGAATCGTGCTAAGGGTCCAACCTTGTTATTCGTTGGGCTAATTGTGAGTCTTGAATGTTCTTTGGAACTACTTTTGGTTTACCCGTTTGATAAGCATGCTATGATACTTGTGACATGTAGTTGTGGGGGGACGGTCCCCGGAGGCAAAAGGTTGGACTCAGAAGTACAGGGTGGCACTAGGAGGTAATGGTTGGAACCGAAATAAGGCCGGGGGTAGCCATAAGGTTGGAACTATGATACTTGTGACATGTAGTTGTCACTGTGGCATGTAGTTGCCACTGTGTGAATGTGAACTCTTTGCTTATGAGCATGTCTTGATGTATTTTACTTTGTGATTAGTAGAATGCATCCTGAGTTGTTGTCTTTCATGTTTGTTGTCTTGTTGTTGTTGTGATGATGGTGATTCCTCTTTCTTTTGGGAGTGTTTGATGAGTCTTTGAAGTTGACTTCTCTCTTGGGTTTTGAATTGATATATACTGTATTCCGTTTCAAAATGGTTTTGATTATACTTATCTATATATGTTATTTAACGCGTATTGATGGGTTACCAGCAATATTCGCTGACCGAGTGTTATCCCCATGTTATTTCCCTTGTTCTACAGGTTTTGAGTAGATATGTGAGAGCGCTAGATAGATTAGCAGTCCTGTGTAGACGTTATGTTTTGTTGTCCTGTGAGCCTAGTTAGCGGCCTGTGTGCCTTGACACTTTATGCTTTGTTTGAATTGATAGTTTTTCCCGCTTGTGCACCTATGTCTGAAATAGGTGTGGCATAACACGTCCCAATTTTATACAGCTACCGTTGCTTTATGTTTGATGATTAGATGTTTTCCTGTGTATTTAAGTTTTAAAAATGTGGTAAAAATCGAGGGTGTTACACGAGAAATCTTCTTTGAATGGGGAGAAAAAGTTGTTAGTTTTGTTGATAGAAGAGTGTTTGTTTCCATGTAGGAACAATTCCCATGAGGTCGGTAGTTGGACGTGTACCATCGCCTTCTTGTTGAGATTTAGTCATGAAATTAACTTCCCAGCGTTAATTCTGAAGCATATGTCTTACACTAAATTGAGAAACAGGAGGTCTTTGCCGTATGGCATGTTGTTGAGTTGGATTTTTATCAAGATGAATCTGCCCGAACGTGGCGAGAGAGTACAAAGGACCGTGAGATCTTCTTTAACAGCTACCAATTTGAGGTATTATGAGCTGTACCAGACTGTAGACAATGAGTACCTTATCTTGTCTCAGATTGTAAGGAAGCCCTTGGACGAGAAGATAACACTTCTGGTGAGCCTGAATATACCACAAAAGAGATGGGCGAGTGTAGGAATCGAGGCTAATCATATAGCCGAGGCAAGCAGAGAAGGTCATTCAGTGGGGGTAGATCAGGAAATGGGAGTGGGAAGTGAAAGAGAGCCAGTTACTGCACATCAGTCTGAGCCGCAGAGAGAGTATGTAGGAGGTCAAAGGGGACACTCGTACGAGGATATCTACGAGATGATTAACACAAGATTCAACAATTTGAGTACACAAATCAACTATGGTTTTGCAAACTTTGACCAGTGAGCGGCAGTGATGGAAGAAAGAATGGGAATCGAGAACGTGTAGAGAAGGACCCCTTATGGATGGGACCCGAGCTACATGCCGCCAGGAGGTTCTTTGGGAGGCTTTGACCAAGGTAACTAGTTAAATCTTTAGAGTCCAGTTAATAGTTAAGTATGCTTAGCTAGAAGTGTTTAAGTTTAGTATAGTATCTGAGAACTCAGAGATTCCTAAGCCTTCCAGTTTTCCTAGGAAATTCTAAATCAAACCTTGATTTTAATACCTATCAAGCTTCAACAGTGAGCCTTTCGTTAACCTAAGTTTCGGGACTTAACTTTTTTTAAGGGGGATGGGATGTGACAACCCAAAAATTTATTTTGTAAATTCTGTTTTAAGAAAATCCAATATAGCCAATTTTCACTCCATAATTTTTTTTTTACAAAAGAAACGGTGTTGAATAAATTATTTTGAGCCATTTTAAATTCAATTCGACACCAAGAATGAATTTAATTCCAATATCCTGATTTTTCGGGTACATTGCGTGCCACGTTTTGAACTCAGAAATTTATCTGAGTGAAACCGGGAGAATTCTGAGAAGCCTTAAACAAGTGTTCATCTAGAAAACTTTTTGAGAAAATTCCATTTTCAACCCCAAAGTATTTTAAATAGCAATTCTAGCCATTGGTTCATGAAGCATGGTGGACCACAAGCCACCAAGATTTTGTCTGATGCATTCCTTGAAAGCCAATCAGATTACCCCTTTCATCAACCAATCATAAGAAGATCTCCTAGGGTTTTGTACCCTATTAAACTCACCTCTTTCATCCTTAATTCCCTGATTTCCAACCTTGCATCTCCTTTGCATCTGATATAGAACACAAACACAGTAAGCTTTCCTCCTCTTATTCCTATTCTGATCTTTCCTTACTTTTTCCATCTTTGGAGTTCTTAGGCCTAGTGTTGTGAATGCTTGGGTGTTAGGTTGTGAAGAAAGTGGAGTTTCTTGAGGGAGAGGAAGCTGAGATCCACTCAAGAAGAAGAAGTCTACAAAGGAATAACCCATGGACTCCCAAAGCTATTTTCTAGACTCTGTGAAGTCTTGTTTTGTGTTAGAAATGAGTAGAAATGCTAAATGCATTTTTTATTTGAGCTATTAGATTATCTATGTTGTGTTGTTGATGTTTTGGAGGAGTTGGTTTTGCTTGAAAATGTCTTGTAGTTGTTTTTGGGGCATCTGGTGCACAACCAGTGTGCACCAGATAGCCAACCGGTCCCCCAACAAGGGGACCGTTGGCCATCGGCCCTAGGGAACGGCCCTAGGGTAGGGCCGTTGCCTAGGACCGTTGAGGAGGCGGCTTGAGGGGCGGGCTTAGTGGAGCCCTGCCCCTAGGCCTGTTAGCAGCTCTCTGTGCAGTGGCCGGGCCCTTGTGGCTCAGCTACGTGTCGTTTCGGACGGGGTATCGAGGGCCCTTGCAGCTCTCTACTTTGGGGTCGTCTCGACACACATTTTGGCTTTGATTTCGTTGAGTTTGGAGAAGATTTGAGCATTTTATGCTAAGTTTTGCAAGCATATTTGTCACAGAGGTTGTTTTGAGAAGTTTACTATAATTGTGTTTTTGAGTATGAAGCTTGTATTTTCTTTTGATATGCTAAACATGTCTTATTGGTTACTAAATAGAGATGCATGAGTTTAATTAAGTGTTTCTAGCTATCAAAGCATGCCTAAGTGTATTTTATGAAATGAAGTAGTTCACTGCCAGGTTATTATTTTCCAATAGCATGTATATACTTGCTAAGTGTTTGATGAGAAGAATTGTTGAGTTGTATGTTACAAGCATGATTTATGAAATCTTTGAGTTTACAGTGAGTAGAAGCTAGTAGCATGATTTTTACAGTAAATGTCATTTGAAGCATATCATGTTTTAAAAATGTGCATAAGAGGCCAATGCGAGCCTAAGTATATTTTCTAAAATCTCATATTCATGTAGAGATCTGTTACCTTATCATATTGAGATTTAGCTGAGAAGTTATGTGCATTGATTGCATGAGAAGAGTATTTGCATATCTTGAGATACATGAGTGATATATCTATCTATATATATCTATGGTGAGGAAAACAGTATTTTTGGAGGGCCCGTTTGGACTATGTCCTTTCGGAGTAAAAGAAGAAGAAACGGACATTGCGATCCGAGAGTAAGTAACACGACGTATTCCCACGTTACACAGTAAGGTTGGAAACTGCCTGCCAGGCTTTGAATCCTGGTTAGGGGGTGTGCACACTGATAGTTCGATACCTGATTCCACAGAGCTGAGTGAGAGGACCACGAGATTTGTTCTGTGGGCGGGATGAGACATTGGCCAGCTATACGCCGCTACCAATGGGTTATTTCACACTAGAGTGAAGCCCGACCTCGCCCACGAGGAGTGAGGAAGAAAGTGAGTCAAAAGAGACTCAAGAGAAAGAAAGTGAGTCAAGAGAGACTCAAGAGAAAGAAAGAAAGAAAGTGAGTCATTGAGACTCAAAGAAAAAGAGAAGCAAAGCAAGTCATTTATGACATCAGAAACCTCCACAGAAAAGTATTCTTTTTAGAGAGTGACAGTATATCTATATTTATTTATCTATCTTGCACTAGATTGCATAAGAAGAAACATGAGATGGTTTATTTATCTATTTTGCACTAGATTGCATAAATAGAAGCATGAGATGATTACTTATATATCTTGTACTAGTTTGCATGAGTAAAAACATGAGGTTGTTGAGTTACATATCTTGCACGAGATTACATTAGTAGTAGTACGAGTTTTCTTATATGTGTTTGTGAGAGAATGCATGATGAGTATTTGATAGCATAAACATGATTGTTTGATTGTTGTGAGAAGCTTTAGATTAATCGTAACATGAGCATGTGAGGTTTTATACATGTTTAAGTATGTCTTTTGAGTTCTAAGTTGCAAGCATCTAGATGTTACGCCAAAGCATGTTTGAGTGTTAATCTTGTTTGACTTAAAAATGTCGAACCTAGTTTTCCAAGTTATATACTGTATTTATTTTACAGGCTCGAGTGGCGTTATACTTAGCTTCGTGCTAACGGATTTGCTTGTTACTTGTTTATTTGTTAACCCCTTTTAGGTGGTTCGAGCTCGTTGGTACGAGAAAGAGTCCCGAGTTAGACTAGTTAGATTAATGTTGTAGTCTAAACTCGTTTGATGACTTGTAGTAAACCTTTGTTTTGATGGTGTTGAACACCAGGGTTTTATCCCCTAGATTCTCGGATTAGTAGACTTGTTTTGTTAGTTTTACCCTAGCTTGTGCAATCACCGTGAAGGGTGGTTGTGGCGGCGACGCTCCCTTATGTTAATTTATTAAGTTTATTTCCGCTGTTTAGTTGATCTTTAATGGTTTAGTTGCTTAAGTAAGTTTAAGAAAAAGGGGGTGTTACACTCAGTCATGTAGCGTTGTTGTGACAATATTATGGCTCTCGCAACGTCAATTGCCTCGATGCCAAGAAAGAAACGTGGCCTGCCCAGGTCACGAATTCGAAACACTGTGGTCAACTTCGAAAGAACATCATTGACCATATCTGAATTGTTTCCCAACACGAGAATGTCATCTACATAAACTAGTAAGTAAACTTGCACATCACCAGAATAAAAAATAAACAAAGAAATGTCCGTTTTTGAGGGACGGAACCCAATTTGAACCAAAAAATCGTGTAGCCGAGTGAACCAGGCCCGTAGAGCCTGCTTTAGGCCATACAAAGACTGCTCGAGCTTGTAGACATGATATGGGAAATTTGGATTAACATATCCCGGGGGTTACCGCATGTAGATTTCTTCACTGACACGCCCATTCAAAAAGGCGTTATGGATGTCAAGTTGCTGCATGGTCCAACGGTTCGAGACTGCAATCAACAATATGAGTCGAATGGTCATTGGTTTGACAACAGGACTGTATATCTCAAGGTAGTCTTTGCATGGAACCTAGTTGAACCCTTTGGTGACCAATCAAGCCTTATAATGCTCAATGGTGCCATCAAATTTCCGTTTGACGCGGAAGACCCACTTGCAGCCGATGATATTCATGTCATGCCGAGGTGGGACTGACCTCCAAGTCTGATTATGCATTAGAGCATTAAACTCCACGTCCATGGCACTATGCCAATGATAAAATTTAACTGCTTGTGAGTGGCATGTTGGCTCGTCATTATTAACCAAGGCTACCATTTTTGCTGGACACCAGCATTGAGCATCAGTTGTAGTGCGCAACTGCATTACATGTGTGCGAGTGGTGGGGCGTTAGCGCCGTCACTGCCATGTCGTCGTAGTGGAAGTAAACGGCTGAAACGACGAAGTAGCAGCCTCCGCTATTGATGACGACGTAGGGGCAACTGGATGGTGAGAAGTTCGGCGGCCACTAGGCAATTGCCGCGGTTCTGGAGGTGCCAGTAGAACGACATGTGATAGAGTGGAATGCCGCAGTTGAGTGCACGCCCAAGGTAGAGTCGGTGTAGGTGTCGTGGTAGAAACGTCAGTCGGCTTTGAGAACGTGAACACTGTTTCGTTGAATCGAACATGTCGCACAACATAAATGCGGCCGGTGACACTGTCTAAACACCTGTAGCCATTGAAAGAATCCGGGTATCCAAGAAAGACACAGGAGATGGAGTAATAGTCCATTTTTTGAGAATTATAAGGACGTAGATAGGGGAAGCATTCACATCCAAAAACCCGTAGCATTGTATAGTTAGGAGATTTATGAAACAGACGGGAATATGGACTATTACCTCCAGAAACTAACGATGGTAAGCGGTTTATTAAATGGACCGCAGACTCAAACGTGTAGGACTAGTATTTCTTTGGAACGTGACCATGGGCCAATAAGGCTAGCCTTGTTTCAACTACATGACGATGTCTGCGCTCCACACGTCCATTTTATTCGTGCGTGTGAGGGTAGGTCTGTCTATGCATAATCCCTGTGACGGCGAATACCGAGTGCAATTTGCGGTATTCACCCCATGTCAGATTGGACACATTTAATTGGACAGGAAAACTGTTTTTCCACTAACGCTCGAAACGAATTAAATATGGAATATATGTCCGTTTTGAGTTTCATTCGATAAATCCACATGTGACGAGAAAATTTATCAACGAACAATACAAAATATTTATGGTCGTCAACTGACGGGATTGGAGACAGACCCCAAATATCTGTAAAAATTAACTCTAAGACTAACTGACTTGAGTTCTCGAGTCGTGCCAATGGGAAGCGGGCAGACTTGCCCATCTGGCATGCAATACACAAATTATTCATAGAATTTAAAGACCCTACTACGGGACAACTAGATATAACCTAACACAGAAGCCGAGTGTGCGGGTGACCGAAGCGCTCATGCCACAATTTCAGAGAGGCTTTGACGGAAATTAGGTCGAATGGAGTATACACATTCAGTGAGAAGGCTCAAGGATCGCGCATGGGAGGTGGACCCAAGTGCCGTTTTGATTGCCACCCAAACAGACCGTGAAGTGGAGTGGCCGATGGCGAGATATAGGACTTCCTCCGCCAGAGATGATATCAACATGCTGAGTATCGACTGGTCTTGCTGCACCCAGCCTGCGTGAAGAGGGTTGGTGTTGTGCTTGTCGAAGACGAAGCGGCTTCGACGAACTCCGGCGGGCAGGCATTGGTGCCGTCCACATGGCCGTAGAGATTTTGGCCGCGCAATAACGGAGCAAGTTGCGCTCTCCAGAACAAATTGTTTGTGGCAGTCAGCTTGATGGACACATAGTGATGTGCTAGTTGGAACATGTTGGGGGGTCGGTGATCGGACTGTGAAACAATGGCGGCAGACCGGTCAAAGGTCGGGATGTTATCAGTAGCCGAAGGAGGAAGATTGGTTTGGTCGGCCATAGGATCGTGGTTAGGCTGATACCAAGTGAATGTATAAAACTGAGTTCAATAATACTGGAGAAGATTACATAAGCTATATATACTAAGTTACAACATGAAAGCAGGAAACTAACAGAAGACTAAGCCAAAGAATACTATAACTAAACCTGGAGAATCTAACAGCTTAATAAAACTAAATATTATATCTGAAAAATGAATAAATAATTTTAATCAAGTCTTATTAATCAAACTCGACAGGTATAATATGAAATATTTAAGAAGAGTGTATTGCTCGGCGTATTGAGCTTCTTTTCATTAGAGGCAATTAATTCCCTCATAGACAATAATGATTAGGGTGAATTGAGATAGGATTAAGTATTATTGACAAAAGGTGGAATCGTCCGCTCAGACGCTCCCACATCCTGCTCAACAGTTTGTGGAGGGTTAATCTTGAGTCTTTCTTGTGACAAAAGGTGAAATCGTCCACTCAGACGCTCCCACACCCTACTCAACAGTTTGTGGAGGGGTTAATTTTGGTGACTCAACTGACCAACAGAGGCTAGACTGGAGCACACTACCGCTGGTGAGACTCAATCCTTGGTCTCTTGTGACAAATTTCACCTATGCAATCAATTGAGCTGGCCATGCGGTTAGGATTAAATATTCATAAGATAGTATGTCAATATGTGTCTCAACCAACAATGAATTTATTTTTCGTCAAAAGTGAAAGTTATAATAATTATTTTATTTTCTTTATCCAAATTAATATATAATACCTCACTTTCATTTTAGTCTTTGAAATGATAATGTGTCAATTGATTGTTGTTTAGGGCACAACATGATATTCTAATTAAGGATGCCTAATTTTAATAAGATACTGACTTATTTTAGGAAGACGAGGGAAATTCACAACTCTTCTAAGTATAGGTAAATCTCACTTTGTAATTTTAGTCGACAAATGATCACAAAGAAGTAAATTGACAAGAGTTATCTTTAGCTGATTGACTTAAATTAAGGAAACAAGAATTCAAACTCTTGTCCTTATAATTATAAATGTGGAAATCTCTTGCCATTTTGACTAGGATTAGCCTAACAACATACTGACTTGACACGGAGGATGCTGGATAAAGCTTTCCTTCTAGAGGTTTCAATAAGTTTTTATCCACTTGATGCCATCAGATCTTTTATATTATGATCCATGTTGTCGCATAAATTACAACGAAATTTCTTAATCTAAAGAGGAAGTAGTCCCCACAATTTGCTTCTTTAAAATTAGTTGGTTACCTAACAGATATTAATGCTTTAATGAGGTTTAAATTAATCAAAGTTGCTTATAACAGTATGTACTGTGCATTACATAATATAGACTATTTTTGTAATTATTATATGGATTCTTTTTCGTTCCATGATGTTACTTCGAGTAAAATTTATAGGAATGTATTCATAAAATAATAAAAAGAAAGCCTTCGTACGTGCTAGCTAGCTCGATGTGTCTGTTCTTATAGCGGACAGCCTGAAAGCAACAGAAGAACGTAAGCAAGCAAGATGCATGGAAAAAAGTTGTAAAAAAATATTTATATATAAGCAGTTCCCTAGCCTCCCCCCACCCCCCACCCCCTCTCTCTATATATATATATATATATATATAAATATTTCAGTTCCCGTGCGATTGGGTGTGTCCCGTGCAGTTGTGCGATTAAATCTGAGCCATTGATCTTGCCTAAATCAACGTCTAGGATTAATCAAATATAAAAAAAAAACGCGGTGGCAATTTGGTAATTTTTACATCTAGGTCAAATTTAAGTTGCGTGGTTTTCCTTTTTAAGGTGTCTCGACCTAAAGCTTTAGGTGCGTGATTTTCCTTCTTAAGGTGCGTGATTTGTATGCTTAAGGCGCGTCAGTTGTTAAAACTTAATGTGCGCCATTTTAAAACTTTAGATACGTGATTTGTGTTCTTAAGGTGCTTTGTTTGTGTGCTGTGCTTAAGGTGCGTGGTTTGTGTACTGCGTGATTTTCTTTCTTAAGGTGCATGATTTGTATGCTTAAGGTACGTCGGT
This sequence comes from Ipomoea nil, assembly GCF_001879475.1. Classification (NCBI taxonomy): domain Eukaryota; kingdom Viridiplantae; phylum Streptophyta; class Magnoliopsida; order Solanales; family Convolvulaceae; genus Ipomoea; species Ipomoea nil. The sequence goes on from NW_017617365.1 coordinate 926,390, forward strand.
TGTTGAAACTTAAGATGTGCCATTTTAAAACTTTAAGTGCGTGGTTTGTGTTCTTAAGGTGCGTCTTTTTGAGTTAGCCGCACAACCGCACGGGAAGCTATACCCGCACCTTAACCCATATATATATATATACACGCACTTGGGATCAAATGAGAACAACCCCTAGGTGAGAACAATAGACAAATTTGGTCCATCCATCTAAGAATGATCAAACTCTATGAAAATTAATGTAAAAGTGGAAAATATCGTGACATTTCTATAATTTTATGTAATTACGATTGTGCATTTGAAAATGCTTGAGAGTGCATTCGTGGATAATTGAAAGTATATTTAGAAATTCTTGTGATGACATGAAGGAGCAAGGTGATAAATGAGAATCAGGTAGTGCCTTGTGTGCACTCAAAGCATCTCCAATTGCACCGTCAAACATTTTTAAACGCACTGTCAAACATTTCTAAATGTGCAATCGTAATTACAAAAATTCCAAATGTGATCGGATGAAGTAGTTTTAGGGTGAAAGGTTATGAGATAAGGTATCCCCACTTTGGATATATCACTCTCAATGACTTACAATAGGAGTTGAGAGGTTTGTTTCTCAAGCACATGGTTACAGCTCTTCTTTTGGAAATCTACCCGAACGAAGGGGTTTTGAGAGTGAAATAATAATAGCAACTAAGAAAGAAACGGGATAACAATAAAGAGAAAGGCGGAGGGGAATAGGAACTTCAACTAGGATTGGGAATCGTGGTTGAACCAGGAGTAAGAGAAATACTCAATTGATTAGATGAACGATGTCATATGAACTAGGAGGAAATCTTTCTCATGGTCAATCCACACCCTTAGAGTAGTTAATGATATTCTCATGCATCATAAATGGTTAAGGGGGCATTTTATCAAACACTTGGTGTCCTAGACATCTCATACTCCCATTTTCTCGAGTATGGTTGATCAACCGGTACCCCTCGAGCTTAGATTAGGTTTTCACCCCTTCTTAATCGGGACTCAATTACATTGATCAACATCATCATATCAGGTCTCATATCCTCTATTCAACCAATTCAAGATCACAATAACCAAAATCCTAGCCGGCATCCCTATCACATTATTAAGGGATCTACTCACACATAATGAAAAATGCAATAGCAAGAAATTCAATAATGAAAGCACAATCCATAACAGACCCAAGATAACAAAGCAAGATAATCAGAGCACAAAACAATATTGTAAGAAATGTAAATGAAGAAGGGCTTATCTATTGAAATGGAAATCTTTGCTAACAAACAATGTCGAAAATCTAATAATAATTTCACGAAAAAAAGATTATTATTTTCCTGGAAAAAATTGGAAGTTTCTAGGAAGAAAATAACCACGGGGTTTAAGGGATATTTCAGTAGGTTTTTAGTACCAGTCGAGCGAAGCACTTTTTCCTTAAAACCTTATTTGCTACATCCCAAAAGTGCTAGAAGCGTTGTAGCCTAGGTTTCCTAGGATAAAACGTACTACGGTTCAATGTTTGAGCGCTCAAACAAGGAACCAGCGAACAAGAGCAAATGATGAACAACTCGTTGGCTAAGAAAGGAGTAGGAGCAGAATTTTGAGAGAGAAAAAGAAGATTCTTCTTGTTGTAAAAATCTGCTGCTCAACAATCAACTTATATCGGAGTTGAAGGAATTAATAGCATTTAATTCATGGCATTAAAACTGATATTAAACCAATCATGTAGCCCCGGTAACAGAAGACCACCACGTGAGAATTAATTCGAAAATTCAAAATTGGAATTAATTCAAGATTAATTCTGTAACTGCTGAATTAAGACCCAGAACGGTGGCTGAGACGAGAGGTTAACAATTCTGCCAGAACCAACGAATCGTCCCGTGTCATCAACAATTCTGGTTAGCTTGGCCGAATCAAGCCAACGGCTCATCTCTGGTTGGCGAACCAAGCCGGGCCCTCGCCGACGTCTCTAGTTGGCCGAACCATTCTGGTTGGCGAGCCGTGCCGAGCCCTTGCTAAGGTCTCTAGTTGGCCGAACAAATTAGTAGCTCTGTGTTGGAAAAATGTACGGAATTTTGGCATAATGCTAGGCCAGCCGGCGTACGTGTGTCAAGTCTTTTTAAGCTCAATTTGGGATTTAATTTACACCCCCCCCCCCTACGCGTGAGAAAAAACATCTATGCTATACAATTCAATAAGCCTTAGAGAGACTCTTGTATAAATAGTGGTGCAAACCCACTTACCAAACCAATGTGGGACAAAGGCTACTTTAAAGCCTTTTCCCTTCATCTTTCCAACTCAAATGGGTCTACTTTGAGAATCAATATCTCATTCACCTATTATCCGTTTTGAGCGTACAATATATCAATCTCTTCATCTCACTATGAAGAACACGAATCCACTTTGACCTGACCTAATCTGAAGTGGAACCCAGTAATAATTATACCACAAAAAAGCCACTTAAAATTTCATTTTATGCTATTTTTTTCAACAATCTTCAATCCTTTAATTTGATCCGATAATGCAATTGAAAGTAAATATTGTAATTCTAAAGTGAAATTGGCAACGGTTTAAATCTAAAAGTTATTGAAATTAAAAAAAGGGATAAAAGTAGTCTAAAAGCTAGTTTAAAGAAACCTAGAGAAAGTAAAAGCTCCTTTGAAATTTCTAACTTTTCCCTTTTATAGTTCCTGAATACACCTACATAATGAGGCTTGTTACGAGACTAGCACTGCTTGTAGTAGTAGAAGTGCGGTTCTGATGCTCTCTGCTACGAGGCCTATTATGCGTGTTACTCCCTTGATAGCAGCAAAACTGACTTTCTAATGCTCTTTGCTACAAACCTGGTTATGAGTGTAGTATCACTCACAATAGAAGGAATGGACTTTTGGTCATGTGCGTTACGAGTCTTGTCACGAGTGTAATAGCGCTCGTAATAGCAGACTTTTGATTTCTAACCATTTTTGCTCCATTTTTTCTACCTTTGTTTTAGCTTTATTTTCCAACAAAACACAAAAAGGCCTCAAAGTTATTCATTTAACACATTTTATCACATTTCAAGGCATTTTGAGCACAAATAAATCAAACCCAATCCCAAATTAGCAACGAATTTCCCCTAACAAGTACTATAGTTTGAAACTCATCACAATTTCCACACTTTAATTCTTCCTTGTCCTCAAGTAAGGCAAAAACCTATGCCACCACAAACAAGCAGTCAACCAAAAGGTAACACTTCTCGGAAGGTTGTGGAACCTCCAAAAGGTAAATCTTCTAATGGAAACCCGAAAGGTGCTCAAAAAACTATTCAGAACAGACCAAGTGATGAAAAATGAATGCAAGTTTATGAATATTTAAACCATTTATTGCTACACCTCATTCTCGATGATGGATATATTGGACCCGGAACGAACCGACCCGGAGAGACGGACCCGAGAAGCCCCTCGACCCAGTCAAGTGGGTCGTGGCCGAGTCGGCCCAAGGCATCTCGGCCTTGGGCCGAGTCCGGCCACAGGTGGGCTCGGTACACCCGAGCCCACCACCATGGACTCGGCCACTGCCGGGCCGGTCCATGGTGGACTCGGCAGCTCGGCCCTGCCGAGTCGGCTGGACTCGGCTAGGCCGAGCTCGGCAGCTCGGCCATGCCGAGTTGGCCCGCCTTGGACCCGGTCCCGGGGGGGGGTGGGGGGGGGGGCGCGGTCAAGGCGGGCCGATCCAACTAACCCCGATTCTAGGGGTACGGTTGGGGAGTTTGAGCTGATATAAAAGGACTCCCTCTTGTCCTAACAGGGGACCTGATCATTACACAACACAATAGATTCCTGAATTGCTATCTTCTAGCCTTATTGTCCTAATCAAGCCTTGTAATAGCTTATTAGCGATAATTAATACAATATACGGTCCCCGCGACCTTATTATATCTATGCGTCGTATCATTTATTTCGTACGTATAATTATCCGGGTTTAATAATTCGGGCTACCCCCGGGGAATTAAATCCATCATTGGTGCTCTTGTTGAGAGCTGCTGTACCAGCTTAAGCGTATTCTACATCTAGTGGTCTGCCGCGACCAGCTACCATGATAAGGTCGAGATCCAACTCTCGACCACACCAACGGTTCCCGTGGCACCAAGCTCGTCGCAACCGAGAACGGCCCCAACGGGGCCCCCAGCCTCCAACCGGCCGCCTCCACCAGGTCGGGGACTTGAGAGATCACCTCACCAACCATCGCAGCGGTGGGGTGCCATCTTCCATCACCCCTCCTCCAAATCTCGCCCCGCTACAGGAGGGGGCGGTTACCCTTTAGCAATCCTCTACGACTTTGGCTCACCTCACAGAGGGTCCCCAAGGAGGTGCACACGATAGTCCGGAGGCCACACAAAGGACGCCGACCCCGCCTCCACCTCCCTCGAGGGGGCGCACTGGTCCAAGCACCCGGCTACCTCGGGCACTCAACACTCAAATCGAAGAGGATGTCAACTCACCCCGACCATCGAACACGCGGGGAGGGGGTGACATCCGCCAAGATCACCATCGAGAGGGTGATAGAGGGAGGTCGACCCATGTTAGGCCCGCCTTTAAGAGGCTGGGCATGCGCGTGTCGGCCTGAGATAGGTTGGGCCCAAGGCCAACCCCTAACGCACTACAAGCGGAGGAATCATGTCCCCGAAGGTCGCCAAGCCGCGGGCCCCGAGCACCGCCACGACGCGAGTAGGCCTCCCGAGATGAGAGGTCAGGAAACAAATGGTCGAGCTCCAAGCACCAATCGTGACGAGGTCGAGTAGCTCCGTAAGCGAATGAACGAGCTCCCAGAGGGGATGGTCGCGCCCCAACAAGCTACCACCTTGTCGACCCACCTCGTTGAGGGGCTCCAAAGAGGTGTCCGAGCCCTCTTGCTTGGCCCCGACGTCTCTCGTGGGGTGCCTACATTTACCCCGCCCCTCCCAAGGGGGCGTGATAGGTCGAGCACCCGGCTCCCCCGAACCCCAGGAACTCAAATATTGACATATGTTCTTATTAACCCATGGTTGCGGTCGTGCGTGCCGCCCCCGTCCTTGTCATTTACCTAATGGTAGTACATGGGGGACGCCCCACTCACTACCTAACGGAAGGACATGTTATGGGTTGCTTGCCCCTTGACAAGGTTAAAGCCAAGCCGGTGGGGAGAACCTACATAGTCCCCCGTGATATACACTGCAAGAAGTCCTCCAATGACACCTTGCTACATTAGGTGTCAGTCATAGATGAGGTCCACAAAGGGACCTACCCGGTCCACCGAGGGGTCCCTTCCCTCCAAAGATGTTGTAAGAGGTGATCCGTCCTCTCCAATGATGTTTCAAGAGGTCATCTGTCCTCTCCAATAATCTTCCCAGAGGTGGAACGTCTCATCCTACAACATTTTAAGAGGTGGAACGTCCCCTCCAACTACGTTTCAAGTCCCTCCAACGATGTTGTAAGAATCGAGTACTCACCCGACCTCCCCAGTCGCACCCTAAGGGGGCACGAGGTCCGACCTCGCGTACCAACCCCGACGGGGGAGTCCGATTGCTTAGTCCTACAGGACTCGGCTCATGCGGGTAGCATACCCTAAGGGGGCACGAGGTCCAACCTCGCGTACCAACCCCGACGGAAGAGCTCGGTGGCTTAGTCCGGTAGGACTCGGCCCAAGCGGCTTGCGCACCCTAAGGGGACACGAGGTCTGACCTCGCGTACCAACCCCGACGGAAGAGCTCGGTGGCTTAGTCCGGTAGGACTCGGCCCAAGCGGCTTGCGCACCCTAAGGGGGCACGAGGTCCGACCTCGCGTACCAACCCCGACGGGAGAGTCCGATGACTTAGTCCGGCAGGACTTAGCTCATGCGGGTAGCGCACCCTAAGGGGGCACGAGGTCCGACCTCGCGTATCAACCCCGACGGAAGAGCCCGGTGGCTTAGTCCGGTAGGACTAGGCTCAAGCGACTAACGTACCCTAAGGGGGCACGAGGTCCGACCTCGCGTACCAACCCCGACGGAAGAGCCCGGTGGCTTAGTCCGGTAGGACTAGGCTCAAGCGGCTAACATACCCTAAGGGGGCACGAGGTCCGACCTCGCGTACCAACCCCGACGGAGGAGCCCTAGGGTCTAGTCCAACAAGGACTCGACTATCGCGGCTAACATACCCTAAGGGGGCACGAGGTCCGACCTCGCGTACCAACCCCGACGAAGGAGCCCTAGGGTCTAGTCTAACAAGGATTCAACTATCGCGGCTAACATACCCTAAGGGGGCACGAGGTCCGACCTCGCGTACCAACCCCGACGGAAGAGCCCCTCGGCCTAGTTTTCAAAGAACTCGGTTCGAACGGCTATCAAAAAAAAAAAAAAAAAAAAAAAATTGACTCGGCCAAGGCCATGGACCAACGACTCGGCCACGGCCGAGTCTTGGCAACTCGGCTACGGCCGAGTCCTGGCGCGAGGGTCTCGGCTGTGGCCGAATCCCGTATCGGCCCCGAGCCCCGGGTCTAGGCCCCGGCCTACCAAGGTGTTCTCTCTATGCTTTTTGCCCATTATGGAAGCATAAAAGCAAACAAGAGGTGTTCTAACAAATTTCAAAGCACGAAGAAGTCCATACAAGATAGAAGGTGCAATATCAAATCAAGGAAACACGAAGTTCATACGGACAATAAGTTCGAACAAAATAAACGAGCTCTGCATGAAGCCAAAACAAGCATAAGTTTTTGGCTCTACGTGCCACAAAAGGAAGTACCTCCCGGAGGAGAGACATAAAATGTGCCCACCTCCGGGAGGGGAAGCATGCTTATCGAAGCAAGGTACAAAATGACACATCTCTCGGAGGGGGCCATAAGATATGCCCACCTCCCGGAGGGGAGTCATAAAATGTGCCCACCTCTCAGAGGGTAAAGCGGAAGACGGAACCCATATGATAAAGAAGGGATGACGCTAATCAAGTCGCTATCAAGTCTAATCCTTGAGGTTGGGGTCGGTCACGTTGGGGTCGGCCACGTTGGGGTCGATCACGTTGGGGTCGGCCACGTTGGGCGGTCGGCCACGTTGGGGTCGGCCACGTTGGGGTCGGCCACGTTGGGGGGTCGGCCACGTTGGGGTCGGCCACGTTGGGGGGTCGGCCACGTTGGGGTCGGTCACGTTGGGGTCGGCCACGTTGGGGTCGGCCACGTTGGGGTCGGCCGTGTGGGGCTCGGACCCATGGAGTACGACTCGTGTTTACTCTCCTTCATTAACGAACCTCGGCCCAAGACGCCTCGGCACAAGGCACCTCGGCCCAAGAGGGGCAACCTCATGAGCTCACCCAAGAGGAGGACGACTACCTCATGAGCTCGCCCAAAAAGTGAACTCAGAAATCAAAGTCTCATACACGATGTCAGGGAGTCCAAGACTTGTTAGTGTTCTTGCGGAAGAGAAGAAGTCCCGATTGCGATGGAGTCACACCAAAGTCGGCCAAAGAGGAAAGCGGAAGAGAAGAAGTCTCGCTCATGATGGATATATTATGATTGGAGCAAACCGACCCGGAAAAGCGGAACAAGGAAGTATGGAATAGACCCGGGACATAGTGGTTGGGCCCCGTGCTCGGCCCAAGGTGCCTCGGTCATGGTGAGCTCGGTCACAAGAGGTCGGCACAAGGCACCTCGGCCCAAGAGGGGCAACCTCATGAGCTCACCCAAGAAGAGGACGACTACCTCATGAGCTCGCCCAAAAAGTGAACTCAGAAATCAAAGTCTCATACACGATGTCAGGGAGTCCAAGACTTGTTAGTGTTCTTGCGGAAGAGAAGAAGTCCCGATTGCGATGGAGTTACACCAAAGTCGGCCAAAGAGGAATGCGGAAGAGAAGAAGTCTCGCTCATGATGGATATATTATGATTGGAGCAAACCGACCCGGAAAAGCGGAACAAGGAAGTATGGAATAGACCCGGGACATAGTGGTTGGGCCCCGTGCTCGGCCCAAGGTGCCTCGGTCATGGTGAGCTCGGTCACAAGAGGTCGGCTAATTTTCAACTCGGGACAAGCGCACAGGAGTCGGCTTGCAAGGTGTCTACTCTCTATCGTTGTCGACTTATCACAACGAAGAGAGTGGGGGACTCGTGATGGATATATTGGAGCCGGAACGAACCGACCCGGAGAGACGGACCCGAGAAGCCCCTCGGCCCAGTCAAGTGGGCCGTGGCCGAGTCGGCCCAAGGCATCTCGGCCTTGGGCCGAGTCCGGCTACAGGTGGGCTCGGTACACCCGAGCCCACCACCATGGACTCGGCCACTGCCGGGCCGGTCCATGGTGGACTCGGCAGCTCGGCCCTGCCGAGTCGGCTGGACTCGGCTAGGCCGAGCTCGGCAGCTCGGCCATGCCGAGTTGGCCCGCCTTGGACCCGGTCCCGGGGGGGGGGGGGGGGGGGGGGGGGGGCGATCAAGGCGGGCCGATCCAACTAACCCCGATTCTAGGGGTACGGTTGGGGAGTTTGAGCTGATATAAAAGGACTCCCTCTTGTCCTAACAGGGGACCTGATCATTACACAACACAATAGATTCCTGAATTGCTATCTTCTAGCCTTATTGTCCTAATCAAGCCTTGTAATAGCTTATTAGCGATAATTAATACAATATACGATCCCTGCGACCTACGGTCCCCGCAACCTTATTATATCTCTGTGTCACATTATTTATTTCGTACGTATACTTATCCGGGTTTAATAATTCGGGCTACCCCCGGGGAATTAAATCCATCACTCGACATTTAATTAATTCTTTGTAATATCATCCTTTGTGAAAGAACCTAAATATATGTTTTCACCCCAAAAAGGTGTTCAAATGACTGATACATGATTTTTATATTTATTTAAAGGTTACTGGTCTGATTCTTGTCAATACTTTCTTGGTCGAGTTCGTCAAACAGTGTTTTGCGGAGCTATTACACGAGAGTAAGATTTATCTAGTATGCACCTTCTGTAGTGACTGCTAGTTTTTCTCGTCATCAAAAAAAAAAAAAAAAAAAAAAAAAAAAAAAAAAAGATTTGCTCAACTTGTTTAAGAACTTTTAGTGTTTGTACTTGCTTGTAATATGTACGTCCTATGTAACGTTTTCTGTTCAAAATTTGTAAGGATGTTTGGGGTACAGACTTTATAGATTAAAGGTGAAAAAGGGCATCTAAAAGTGTTGATAAATCATGAATGGATAGATTCCGATCCAAACGACGTTATTTAATTTGTTTGTCTCCTACCATAAAACCAATCGCTTGATTAAAAGCGTTAGTTCAGTCTGATACAATATTGCATCATGAATTAGCTGGTATGATATCGTTCAACGTTTGCAGAAATTGAGACATCAACATATTTTATACCCACAAAAATCTATGATGTAAGGGAGACATATAAACACACAACATGGTATGATAAATGGGTTGGAAATAATATAATATCTGATCTAGAATTGGTATTTACTATATTTTAGTTTGATTTTTTTTTTTTTTTTTTTTTTGCATGTCTATTAAGTGTGATTTGTTTATTAATTTATATTTCAAATCTATACTATATATAAAAACAAAATCCTAAAATTTTAACTTCCCGCCCAATTCATAAAAAATCTCTCTTCCTAATAAAATATAATGATTTTTACTTTTTCATTCGTACAATAATTCCGCGTTAAAATTCTATTATAATATTATAAAATAGTGTAATGCAATTCCTTTTGTAATCTATACTATATATATAAATAAAATCCTGAAATTTTAACTTCCCGCTCAATTCCTAAAAAATATCTCTTCCTAATGAAATATATTGATTCCTACAATAATTCTGGGTTAAAATTCTATTATAATATTACAAAAATCGCGCCGCTGGCCGCGGAGAGGAAGGCCGGAATCAGCCTCCTCCGCGGCCGCCTCGCCGGCTGAACCGGCGTTTAATTTTATTTTTTTAAGTTGTAAAGTGTCAAAAGTTCGGCAAGGCATAACTTTTGACTCGGTTGTCCGTTTTGGACAAATATTTTTTTGAAATCGCGTATTTTTTCGAGATCTATCCACCGCAAACTGCCGTAGGCGGTTTGGCCAAACAATTTCTAAAAAAATAATTTATTAAATAGGTTCTAAGAAAAAAACTATGAGTACCTTATGTTTTATTAATGAATTTTTAAAATTTTTAATTAAAGAATTGTCTCGTGCATTATTTAATAATCTTTCTTTATAATAGGTCAAATTATTTAATTATGGTAAATTAGAGAATAATTAATGATGGTAATTGAAATCCTAGAAGAATATAGAATTGAAGAATATTTAATTATTATATTATTATTATTGTGACTCACGGAATACAATACAAGAATATTTAATTATGGTTATACTATTATTGTGCCTCACGACCATTATATACTAACAGTACTTGAACAGAAACTAATAATAATAATAATAATAATATAATAATAATATAATAATAATATAATATTAATATAAGTGGTAATAATAATATCTCAAAGTAATTAAGTGTTAATAATAATAGTAAGAATATTAACGTAAGAATTATAACATAGAATAAATCGTAATAATTAATAACTATAGTCTAGGATTAAATTTGAAATTGTCAGGAAAGATAAGCGACCTCTGGTGAAATTAACTCTTAAATAATTATATATCAATTTAAATATTCTTAATATATTACAACAATTTCATTCCGTGCATCGCACGGTTGAAAATACTAGTGTATGTAAAATAATAATTTCTTGTACATATTTTATATTTAGTATGCATGATTTGTATTATGACTCTTTGTATTTGAGTTAGATTATGATTCCCTATCACAGTCTCCTTGAAACTCCTTCTTTATATGTACTAGCAATCTGTACATTTACAAATATATTACTTAATAATACAATTCATTCAGTTATCAAGTTAGCTAGGGTTTAAACTTTCTTATGTTAATAATTAGATTCATCCGTCCCTGCTCCGATTTGTGTTTCGCAGCAGCAGTTTCGTTTCCACTTTCATAACGAATTGCAAACACATTTGCTTTAATTGCAAAAGTGACTCAGCTTTCTAGTGTTTGACGCGTGGTTTGTGATTTGATGAATTACAAATTTGAGAAAGAAATCTAATCAGGGACGGGACGGGACAAGCCAGAAATTAGGTTGAGGGGGGTAAAATAATAGGGACGGATTCAGAATTTTTTTTTTAGGAAAAGGTAAAACATTAAAACAAAAGAAATAATTTTTTTTAAAAAATTACCTAAGAAAATATAGTTGTAAATATTGTTGGATATGAGTGAAAAATACAACACATCGAAACTTTATAAAAATATTCACAACACAATATGAAACATAATTAATTTGATAAAATAATTTGAATAGAAAATACATTATAAATTACACATCTCATTATTAATATAAAAGAATGTTATATATATATATATATATATATATATATATATATATATATATATATATATATATATATATATATATATATATATATTTGTGTGTGTGTATTAAATATTAAAAAAAGTTATTAAAAACATGACTGTATTGAAGTCATATGGGAAGGAGTCAAACCTTGACCTTTATAATTGCCAAACATGTGCTTTGCCAACTAATCTAACTCATTTCTTATTGACATTTATACATATATACATATATACATACAAAGATTATATATACATATATACATACAAAGATTATATATGGGATGGGGGTGGGGGTGAGGGGGGGCAGGTGGCTCTGTCCTTGAATCTCATAAGATTGTTTGAAAAGGACAAAATTCAACAAACAAATTTATGAACTCATGCGAGGCGGTGGATCTAGGACTTTAATTTTACGGCCAATAGAGAGGCAGTTCGACTGATTATTATGAGCACCAGTGAGGCAGTGGCAGTCCGCATTGAGGTCAGCAGCGTGACAGACGTAGCTTTAATATTCAGTGTCAAATTTGTGATGGTTACGGTCACACGGGAGTCAATTGTTTTTGTCGCCTTAATGAACGGTGTCAAATTTGTAATGGTTTCTGTCACTCAGGAATCAGTTGTTTTCGACACTTTGATGATCAGTGTCAAATTTGTAATGGTTTCGATCACACGGGAGCCAACTGTTTTCGGTGCTATTTAGGGGCTCCGGGTTCTCAGGTTAATTTGATGATTCAGAATGCTTTGAGTGCTAGCACCTCGCCAAAATTGACATACCTGGGTTTCGGACACTGGAGCCACAAATCATTCAACTCCAGACATAGTTTCCCTTTCTACCTCAGAGAAGTACACTGGTAATGACACTTTACGTGTCAGTGATGGTATGAATCTTTCTATTAGTCGTGTTGGTCATGCTACTTTTGATAGCCCTTCTAGGTCTTTTACGATGTCTGATATATTACATGTTCCTGGTCTGTCTATCTCTTTATTATCTGTTCAACGTTTTGCTACAGATAACAATGTCATCCTTTTTTTTTTTCTTGTGAAAGATATCACCACCGAGGAAATCCTCCTACGGGGCAGTAGTTCGGGTGGCTTATACACTTTGCCTGTTCCAAGTTCGTCTCCTTTCGCGTTTCTCTGCGCTCGTGCTTCCGCTTCGGTTTGGCCTGATCGTTTAGGTCATCCTCATCAGCGTGTCCTTAGTCAAATTCTTCAGTCTTGTCTGATTAGTGGCTCTAGTCATACTATTCGTTGTAATTCCAGTTTATGTCCAGCGTGTCAATTGGAAAAATCTGCACTTTTCCCTTTAGCACATGTTGAGTCTAATAGTTCTGATGTTCTTGATTTGATATACACTGATATTTGGGGACCAGCTCCTTTGCTATCCTCCATTAATGGTTATCGTTATTTTGTCATCTTTGTTGATTGTTATTCTCGCTACACCTGGTATTTTTCCTATGAAGCATAAATCTGATCTTTATGTCATATTTGATAAGTTTCGTGCTATGGTTGAGCGATCCTTCAATCGTAAGATTAAATCCATAGAGTATGATCTAGGAGCTTAATATAAAAAGTTACATTCCGCCTTGGCTCAACTAGGCATTATTCATAGACAATCTTGTGCATACACTCATGAACAAAATGTTCGTGTTGAAAGAAAGTATAGACACATTGTTGAAACATGTGTAGCTCTCTTGAGTCGTGCTTCTGTTCCCTCTAAGTTTTGTGATTATGAATTTGAGACTGCTGTCTATTTAATTAACAGGATTCCATCTACTGTGTTAAATAAATCAAGTCCTCATCTCATGTTACATAAATCCCCTCTGTTATACTCTTTTAATTTCTTCATGTCTTTGGCTGTTTATGTTATCCTTACCTACGTCCCTAAAACCGTCACAAAATGTCTTGCAGATCTTCTTCTTATGTCTTTCTTAGCTATCCTGAGTTATTTAGGGGGTATAGGTGCATGGACTTATAGACTAACAAGATATATGTATGCAGGCATGTTCGGATTGATGAAGGAGTTTTTCCTTTTAGTGCTAAAAGTGTTTTACAGGCACCTTTGGTTTCAGACAAATCAACCGTGGGCAGAATCTGTGCTTGTTTCGGTTGCGCCCGCTGAAACAGTGGCTGCCACTAACCAGCCGGAACTAGCCCAGGCCGAGCAAACTGAGCCCGCTGAAACAGTGGCTTCCACCCGACCTCAAGGCCGGCCTAAGGGCGGTCTACACGGCCAACGATCCGGACGCACACCATGGCTACTCGAATCCGTTCCGAGGTTCCCCTTTTGGCTCTCTCTGCTCAGGTTTGCCCTTTTGAACCTACTTATTATACACATGCAGTAAAACATGGTGAGTGGCGCAAGGCAATGGATGAAGAGTTTAATGCACTTCTTCAGAATGATACTTGGTGTCTCGTTCCATCACAGTCAGATATGAATGTTATTGGATGTAAATGGGTTTTTCGCACCAAAAGGAAAGCTGATGGATCAATTGAACGATACAAAGCAAGGTTAGTAGCCTAAGGATTTAATCAAGTACCTGGACAGGATTTTTTTGACACATTCATCCCAGTAGTCAAACCCACAACTGTCATGTTACATCTCTCTCTAGCTATATCCTCTGGTTGGGTTGTTAAGTAGCTTGATGTGCACAATGCCTTTTTCAATAGGAAATTATCTGAAACTGTTTATATAAAGCAACCACCTGGATATATTGATAAACAGTTTCCTAATCATGTTTGCTTGTTAAAACACTCTCTATATAGATTAAAACAAGCTTCTAGAGCTTGGTTTAATCGCTTGCATGCGTTTCTGATGTCAGCATGGTTTAAAGCTTCAAAAATAGATGTATCTTTATTTTACTACTCGGAAGATTCGGGCTTCATTTATCTTCTAGTATATGTTGATGATATTCTTGTAATGGGCAATGATCAGAATCTTGTTAGTACTTTACTAGCAGAATTGTCATCTGAATTCAAGATTAGGGATCTTGGCGAACCTGGTCACTTTCTTGGGATTGAAACTGTTAACTGTGATGATGGAATTTTTCTTTCTCAACAAAGATACATGACGTATGTTTTAAAATGTGCTGGCATGACAGACTGTAAATCTTTAGCCACTCCTATAGCTGTTTAGAAATCCATTGTCTTTAATGTAGACTTATATGATGATGCTACAACTACACAGTATAGGAGTTTGGCTGGAGCTTTACAGTATCTTACGGTTACTCATCCAGATCTGTCCTTTGCGGTCAACCAACTCTATCAACACATGCATGCTCTTACGGTCTCTCATTGGGAGCAATTGAAACGTGTATTGAGGTATGTAAAGGGAAGTGTTACTTATGGTTTGCGAATAAGGAAGTCATTGTCTAGAGATTTACATGCTTTTTCTTATTATGATTAGACTGGCTGTCCTGAGGATCATAAGTCAACTAGTGGTTATGCTGTTTTTCTTGGTTCCAATCTTATATCATGGGTATGCTAGATCATCTACTGAGGTTGAATATAAAGCTCTAACATATGTATGTGCTGAGGTAATTTGGATTCTCTCTCTACTACGTGAAATTGGCGTGACCAGTGTGTCTACTCCCAAGCTGTGGTGTGATAATCTTGGTGCTACATACATGTATGCAAATCCTATTTTTCATGCTCGGACTAAACATGTAGAAATTGATTATCACTTTGTTAGAGACAGAGTTGCAAATGGAGATATACGGGTTAATTTTATTTCGATTAAGGATCAACCGGCAGATATCTTCACTAAAGCTCTACCTGGCCTAAATTTTCTTTTCTTAGAGACAAACTGCAAGTCACTAATGTACCTTGTGTTTGAGGGGGAGTATTAGGACTTTATGTATTTGAGTTAGATTATGGTTCCCTATCCAGTCTCCCTGAGACTCTCTCTTTATATATACCTGTAACCTGTACATTTATAAATATATTACTTAATACAATTCATTCAGTTCTCATCATTTGCTTGTTAATTAACATTTAAAAGTAGAGACGGAGCCACCGTGGGGGCAGCTGCCCCCACCCCTTATATATATATGTATGTAAGTTAATTCCATTTTTTTTGTCCTAGATTTATCGGTGATGGTCCACTTTTAGTCATTTTTATTAAAATATCCCCTTTTGGTCCTAGTATTATTGTGATATGACGAACTTTGGTCCTCCATCAACAAAATTGTTGAAATTTCGTTAAATACAAGAACATTTCGATCTTTTTAATACAAAGTGTGTTGACCCGTTAGATTTTTATGTTTATTTTTTTGAAAAAATTAATAATTGAAGACCGAATGCCCTTGTATTTAACGATATTTAAACTGCTTTATTATAGAGAACCAAAAATGGTCATGCCACAATAATACTAGGACCAAAGGAGGATGTTTTGAAAAAAATGACTAAAAGTGAACTGCCGCCTATAAATCGAGGACAAAAAATGAAATTAACTCTATGTATGTATATATATATATATATATATATATATATATATATATATATATATATATATATATATATACATATACATATATAGCATTAACTTATCCTTTATATTATAAAGCTATATGGTTTGGGAAATAATTAATGTTACATTTAATGCCACAATATCTTTTATTATAAAAAAAAAATGCACAACATTTAAAAAATAAAATAGCTATATATTATATAATCATATAAAAAATATACTTTTGAAAAATAAAATAGCTATATATTATATAATCATATAAAAAATATGTTCAATTAGAGTTTAAATTTACACATACAAAATTTGAAATTTGCTCTCCAAATATAATTATCTTAGTTATTATTCATATTGTGAAAATTATAATATAGATGAAATACAATTAAGAATAAATCAATGTAATTATGTAAATTCTCTCTATAAGTTTATTTGAATATGCACATAATTAGAGATTATATTAATCATACAAAATTATAATTATAATTATAATTTTAATTTTAATTGTAATTTTGTATTCTATAAAAATAATAAATACTTGACCAATGGAAGCTCAAACATATTATTATATGAAATAATTTAAAATATTTTAATTTTTCTATTTTTATTTATATTTATAATAACATAATTTTTTCCCGTGCATCGCGCGGGTGAATTACTAGTTATATATAAAATCAATATTTATGTATAAATTATTAAATGTTTAAATAGCGTAGTTAGTTGAAATTTTAAACATGAGCTTAAATAGCTTGTCACATGTTCAAATCTCCCTATTTGCATTTGCTTTTGTCTTCTATTTTACCCATTTCACCCCTTTACAAGATAAATTAATTATTTTTTTTAGTCTACTTTTTATGAATCATTTAATTAACAAATTAAATGTTCTTTTAACGAGTCTACTTTTTATGAATCATTTAATTAATGTACTATACAAGTTTATATTATATTTAATCGTATTCGAATTAATTTAGAAAAACTTAAAGTTGATCTAACTAAAAGAAATTAAAATTAAAAAGTATTTATGAATATAGTATCTTTTCTATTCGAATTATTTAATCTAATTGATTATGTTTCATATTTTGTCATAGATAATGATTAACGATTGAAGAGCAGAGAATGGGAGAAGGGATTGGCTGGGTGATAAATGAAATGACTATTATACCATTACATTTCATGGCTGAGACGGAAAATCTTAACAGAAGGACTACGTCACGTTGAAGTTTAAAACTAAAGGTGGCAAAACCATCAAACTTGGATGACCTTGGTTGGTATTTACTCAATATTTTTATATCATTTCAAAGTGTTTTAAAATTTCCACATTTTGACCCCACTCAAGTATATTTTTGGCTCCGCGCCTAGCTATCATGTAGACTATCAGAAACATTCTATTGTAATATATAATCACTACAAGAAAAATGCGACTGCATTTAATAACCAAATCCCTATAATACCCCTGCCTTAATTATTCAACCCAATTATCCGATAAAAATAAAAGGTTTTTTTATATTAAAAAAACCACCTTTTATATACACCATTGATATCAAAATTCAGAAGGTCCAGATTTATCCACACAGACTCATTTGGTCATTAGTATGTATGTATGTATATATATATATATATATATATATATATATATATATATATATATATATATATAGAGAGAGAGAGAGAGAGAGAGAGAGAGAGAGAAATTGGTTTTGGTGCGGGTGTGGGGTTTAATCTGAGTCATTTATCTCACTTAAATGAAGGTCCAGGATTCTCAAAATTTAAATAAAAAGAAAAAAAGAAAAAAAAACGCGGTAGCAATTTGATAATTCTTGCATCTAAATCAAATTTAAGGTGAGTAAGTTTTGTGCTTAATGTGCATAAGATTTGTGCTTAATATGCGTGAGTTTTGTGCTTAAAGTGCGTGGGTTTGTGCTTAATGTGTGCACGAGTTTGTGCTTATGTGAGTAGTTGTTTAAACTTAAAGTGTGTGGGTTTTGTGCTTAAGGTGCGTGAGATTTGTGTGCTTAAAATGCATGGATTTTGTGCTTAAGGTACGTGAGTTTTGTGTTTAATGTGAGCAGTTGGCCTGGTAAAACTTAATGTGCGTGGGTTTTGTGCTTAAGATGCGTGAGATTTGTGCTTAAGGTTTGTGAGTTTTGTGCTTAATGTGCGTGGGTTTCTACTTAATGTAAGCCATTTTAAAATCTTAGGTGCGTGGATTTTGTGCTTACACTACTATAGAATTCACATATAACAGCGGGCCTTTAACGTCGGCTAAAACATATAACGTCGGCTATTTAAAAATAGCCGACGTTATAAATAAAAAATTTTAAAAAATTAAAAAATAAATACAATACGACGTCGGCTATATATATAGCCGACGTCGTAAGATATTTTAATATTTTTTTAAAAAAATATATATATTTAATATACAACGTCGGTTTGTTCTAAAACCGACGTCTTATATTATTATTATTTATTTAAAAAAAAACTATTAACCTACGACGCCGATTTTCCAGAAAATATTTAATGTGCTTTGTTCAGTGCTTAAAATGCGTGATTTATGTACTTAAAATGAGTGATTTGTGTTCTTAAGGTGCTTTGTTTGTGTGCTTAAGGTGCATGGTGATGATTTGTGTATTTAAGGTGCTCTATGTTAATGCTTAAGGTGCGTCCAACCGCACAACCGCACGGAAAACATCACCCGCACCTAAACCCTTCCCATATATATAGTCTCAATGAGAACTGAGAAGTCAATACAACCAACTGAATCAAATATGTATCAAATTCAAATTCTAGGGGAAACTAGAATATTGACTTCATTGTATTGCAACTAAAACAATTGTGCACATAGCTTATATGAACTACATGCATTATACCTTAAAACGTTTCCATTTTTCACGCGCTCTATTACTGTGAGGGAATAATTATTATGATAACTAGTATTTTCGCTCGTGCGATGCACAAAATGAATTTGTTGTAATATATTATAAATATTTGGATCAATATATAATTATTTAAATTAGAACATCAAATATTATATGGTGAAATTTGAAGGTACGGTTTAGATCGTTTATGTGTTTTTTTCTTATCAATGCTTGAATTTAAGCAAATAATTGCTCAAATTAATAGCTAATGTGTAGATGTACGCATGCGGTGCTGTAACTTTGTAGATTTTATTTATCATTGTTCAGTATTTTTATAAATTAGGCAAATGTACTCGTTCTCTAATAACTCAGTTATAAATTGAATTGATATCCTAATTCATTTGTATGGAAAATGTATTTTTTGTCTAGATATATAGCAATTTTGCCATTTAAATAATAAAAACATAATATCACTAATTGTATTTAAACATTATTGAAACCTCTTTGTAGACAACATTGGTAATAGCAACACATTCTTGTCCATCTTCGTCTAATGCTAACACCTTCAGTCCATCATATGGGTGACTCGGGTGAAAATATATAATGGTAGAACATCAGTCAATTAGTGATCCTTTTATTTTTAAGTCAATTAGTAATATCAGATTTATTTACAGCCAATTATTCTTTTTTATTTTTAGTCAATTAGTCAATTAAAATATTAGATGCAGTGATATTTTTACCTAATTTTCGTTCCATTTTTAATTGATGATATAGAATATTTTTATTGAAATATTTTCGTTCTATTTTTAAGTTACCTTTAATATTGTTTAAAATATGCATTTACTATTGATGGTGTAGAATATTATTATTGAAATATTTTTGTCCAATTTTTAATTTCCGTTTCATTTTTAATTAAAATGCAATGATCTGACAATTTTTTTTTTCATTTTAGTCAATTATGGATCTTTTTTTTATTTGCAGTCAATTATTAATATTAATTTCTTTTTATATTTTCAGTCAATTAGTAATATCAGATTCATTTCCATCCAATTATTCTTTTTTATTTTCAGTCAATTAGTCAATTGGAATATTAGATGCAGTGATATTTTTACCTAATTTCTGAACTATTTTTAATTGATGATGTAGAATATTTTTATTGAAATATTTCCGTTCCATTTTAATTCTCGTTCCATTTTTAGTTTACCTTTACTATTGTTTAAAATATGTCTTTACTATTGATGGTGTAGAATATTATTATTGAAATATTTCGTTTCCATTTTTAATTTACCTTTACTTGATGATGTAGAAAATTATTATTGAAATATTTTCGTTCCATTTTTAATTTTCGTTCCATTGTTTAAAATTGTGAAAGATTTATGATATAATTGTGATTTGATTTATCCTACTGTATAATATTATTGTAAAAAATTAAAATGCAATGATCTGACTATTTTCTTTTCCATTTTAGTCAATTATGGATCATTTTTATTTTCAGTCAATTATTAATATTCATTTCCTTTTACAATTAACCTAATTTACGTTTCTTTTTTCATTTTTTATTTTCAGTCAATTATTAATATACATTTCTTTTCTAATTTACCTAATTTTTGTTCCATTTTTAATTGATGATGTAGAGTATTATTGTGAAATATTTCTATTTCTTTTTTTAATTTACCTTTACTATTGTTTGGGTGGGAAATCAGGTGAATAGGATTTTGTTTTTAATTATAGTATAGATAGATTTGTAATATGTATATGGATGCAAGTGAAATGAAACTATTATTCTTCTCCCTATCGTTTTTGTCTTTACTATGTTTAATTACCATAGTAAGATTAAAGTGTTAAATGCAGGTTTGCAATATTGACGTAATATGTGTTAGTAATGTAATTAGTATATATGTATATTATTTTATACTATATGGTTGTATTTCTAGTGGTTGAGATTATTATGTAGACTCTATTATAGGATAGACTCTCTCTCTGTAATTCAAGTCATTCAATCAGATTATTGTTATCTCATCTGGTATCAGTTGCGATAGGTTAGCTCATTCTTGTTCAATCTATCCCGACAATTGAGATGTCGACTAACTCCTCAGAACGAACAGTTACCACCGTCCCTGCCGGTGCTCCGCCGTCGATCAACACCCTCACGGCGGCGCACCACTTCGTGTCTACTCGGCTCACCATGCGGAACTACCTGTTCTGGCGCACCCAGGTCGTTCCATTCTTGCGTGGGCAGGGACTGCTCGGATTCGTAGATGGCTCCAGGCCATGTCCGGCAGCCACTGTTGTTGTCACTCCGGAATCCGGCGACTCCACCGTGGCGGCGACCACCACCGCACCGAACCCGGCTTACGAAGTGTGGATTCAACAGGATCAAGCTATCCTGTCCACGATCATCTCGTCGCTCTCCGACGAGGTGATGCATCTTGCTGTCGGACGAGAGACCTCCCGAGAGGTGTAGGATTCCCTCGCGTCCACACTGGCTTCCACGACGAGAGCGAGATGCCTGAGTCTACTGGGGCAATTCCAGACTCTACGACAAGGACCAGGCTCGCCGGCCGAATATCTTGGACGGTGCAAGATGATCGCAGAAGCTCTTTCCCTCGCCGGCAGACTGCTCTCCAATGAAGAACAAATTCTGTATGTTCTTCGCGGCCTACGCCCGGAGTTCAAGACCATGGCGAATTCCCTCACTGCCACGGGAGCTCCGGTGACCTTGACGCAGCTGTCTGACTTCCTCCAAGCCTAGGAATTCATCAATGAGGATGACTTTGCAGTGGGCGACTCTTCTGGAGGAGGCAGTGCACCGACCGCATTCTTCGCTGGGCGCGGGAGACACGGCAGTGATCAGCAGTAAAACAGCCGCGGTGGTCGTGGGCGGC
Organism: Ipomoea nil; assembly: GCF_001879475.1. Taxonomy (NCBI): domain Eukaryota; kingdom Viridiplantae; phylum Streptophyta; class Magnoliopsida; order Solanales; family Convolvulaceae; genus Ipomoea; species Ipomoea nil. Next base: position 947,972 of record NW_017617365.1, read on the forward strand.
AAAACCGCGGCAGAGGCGGTCAGAACGGCGGACGGCAGGGTCGTGGAGGTGGTCCCCGATGTCAAATATACAGGTCGCATGGCCACACTGCCCTTTACTGCTTCAAGCGCTATGCAGATAGACCGACCGGCCACGCCAATGTGGCGGTTTCCGGCGACTCGGCAGTTCATGGAGCGGCGGATGCATGGTATCCGGACACCTGGGCCTCATCGCATGCAACCCTGGACGAACAGATGCTAAATCACTCCGAGCCTTATAACGGCAGTGATGTTCTCAAAATTGGCAACGGTAAAGGTTTAGACGTTTCTCGTGTTGGACATACGGTTATCCCGTCTAACTCTAAATCTAAATCTTTGTCAATGTCAAATATTCTTTGTGTTCCCAATTTAACATTACCGTTGTTATCTGTATATCGTTTCACTAATGAAAACGATGTTTATTTTGAGTTTCACAAAAATCTGTTTCTTGTGAAGGATTGCAAAACTCAAGCGGTTCTTCTTAAAGGGTCTACCTCGGGAGGGCGGTACAAATTATTGGTTCCCCAGTCACCATGTGCTTTCTTATTCGCGCGTGCGTCCTCCGAAGTCTGGCACCAACGCCTCGGTCATCCACACAATCAAGCCTTACAAAGAGTTTTGAAACACTGTCCGGTAGTCAATAATAAAACTAGTGTGTCAAAAGTTTGTACTGCGTGTCAACTAGGAAAATTCTCACGATTTCCTTTAAATAGAGTTTTCAGCACTAGTAATAATGTATTGGATTTGCTTTACACGGACATATGGGGTCCGTCTCCTGTGATTAGTGCTTCGGGTTATCGCTATTTTGTACTATTTGTGGACGACCACTCTCGCTTTTGCTGGTTTTATCCGTTAAGGTTAAAATCAGATATATAAAAAAAATTTGATGTGTTCCAGGCGATGGTAGAACGCCAATTTTCCCGTTCTATCGTCGCCATCCAGTCTGATCTAGGGGGTGAATACCGCCGCCTTCATAAAGTCTTTGAGTCTCTCGGGATCAATCATCGTCAGTCATGTGCCTACACACATGAACAAAATCGGCTAGTTGAGTGTCGGAATAGACATATTGTCGAAACCGGCTTAGCACTTCTTGCTGAAAGTTCAACTCCAGCATTATACTGGGACTATGCGTTTGAAACTGCAACGTACTTGATTAATTCCCTACCATCTTCCGCTATAAACAATGAGAGTCCCTATTTTCGCATATATAAAACACAACCGCCATACACTTTCTTTCGTGTGTTCGGGTGTCGCTGCTATCCCTATCTACGGCCTTACAATCGGCACAAGATGGAATACCGGTCGACGCCCTGTGTCTTCCTAGGTTACCCAATTTCCTATAGGGGGTACCGTTGTCTGGATCCAATCACGAGAAAAGTCTTTATATGCCGGCATATTCGATTTGATGCGTCCATTTTCCCATTTGCTTTGCAATCTGATGTACAGGTTACAGCTAGCCCATCTACTCCACCCTGGGGTCCGAGCCAATAATTGTGGATTCCCAATCCACACCTACTTCTATGGAGTTGCCTCTAGCACAAGAACCGAGGCTGTTAGCTATAGCAGCTCCACCCTCTTCGCCCACCAATGCCAGGACAGAACCACCGGCTAGGCGTGCCAAATCCACCCGAGGTCGGGGCAAGACTATTGTTCCGCATGTCATGCGCACAAGGCGTCAAACTCAGGGCACGGACGAAGAGCTCTACGCCCTAACTGCATCCACTGACCCAACTTGTTACTCACAGGCTGTTGGTCACCCACAGTGGCGTGATGCCATGGACCAGGAGTTCAATGCTCTTTTACACAATAGTACCTGGGAACTCATCCCGGCTACACCGAACATGAACATCATCGGCTGCAAGTGGGTTTTTCGCACCAAGCGTAAAGCCAGTGGCTCGGTAGAACGCTATAAAGCATGACTAGTTGCTAAAGGGTTCAACCAAGTAGCCGGCGAAGATATTTTTGACACCTTTAGTCCAGTGGTTAAACCCACCACTGTTCGCACATTATTTTCTCTTGCTCTATCTCACAGGTGGACTATGCGCCAATTGGATGTGCACAATGCCTTCCTAAATGGCCATCTTTCTGAAACAGTGTATATGAAACAGCCACTCGGCTACGAGGACCCAACACAGCCAAACCACGTATGTCGACTCCAGCGCTCGCTAGTGTATGTAGATGATATCATTATGCTGGGTAACGACACAGACCTCGTGGACACATTGCTTCAACAACTTTCCACGGCGTTCAAGATTAGAGATCTTAGGCAACCTCGGTTCTTCCTAGGCATTGAAACTCTACCAGTCGGGGATACCCTGGTTCTCTCTCAGCGGCGTTACATGAAGGACATTCTCATACGCTCTGGGATGACTGACTGCAAAGCTCTGGCCACTCCAGCAGCCGTCACGAAGTCGGCTAGTCCGTCTTCTGACCTGTTCGAAAATCCTACTCAGTATCGTCGCATTGTTGGAGCCCTTCAGTACTTGACTATCACTCGTCCAATATTGCATACTCCGTCAACAGGTTATGCCAGTTCATGTACACACCGACTACTGAACACTGGGCCTTACTCAAACGGGTCCTACGGTATATTAAAGGCACACAGGATCTAGGGTTACGGCTCACACCTTCGGCTTCCTCTGATCTGCATGCTTACTCCGACTCGGATTGGGCTGGGTGTCCGATAGACCGTAAATCTACCAGTGGCTATGCAATGTTTTTAGGTGATAATCTAGTCTCCTTGGTCTCCCGCAAACAACGTACTGTAGCGCGGTCCTCAACAGAAGCTGAATACAAGGGTCTCGCAAACGTCTCAGCCGAGGTTACGTGGGTTATCTCCTTACTCCGTGAACTTGGGTTATACTCTGGTCAACCAGCAGCACTGTGGTGCGACAACCTGGGAGCCACCTACCTAGCGGCGAATCCTGTCTTTCATGCTCGCACGAAGCACGTTGAGATTGACTATCACTTCGTACGTGATAAAGTCGCGACTGGTGACTTTGTTGTCAACTTTGTCTCTACCAAGGAACAGCTGGCTGATATCTTCACCAGACCACTACCTGCTCCACGCTTTCAGCTACTCAGAAACAAGCTCAATGTTGTTCCCCTCCAACCTTGTGCTTCAGTGGGTGTGTTAATAATGTAATTAGTATGTATATTATTTTATATTATATGGTTGTATTTCTAGTGGTTGAGGTTTAGTCTAATTCTCTAGCCTACAGGATAGGAGATTATTATGTAGACTCTATTATAGGATAGACTCTCTCTCTGTAATTCAAGTCATTCAATCAGATTATTGTTGTCTCATCATATGTGTTAGGTTGGCAAACTCATGCTAGTATGAAATTTTATGAACATTTTAGTTATGTTGTTGTAATATAAGTTTGAGATAATATTATTATTTATGTGCATTATATTGTGTTATTAGACTAATAAAGTTAAGTTTACTATAAATTATAAAATTGCTAATATAAATTGAATAATGCAGAGAAATATAGAGAAATAGCAATTTATAAATTGATTTCGCATGATATCCTTATAATAAATATAATTACCATACAAAAATAAAATTACACACACACACACCACACACACACACACACATACACACACACACACACACATACATACATACATATATATATATATATATATATATATATATATATATATATATATATATATATATATATATTAACATACAGTTCACGGATATATAATTTCTAATATAAATTGAATAATGTATACTCACCTAAAAATGAAAAAAAAAAATGTTACGAGAACCGAATACTACTAATTATTTATATTAGTTATTTATATAGTAGAAAGAAATGTATAATTAAGATCAAGATGCTAATAATAGCTCGATTACATAATTAATAATTAAAAAAAAAAAGATATAAGCATATTAAATTATAACACAGAGGGATTGAATCAAAACAAACCCCAACGCTTTGATATATCGACAACTAAAAAATATTTTGAATTTTATTTTGGTTTTTACTATATTCCTATCATGCTTCCATCTCTATCTGTTTACATATAGAGAGAAGTCGTCCCTCTCCAAATTTCATCGACTTGATGAGTAAGGAACTCTACTGTTTCCTCGTCGATCTTTCTAGATCCATATCTTCTCCACAAAAATACACACACAAAAAAATAATAAATTAACATTTACTTTTTCTTACGAACCAATTTTCTTGTTTAAAAACTGGAAAGTATAAAAAAAAATAATAAATAAAACTAAACAAAACAAAACCCAAAAGGAAAAATAATAATAATATAATGAAAACCTCACTAGTGCAAATCATGTATCAATCTCAACTGTGGAAGATCATAGAAATATCATAAACAGCTGTTTGCAACATTATTTCTGGCAGCTGTTGCAGCCATGAAAGTGACAATGGTTAGCTAAAGTCAATGAAATAATTAACCTTATTTGGGGTTGTGAAGTTGATGTGTTGTGTATGGTTATATAGAGTGTATTTATACACCATGGATGAGATCAAAAGGGTTTAGTATTGAAATTATAAAATGGTAAGAGATCTCAAGAAAGGTAAAAAGCTTTAAAATTTTCAATTAATACCAAAAACATTATAATCCCAGAAAGGTATATCTTTGATATCTTTTATTAATTATTTGACCAATAAAATATTTACTAAATTGACTACAGAAGTTTGGGCGGAAATATGAAATAGGAGGATTTTACTTTATATGTATATAGAATATATAGATTAAGATAACATGGTCATTATATTTATTTTTATAATAATTACAATTAAATTTTTTTATCATTTTTCCCATATTAATTTTAGTAATAATATAATTATATAAATCATATTACATATAGTTTTTTTAAAGATAATTGTAGACAAACGACTCCTATATTATTCAATCAATTAAGTGATACTTTTGCACTAATCTTATAATCAAATAAATGTACACTTTCAAATAAGTATTGTTTATAATTTTCATCTTTAACTTTATTATCTAAATATATAATAAAAATTTTTATCCGCGCATCACATTGGTAATTCGACAATTATTTGCTCGAATTCAAGCAAAGGTAAAATCAAAAAACCTAATCGATCCAACCCATTTCATGAATTGCACAATATAATATTCGTTAGACAAAATGGTCAAATAGGCCCTCGAACTTTAGCTTAAAAGTCAATTAGGCCCCTAAACTTTTTAAAGGTGCAATTACACCCATCAACAATTCATTTAAGTGCAATGAAGCCCAAAAACAAATTAATGACCTGTGATGCAGGTCATTAGGGTTCAGGCCACCTTCCGGCGAATTTTCCGGCAAAAAAAAAAAAAAAAAAAAAAAAAAAAAAAAAAAAGCGACCGGCAAAATTTTCGACAAAAGAAGTGACCAGCGAAATTTTCGGCAAATCTGGGTTGATTGTTGGTCACCTTTTTTTTTTTTTGTCGAAAAATTTGTCGGAAGGTGGCCGGAACCCTAATGACTTGTAATAGCAGGTCATTAACTTGTTTTTAGACTTCATTGCACCTAAATGAATTGTTGTTGAGTGTAATTGAACCTTTAAAAAGTTTAGGGGTCTAATTGACTTTTATGCTAAAATTCAAGGGCCTATTTGACAATTTTCCCTATTCGTTATTATTATTTATATAATTGTATATCGATCCAAATATTATTAAAATATTATAACAAATTGTTTTCGTGCAACGCACAAGTAAAAATACTAGTAATATATAAAACTATATTTTCCTCTATAATACTCTCTCACCTACAAATATGAATCTTATTAGTTATTACTATATCATTATATTAATTTTTCATTAGGGGCGGATTTTGAGGGGGTAATGGAGGCAAAATATATATACATATATATATATATATATATATATATATATATATATATATATATATATATATATATATATATATATATATATATATATATATATATATATATATATATATATTGGATCCAATGAGACCACCTCAATCAGGAAAGATCATGAGATCCCATCTTATTCATTGATAAAGTTTCAATGGATGGATAGGATTGAAAGTCAAACAAAAAATAAATAAGGATAGATTTGGAAGACAATGATTAAAGAGTAATTGTATTTTAGTTTTTAATTTTGGTTATATTTAAAATAGAATCTTTATCAAAATATTAGGTACCCTATCAATGGTAATAATTAATTATATTTTGTATTGTTTAAAAAGTTATTCGTTTGATGTGTGTATTTCTTGCTACGGGCGTGTGCGTAACGTATCCAAAAGAAAACATCTATACGAATATAATTTGGGTTTCGGCGTTTGAATTTCAAGTAGATAATCAATGCATAGTAGCTATAGTATTCTGCTTGTTGGTTTTTTTTTTTTTGTTTGTTTTTTTATTTTTTTTTAAATGTGACGAATTTTACGGTGGTGTGAGCGTGGGTGTGGAATGGCGTGTGGGTTTTTCACCATGGCGTGCTGGTTATTTTCCCAATATTATGCGTTTTGGTGTGTGCGTTACTTGTTACAGGCGTGTGCGTAACGTATCCAAAAGAAAATAACTATACGAATATAATTTGGGTTTCATCGTTTGAATTTCAAGTAGATAATCAATGCATAGTAGCTTTAGTATTGTGTTTGTCGATTTTTTTTAATTGTGGGGAATTTTACGGTGGTGTCTGCGTGGGTGGGGAATGGCATGTGCGTTTTTCTGGACCAGGAGCTGTTCACCATGGTGTGCTTGTTTTCTTTCCAAAATTATTCGTTTTTGTGTGTGCGTGATTAGTTTCGAGCGTGAGCGTAACATATCAAAAAAATAACAACTATACGAATATAATTTGGGTTTCGGAGTTTGAATTTCAAGTAGTTAATCAGTGCATTATGCATGTTGGTTTTAAAAAAAAAAAATAAAAATTAAGGGGAATTTTTAAGATGGTGTGTACGTGGATCATTCATGGTCACACTTAGTAACAATTGCTTTTACCCAAAACCCAAATTCAACGAATAAAAACAAAATTATAATAACACCGTCATGCCAAGATCACTTTTAAATAGCTCGCACCCGCTATTGCACATATACGCACACACCACTGTACATTACCACTCTGATACACAAAAACAACCCAGGAATAGTACACTTACAAACGTTTTCTTAATAACAAAACACAAACAAAAAATCACGCATACACATATTATTAATGTTCATATTTTTTATTTTTATTTTTAAAATTGCAATGCCCGCATCCCTAAGCTCTGCACACGCCGAAGTACATATTATTCGCACACACCACCGTAATTTCAACTTTGGTGTCCAAAAAAAAAAAAAAAATCAACAACAACAACTCAAAATTGGTAGGCCCAACATTTAGGTAGTTTAATTGGTTAAAATTTGATATTTTGCCATAAACATTTTTTTAATTCATTTCAACTTCACCAACTCAAAAAATTCATGAATCTGTTCTTATTTGTCATTTACTTACTACTTTTTATAAATTCCTATATATAATTCCTTTCCACATTCAATATAATTCAATATAATAATACAATAAACAAATAATAAAAATAAATAAATAAATAAAGGTAGGCCCACCTTGGCCTTTGCCCTTCCGCAAGAAAAATTATTATTTTGACTCTTAAATTATACTCTCAACTTATATTTTCACTCAAAATTTTGATATTGATATAGTTTTAAATTATTTTTAAAATCAGTTGGTATAGAGTACTGTCAAAGCGGATCGACCCACCGCACTGCAGGCTTATTTTTTCGCGGGCTTTTATGGACTGGCCTGCTAGGCCCGTGTGCTAGGATTCGTCCAATCCTAGCCCACCTCGCGCGGGTTGGTGGGCTCCGCGAACTTTTTTTTTAGTATTTAAAAATTTTTGAAATTAATATTTTAAACATATTAATCTCACATATATATATATATATATATATGCGTATATGCGTTACACAACAAGGCAGAATTTTGCCTAGCTGTGTAACATTATATATATAAATAAATATATTATATATTTATATATATAATTATATATATAATGTTACACAGCAAGGAAGAATTTTGCCTTGCTGTGTAACGTATATTTTTTATTTATTTATTTATTTATTTATTTATTGTAATAGGTTTAGCCCGCGGGTCAGCTCGCAACCCGCGCGTGTTAGTCTGCTTGGGTTGCGGGTCAATTTTGGCCCGCCTTGTTAGGTCCGCATTTTTACGGGCCTGTTTTTTCATGACCCTAACCCGTCCTGCGACGCGCGAGTTTCGGCCCACTTTAAGAGTACTATTAATAAATAGTTTTAACTTCTAAGTTGTTACAAGTTCATCTAATGAGGTATACAATTTAAAAATAGCATTTTTATTCAAGATCTTATTGCTAAATAAAAATTATCTTTTGACGTGACAAAATAAAATACCTACTGTTTCTATACTTTATAAAATTATTGACTAGAATATTATATAATATTTAATATTTTTAAAAATTACTATACATTATATAAATTTCACAATTCATACAATTATAAATGTATTTTACAATCCGGGTAATAGCACTAAACGGGTAAAATTTTGAAATAATGGATTAGGTATAGATCCTAGACTACCTCAGCCAAGGACAATTGCGTGAATCAAATAAATATAAATTCCACCCTCAATGACGTTAAACAAGGCTTTCAAAATAGTAAAATAAAAAGAATTAATGATACATCATACATGTCAAACAATTAGGATAATATTATCCCATTTTTAAATAAATTATCCCAGAATATCTTTGTTAAAATCATGCCTAACTACTTTCCATATTATTACTCCAAATTGCCAATTTACTCTCATCCCTAACAATTGTGTATAATTAATAGGCTAATTACTACTTTCTACATTTGATTACGTCACTTCCAAACTAATTTTGGAATAGAAAAGTGCTTCTTCTTTTTTATTTTTCCACGAAATGAGTCTTATCTAAAGTGTCATTATCTATAAGATTTCAAATTAAAAAAATATTTATTTTTATTAGTGATGATTTTCATTGGATTAGACTTACTACAAAACCAGTCGTTATATTGTGGACCGCGGTGCACGTGCACCGCGGTCAAAACGGCGCCGTTTCTTTAAGTAAAGAAACGGCGCGTCGTTATAGTTAATTGAGCGCGCATATTTGATGTATTAATTATCAACTGACACTAATATGTATCTAAACCGATACTGCCTCATGTATTATATATTTTATATATTATCAACTGAAACTGCAATTCAATTGAAGTAAAACTGTAGTTGTGTTGAAATGAAACTACAGTGTATCTAAACTGACAATGCCTCACGTATTATTTTTATATTATCAACTGAAACTGCAATTGAATTGAAATGAAACTGTAGGTGTGTTGAAATGAAACTGCAGTGTATATAAAATGAAACTGAATAATATTTTACATTTTTTAGTGTATATTGTGCAATGAAGCTGTACTTATATCGAAATGATCATGTAGTTGTGTTTTAATGAAACTATAGTGTATATAAAATAAAATTAAATAACATTTTCACATATTTGGGTGTTATAATATCGAATGAAACTGCATTTATATTGAAATGAAACTGTAGTTATCGAAATGAAACTACAATGTATACAAAATGAAACTGAATAACAGAGTTACTTCTTGCGGAATGGCGCGAAACGGCGCGTAACAAATGACGTTTCTTTTCATTAAATAAAATGACGTCATTTTGACGCGCCGTGCATAATCGATTATGCAGCGCGGTGCACGATATAATTTGCCCCACAAAACCAGGTTGATATCGAGTAGTCGTTATATCGTGCACCGCGGTGCATAATCGATTATGCACTGCGCGTCAAAACGGCGCCCTTTTTGCAGTTATAACGGAGTGACACTACAGTGTGTCTAAATCGACACTATCTCACGTATTATTTTTATATTATCAAATGAAACTGCCGTTATATCAAATTGATACTGTAGTTGTGGTGAAATGAAATTACAGTATATATAAAATGAAACTGAATAACATTTCACATAGTTGAGTGTATATTCTACAATGAAGCTGTAATTATATTGAAATGATCATGTAGTTGTGTTTTAATGAAACTATAGTGTATATACAATAAAATTAAATAACATTTTCACATATTTGAGTGTATAAATACTTAATGAAACTGTAGTTATATCAAAATGAAACTATAGTTGTGTTGAACTGAAACTGCAGTGTATACAAAATGAAACTGAAGAACAGAGTTATTTTTTGGGAAGATTCTGTTTCTTTTCATTAAATAAAACGACGTCGTTTTGAGGCACGGTGCATAATCGATTATGCACGCGGTGCACGATATAGTTTAACTTGGGTTGAAAAATAATAATATAATAGAAAGGGCCCAAATCCTTAGAATATTACTATTGGGCTATAATGGAGTAAATAGAATAACGAATAAATACAGGCCCAAAGGCCCCAACCTATGGGCCAATTGACTTGATAGGGGCAAATTATATCATGCACCGCGCGTCCTCTTGTTAAATGAAAAGAAACAGTGTTTGTTTTCCGCCGTTTCACACCCTTTCGCAAAAAGTGACTCAGTTATTCAGTGTCATTTTGTATACACTGCAGTTTCAGTTTAACACAATTACAGTTTCATTTCGATATAACTATAGTTTCATTCGATATTTATAGACTCAAATATGTGAAAATGTTATTTAATTTTATTTTATATACACTATAGTTTCATTAAAACACAACTACATGATTATTTTGATATAATTACAGTTTCATTGTACAATATGCACTCAAATATGTGAAATATTATTCAGTTTCATTTTATATACACTGCAGTTTCATTTCACTATAACTACAATATCATTTTGATATAACTGCAGTGTCGGTTTAGATATACTGTAGTATCAGTTGGTGTTTAATACACCAAACAAGCGGATCCGTTAACTATAACGCCGGGCCGTTTCTTTACTTAAAGGAACGGCGCCGTTTTTGACCGCGGTGCACATGCACCGCGGTCTATGATATAACGACTGCTTAATATATAGGAGGGCAAATTATTACGTAGTGTTGTATGGACCACAAAAGAAAAGAAAGTACATTTTTAATGTCTTAAAAGTACATTATTTATGTACTAAATATACATTATATAAAATAAGAATAAGAGTCAAATAGGCCACTGAACTACACACGAAACTACAATTAGATCATCGAATTCAAAAAAGTTACAATTAGATCCTGAACAACAAAAAATCAAGTAATTGAACCTAAAGTAACTTGTTTACCTATTTAGTTGATGATGTGGCGGTTACTAAATAAAAAATAATAATTTTTTTTTAATTTTATTCCAATACTCCGTAAAATAAAATAACTACCCCAAACCCCGTCTTCACCAGAGACGAAGAATGTGTCTTCGTCTCTGTCTTGGAGACGAAAACGTGTTTTTCGATCTCGAAAGGGTGAGCTGATTTAAGATTCTTCTTTCCGTTAAGAATGGAGGTCAGGCTTACGCTCATCCCGCCGACGCCACTGTTTTCCGATCCCGACACAATCTCCCCTCAGAAACTCATTGAAGATCCTTGGAAACCCCAAGAACGACGAAATGGGCTTCGTCGGGTTTTGGGTCGGAGAATACGGTACAAATGTCTACTACCGCCATACCCCTTGAAACCCAAAAATTCCCCGGTTTTGTAACAAACACAAAAAAAAAAAAAAAAAAAACCTTTATTTATCAGAAATGGAGCCTCCATGAATGAGAAAGAAAAAAAAAAAGGGGGAAGGAGAATATGACGATAAAAAAGCTTGCTTTTTTCAGTCAGAAATCCCCAGAAAAAATATAAAGAAAACGCTGCCAATAGTCCAGTACAGTACTAAATCTTGGTAGCTTCCATTCCCAAACACCTGTACGTAGCTCTTCATCAAATCATCTAGAAAATTACATAGAGAAAAAAATAGATTGATATATATATATATATATATATATATATATATATATATATATATATATATATATATATATATATATATATATATATATAGAGAGAGAGAGAGAGAGAGAGAGAGAGAGAGAGAGAGAGAGATACCCAGAAAGAAACAACGAGAAAATGTAAAATGTAAAATGGAAATGAAGTGAAAGAGCCAAAGAGGTCTCCTCATCGTTTCCGGCCCTGAGACGAAGACACATTCTTCCTCTCTGGCGCAGATGAGGGGGAGGTTTGCGGGGTGGGTTTTTCTTTTTAATTTAATTTAATTTATTTTATTTCAAATTATTAAAATTAATTTTAAGAATTTTTTTAATCTAGTAACCGCCACGTTAGCGGATACCTAGTCAACAGGTTACTTTAGATTCAATTGCATGTTTTTGTACGGTTCGGGACCTGATTGTAGTTTTTTTGAGTTCGATGACCCAATTGCAATTTTGTGTGTAGTTTAGTGGCTTATTTGACCCTTATTCCTATAAAATAATATACATTTAGTATTCAAATAATGTACTTTTCCTGAAAACAAAGTACATTTATAATATACTAAAAGTACATTATTTGTGTACTAAATATACATTATTTTATACTATATTAAATATGATTCACACAGCTTGTGTGGACCATAGTCCACACATTAATGATTATGAAAGTTGTCCACCATTAGGCAAGACTAGCCAACAACCAAAGAAAAATGAGAGAAGTCAAGGGGAAGTCTTTAAGTTGATGATGATGGTGATGTCTAGAAGAGACGATACCCACCCACCATCCCCCTCTATATTGTGTTTGAGAATGGGGACTTGGGGAGAGTTAGTAGGCCAAGATTCTAGCTAAGCAACCCACAATCACACACATGCCCCATGTTAGTCATCACATTTTCGCCCAGTCTGCCACGTATCGTAAGGAATATGAAATATTGCTAACTGCCCACTACCTGGCCATCTAATTAGTTAATAGATAAACTGCCCACGTTGCAACCAACTAGGTAAACTTGCACTTACTAGCCGATCGAGTGTGCTCCACCATGGCTCGTTCAAGACCGTGGCGCCAGCCAAACCTTGGCGAAGGGCGGGGGGATTGGTAGATGGGTGAGGGCTAGATTGGTGACTTACCTAAAAACCACGTGGCTGGTTACTGGCGCCGGTTGCCCAACCTTGATTGTACATTTGACCAGGGTTGGTGGCACTTATTAGCATCCCAATCTTCCCCTTTTGTTCCATTTCTACATCTCTAAACACACCCTTAGTGCTCATTTTCATGTCTTTGTGCTTTGGCACCCTATACTTTATGCCTTGGCATACTTTGGCCTCAAAATGTTTTCCTCTTCTTTGCTTTACACCCCATCCAATCAGACCATCATCTCTGCACATGAACCCAATAGGTATTTTCTAAAATCTTCCCTACATTCAGAATTCACTAGCACATATGCTACGTTCCATGCACGCAGCTCAATTGGCTAGTTAGCTAGGACCTTGCAACTCGAGTGGTCTCTTGACAATGGTGTAGTATGGGGTAGATAGAGAGAAAGTGAGTAATACAAATTCCCCCGGGATGTTGTATCTCAAGGATGACAATTTGGAGTGGACAATGTGCAGTTGAGTACAAGGGTCACAAGAACCTATAAGAAGCTAGGTACAAATGTTTGCAAAAGGCATTCGGTATCACAAGTAACAAAACAAGTAGTAAAGATCAAGTGTTAAGTAAACTAGAGAGCAAGCAAAGCAAACCAATCCACTGAAGAAATCAATGAGATGGTAAGACTTAGATTAGTCTTTCCTTGCATAGGTTCCATATAGTGTCCTTTGCCTATCATGTAGTAGAATTCCACCTGAGTGAAAATGCTACTAGCTTAAGAATATTTATCAAACACCTCGCCTTCATTTTATTCCGAGCTTCCTCCTTCTGGAGCAAATGTGGGAAATGCAAGTGGATAGAGACTAGTATAGTTCCGATTCCTTGGCAACTATACTTGTAACACCCTGTGTTACGGCCTCCGAATCCGGACGAATTATGGAATTTATTCTGTTAACATATAATTAAAAAGGATTTAATTGGACTAGAATTCTCATTAATTAATTAGTACGGTCCACAATGGATCATGGGCCCTTATCCATCAAGTCTTTAATTCTATTAGGAATAGGGAAGTGGGCCTTTACTATTCAGATTCTAGTTAGGACACCTTAATCTATATATAAGGGGTTAGAAAGCATTTAGAAACCCTACCACAATTAGTTCTGCCACGCGAGATATTCCCCGAGGAACCCTAGCAAAGGAATCCCCCACAATCGAACTTAGAGGAATCCATTGGAAGGAGACCTTAGAGAAGAACCTTAGTAGCCAAGGATATTGATTAGGGCTAAGAGGTAACCCATGTCTTACAAAACCTATTTTCCTTGCTATATCTTATTTATTGGCTCCTTTGATAATCGTATGTATGATTTTGTGATTGAGTCTTGATAGAGCCTTGCCTAGGGTTTATGATTGTGTTTATTTGATAATCTTGATGTTTTTGATATTGTGATTGATTATATGTGTGATCTTGTATTTAATTATGTCTAGAGCTTGTCCATAGGGCTTGTATCGTGAATCTCGTTGTTGTGATGTTCTTGGTTTACTTGGGTGGGATTATGCATGATCGGGTGTTGAGTCTAGCCTAGGATGTATCTTTAGGACCTTGCATATAAATTTCTTGGTGTTCTTGAGGTTCCGGATGCTCCTGAACCGTTATTTGATTGATGTTGAGTCTTGGCATGCGTAGGAATCATGTTAGAACGTATTTGGAATGATTATTGGATTAATTCCCGTTAATTGAATCCGTGATATTGTTGTTGTGTGTTGGAATGTGTCTGGACATGGTTTTGGGTTCGACGAGAGATCCTAGGACTGAAAAGTTGCCTGTGTATCAGTGGGGGGTAGGTTGGGGGATGAACACCCGCCACCTACCCGCTGCCCGTTGCCCTCTTTCCACCGGGCAACCGGCGAGTAGTAAGTTGGGACCGCCGCCGGCGGGTGGTGGCCCACCCGCTGTAAAATTGATGTGGGTCGTGATGTTTTCCCCTGTTTGTTGTTTCCCCGTGTCCCGTTTGACGTGTATGAGTCTCGTTTGATGTTTTGAATACCATTCTAGGAATTTATGTGTAGCACATGTCGTTATTGTTATGCCTTGATTGTTATCGATTGTGTATGTGTTGATTGATGATGAGTATCGTGGTCATTGCGCAATGACCGATGTGGCTAATGATGATGATGATGAGATTGTGATGAGTGGAAATGAATTGTTGGCGGATGGCACAACGAGTGCCCGATCATTGTACTAAAGGTACAGACCTAGCGTTTACTATGCTGAAGGCACAAACCCACCTTCGACTAGCTTGCTTTGAGCATGGGTCAGGTTATAAGTGCTGCGGTGCCATGTTGGGGCTATATGCGCTGACCCCTTGGTATTGGTACTAGAGGTACGGACCATGCGAATGGCACTGCGACGCTATCATGATATGAGGTGGTTGATAGGTGGTTGGTTGGTGGGGGCATGTAGTTGTCCGGAGGGATAAGGGATGCGATATAAGGGTGGCCTGGAGGTACATGTTAGAACTGATATAAGGACGGATGGGAGCCACAAGGTTGGAACTTGGTATAAGGTTGGAAGATGGATTGTGTGCCTTGATTATAACTTGTTAATTGATTGTCTCTGAATGCCCTTGTTGTCTCTATTTGTAAGTTATGAGCTTATCTGTGTATTATGTATTGTACTGCGTTCTTTGGATGCATGCTAGCCTCTATGATCGTTCTATAGTGTCAAGTCTATTGTTATGCCTTGTGTCTTGATCTTGGTTTAAAACTAGAGTTGCCTAGGTTATATATGTATTCCAGTTTCAAAATGATTTCCTTATATCTACCTATATTGTACTTAACGCGTTAGAGTGGGTTACCTGCATTATTCGCTGACGGTTGTTACACCGAATGTTTTTCAGGAGTAGTTGAGTAGCTTTGGAGCGCGCTAGTTGGATTCGTGAACTTAGTTTAGATAGTTCTAGCTTTGATGAGATGGCCTGCGTGCCTTGATTTGTATTTGAATATTATTTACGCTTTGTTAGTTAGTTTAGCATGTGAATATGAGTTCTCTAGCTCATGTGTGACATAGCACCCCAACTATTATGTTTCGTTTATGCTCTGTTTGGGATTTAATAATAGATTCGCCTTTATTTTTATAAGCTCTTAAGGTTTTAAAAATTAGGGGTGTTACAGTTGGTATCATAAGTTCGACCCTAGGATATGGCCCCTAAGACAAGACTTTAGGACATTAAGTTCAGACTCTGGGTACTTAAGTACATAGGATCTAGGGAGCTTAGGACGCGCGGTGAGGCTGTGAGTTTATCTATCATCATCTACTTAACTTCTCCTTACTCTATTCTGTGCTTAGCTTAAGAGTTCCCCATAATTATAGCATCAAGGTAAGGGTGCGAGTCCCTAACTTACCGTTACGATCGGTGTTGATCCTGTAGACACCGGAATGGCACCAACAAGGAGTCAGTCAAGAACCCCAGAGCCTTCTGCCCAAGATTCGTTATTTCAGGACCTACAACAATTGACTCAGGTCGCCCAGACGCTGAGCAACGTCATCCTCCATAACAACAACCGACCACCGCCTCCAAACGGGAACTCAGATGTTTCTCGCCAAGTCTCGAGCCATCGGCCACCCATCTTCGCAGGGGATGAAGATCCCACGACCCTTGAAGAATGGATCCGGACATTAGACAAGACCTTCGAGGTAGTGGAGTGCCCGGAGGGACGCCGTGTGGAACTAGCCTCGTTTTATTTCGGAAACGAGGCTGATCTTTGGTGGGTTCACGAAGGAGCTGCCTATAGGCAAGAACTAGGATTCAACTGGGAATCCTTGAAGGCACGATTACGGGTACAGTTCTACCCCGTACATGTGAGGGCGGTCATGTACGAAAAATTCTTCCACCTGAAACAGGGAATTATCACAGTCATGGAATACCACAAACAATTTCTTGAGCTAGCTCGTTTCGCACCTGAATTGGTGCCTACAAAGGCGACTAAAATAGAAAAGTTTGTGGCGGGCCTCAACTTCGAAGCTCGAAAGGTTCTAACCGTAAGTAAGCCCAGGACCCTTAACGAGGCTTAAACCAGCGCCGCCGACCTTTACCGGATCCAACTTCTACAACGGGGAGTTCAAGAACAAATCCGGAAAAGGAATACCGAAAGTGGGGGACCGACTGTGAAGAGAACAAGGAATGACTCTAACACGAGGACGGTTAACCTACCAAACCAAGGACCGCTTATGAGATACAATGAAGCCAACGTAAGACAATTCCTTTGCAGAAAGTGTAATAAGGACCATAGGGGCAAGGATTGCCTCGGGAACGCCTTACGATGCTTCAACTGCAGGGGAGAAGGACACAAGGCCTTTCAGTGCACCCAACCCCCAAGTGCGAAGCCTACTGTCGCGGTCCAACAGGGAAACGCGAACAACTAGCGAAATTACGGGGCACCTGGAAAGGTGTTCGTCATCAGTCGCACCCAAGCCGACTTCGAAGCCAAAGTCGGGGTCGACACAGAAAACATAGCTCCAGAAGAGGAAGACCCTACGAATTAATTGGAAGAGAATCTGGAAGAAGAATTCTGTCTAGGATAGATAAACTACGAACCCTGGTAAACTACCTTTCAGTAGAATCGCTTACTTAGTTCGATTAATTAGAGTCCCCATACTTTTAAATAAAAGTCACCTCGGATTAATTAAGGGATTAAATTCGTGCCTACATTCGGTGAAACCGAAGGGTACGACTAGAAAGCCTAATCGGAACGCTTGCCACTCTGGGACGAACGAATAATAGGAAATCCTCAAAAGCACAAAAAGACTAATGTAACCAATAGGAATTTAATCCTAAACCTCCCACTTACAAGACCAAGTCCCTAACCACTAGGCTACACATGTTACTTGAAACTTTAAGGGAACACAACCTTCTTAATCCCCTCCAAATCCCTAAAACCCACAAAATCCCCAAATCAAAACCCTTTTCTTCTTCTTCTTCCTCCCACCTTTTCTCTCTCCCTCTCCCTTTCTCTCTCGACAAATGCCGCAGCCCACGACCAAGGCCCCATCCACCTGCTGGCACGCCGCTGTCGACCACCCAGCAACCGCCCGGCCAATGCCCGTCGGAGACCCGCTTCCTCCGTTCCCCACTGCATCGCCGGCCACTTGGACAGAACGCCGGCACCACCGCCGTATCGCGCCAACCACGAGGAACGTCGCCCTTTGTCGCAGCTACAAACTGACGTCATGCCACCGCTGCCTCACCAACCGGCGTGATATCGGAACCCCACCGTCGACGCCGCATCGCACCACTACCAAGCTCGCCGGAAAAGCCTTGCCGAAATTTCCGCCGGAAAGTTCGCTAGAAAACCCAAACCCCCACCGTAGCCGCCCCCTAAAATCCTACGATGTCGAAGAAGCCCACCAATGCCCGAGTCCCGGAGTGGAACAACACCGACTACACGGTGTTGGGAGGTAATGTAACACCCCGTGTTACGGCCTTCAATCCCGGATTAATTATTTAATTAATCCCGTTAATAATAATTAAATATGATTTAATTCGGTTAGGTTTCCCTTTAATTAATTAATAAAGGTCCACCATGAACCGTGGACCCTTGCCTAAATTAGAGTCTTAAGCCTACTAGGAATGAAGAAAGTAAACCTTTTACTATTCAGATTATGATTAGGATTCTCTTTAATTAATATGGTCCACTATGGACCATGGACCCTTATCCCTAAAACAAGCCCTTAGTCCTATAAGGAATAGAATTAGTAAACCCATACCATTCAGGCCCTAATTAGGAGTCTTAAATATATAAATAGGGCTATAGGAGGCACCGAGATCTCTCACCACAATAATCTCTCACTACACAAGAAGTTCCAAGGATTCCCTTAGGAGAAATCAAGAAAGAAGAAAGCTTAAAGAAAGACCCCTCATAGCCAAGGAATTAATTAAGGCTAAGAGGTAACCCATGTCTCAACAAAACCTATTTTCATAGATATGATTCCCCCTTAGGATTCCCCATATTATTGTGTGTTGATGATTCGTTATATTGGCAATTGGTGTTATGATTCCATTGATGTTCTTGATGATCTTGATGATAAGAGGTTCTTGAGGATTATATGGTATTCTTGATGTTCTTGATAATTATATGTTGTTCTTGGTATTCGTACGATGATCTTGAGGTTTACGTGATATACCTACCGAATCTTGATACTAAAAGATGAATTGTGTTCTTGTTGATTTAAAAGGGATTAGAACCCTAGGTTGCACCGTTAAACTCGTGTGGTATTATTCTTGGTGTATTGGGCGGGAATTCACATGTTTGGGTGTTAATTATGTCTAGAAAAGCATGATAGGATATGTGCCGCATGTTTCTTGTTTGTGATCCGTTAATTGTCTATGTATTGTTGTCAATTGCGTTTGAAAGTGTCTAAGCATGGTTTCGGGTACCACAAAGGTTCCCGGGGTGTTTTTGGTGAAAAAGAGTCAGTGGGGGGTAGGTGGGGGTAGGGGACCCGCCACCTACCCGCGGCCAAGATGGGCAGTTCCGGCAGCGGGCAGCTGCCCGCCGGGCACCCGCTGCCCGGAATAGTTAACGCCGGCGGGCAGCCGGCGGGTGAACCCTCACCCACCGGCTACCCGCTGGAAATCACCCCAACCCGGGATTTTGGCCTCCCCGTTTGATGTTCCCCCGACCCCCCGTGGTGTCCCAACGGACCCCTCCCATCGTGCCTATGTCTAGTTTGATGTTCGGATACCATTCGTAGGTTGAAAGAGTCTTGTATATTGCATGCTAGTTGAATTGGTATCCCGTTGGCCTAGGTGTAAGAAGTATGAACCCCTTAGGACTATTCTTAGTTGTGGATGACCACGCATAGGTTTCATTATACGATTTCTTCCCCCTTCCCAATGTGCTAATGTGAGCTGCATGTACTTGCAATGTGTTATGTGTGCATGTTACCCAAATTTGGTTGCGATCAAATTGGTTATACGGGCAGTTGGATGGGTTGAGAACCATACTGACTGTTAACCAGGCCGGTTGCAATCGGTCAGGTATATAAATATTATATAGGGCTGCGGTCCACCGTTTGGTTGCGATCAAACGTTCTACATGAGCTGCGTTTCATTTTCCTGGCTGCGGTCAGATGACATACTCTTGGGCTGCGGTCCATTGTTTGGTTGCGATCAAACTATGATGAGCTGCGGTTCATCGGTCGGTTGCGATCGACCCCTCCATGTTGCGATACGGGGCAGGGTGCTGCGGGGCCGTGTCAGAGCTATATGCGCTGACCCTCATGTATGGGCATGCGATTGGTCCTGTGGCGCCAACAAAGTGTGCTACGTGACGAGATCAGGAGGATTGATGTTATGACTGTTATGAAAACGTGACCATAGGATACATGCTAGTAAACTGTATATGCTTGCTTATGATTATTGGCTGTGCTTATCTATCGCATGCTTGTGAATTGTCTACGCTTGGTTATGCCTGTTAGTTGTGATTACCCATATCTGTCGAGTCTACTCCCTGATTTGAAAGCTAGAGTCTCTTAGGATATATCTTCATGCTTCGAAATGGTTTTTCGTATATCTATGTATATATCTATATGTATTGTATTTCAACACGTTGGAGTGGGTTACCAGCATCTCTCGCTGAACAGATATATTTGGCTTTCAGGCACAGAGGAGTAGATACTGGAGCGCGCTAGAGTCTTGGAGCGTAGAAGTAGATAGTTTCCCTTTCGGCCTGCGCGCCATGCTTATGCATTTACATTTTGAGGATATTAGTTAGTTAGCCTGTACACCTGAGTTCTCTAGCTCAGGTGTGGCATAGCACCCCGTACTCTTTATATTATGTTTTGGGATTTAATGAGAATTTACCTTTATTATATAAGCTTCAAAAGTTTAATAATTTCGGGGTGTTACAGGTAAAGCACTTGAACCCGACCAATTCTCTCCGGAGTTGGTTGATATGCTTAAATTTCAAGGCCTTTTGGATACTTACCTCACGATAAAAGGGGATACATACCTCGAGCCGGTAAAGGAATTTTATTGCAACTTGGTAGCCACCAAACGCGGGGACAAATTGGAGATCACCTCCAAAGTCCGGGGCAAGGAAATAGTGCTAACCGAGGCCCGTCTGACCAAGCTCCTGAAATTGACCACCACAGGTGTGTCAGATTATGATCGAAAGGCATGGGTTAATACCCAAGATGTGGGGTACGAGGATTACCTCGGTTATATGTTGGGGAGAGAAGGCGGTTTCACTTGGCCACTTCGGCCAATTAAGCAGATGTTAACCGCCGAGCAAAAACTGTTAGTTATGAATGTGTCCGACAGCTTGTTGCCCACTAACAACAAGAGCAAGGATGTGGGAAGCTTGGAATGCACCTTTGCCTATTTTCTTAAGCATAAGGTCAAGTTCAATTTACCCCTCTTATGTTGAAGCACATGGAATTCTGTAAATCTAGCAACCGGCTCAGTCTACCCTACGAGATGATCCTAAGTTGGATTATGGAAAAGAAGGGAGTGGACACAAGCCGGACTGAAGCCAGACCCATGAGTGGGATGGTTTTCAATGCTCAAAACCTCCACCGCAACGACATCTACCATGTTAGAGAGAGATAGTACATCACCCTCGAGGAGGTTTGCCTGAAACCCACAGATGAGCAACGAATGCTAGTAGATCAACTGGACATCTCAAACAAGAATATGAAGCGGGAAATGCAAGAAAGCGAGGAGCAGGAAGAAGAGATTGAGCCAAATCAACCAGAACACGCACAGGAAAGGGGAAACGCGGGGGACCGAGACGAGAGGTCCACCAATGAGTGCATCCTCGCGCAGCTCCTGAGGTAAAACCGAATTATGGATGAGGGATTCTCGTCCCTGATTCTCGCAATGAGCTCGTTGGACAGGAGAGTGGCAGCGATCAAGGCCATGCTTGGCGCACGTGGAGCTTTAAGCTCGGGAGCAAGACACCAAGGTACACCTAAGTCTCAACCCTTGTTTACCTTCTGACTTAATCAACCCCCACCCTACACTTATTAGAAGACAAGCATAACCTACGTTTCCCTAATTTAAAGATCAAACGACATCATATCTAAGGACAAGAGAAATGACATGTGCCTAAGCTTCGGGGACGAAGTTTCTTGTTAGGGTGGGAGGGTGTAACACCCCGTTTTATGGCCTCCAAATCTGGACCAATTATGGAATTTATTCCGTTAACATATAATAAAAAAGGATTTAATTGGACTAGAATTTTGATTAATTAATTAGTACGGTCGACAATGGATCACGGAGCCTTATCCATTAAGTCTTTAATTCTATTAAGAATAGCAAAGTGGGCCTTTACTATTCAGATTCTAGTTAGGACTCCTGAATCTATATATAGGGGGTTAGAAAGTATTTAGAAACCCTACCACAATTAGTTCTGCCACGCGAGATATTCCCCGAGGAACCCTAGCAAAGGAATCCCCCACCACCGAACTTAGAGGAATCCATTGGAAGGAGACCTTAGAGAAGAACCTTAGTAGCCAAGGATATTGATTAGGGATAAGAGGTAACACATGTCTTACAAAACCTATTTTCCTTGCTATATCTTATTTATTGGCTCATTTGATAATCGTATGTATGATTCTGTGATTGAGTCTTGATAGAGCCTTGCCTAGGGTTTATGATTATGTTTATTTGATAATCTTGATGTTCTTGATAATGTGATTGATTACATGTGTGATCTTGTATTTAATTATGCCTAGAGCTTGTCCATAGGGCTTGTATCGTGAATCTTGTTGTTGTGATGTTCTTGGTTTACTTGGGTGGGAATATGCATGATCGGGTGTTGAGTCTTGCTTAGGATGTATCTTTAGGACCTTGCATATAGATTTCTTAGTGTTCTTGAGGTTCCGGATGCTCCTGAACCGTTATTTGATTGATGTTGAGTCTTGACATGCGTAGGAATCGTGTTAGAACGTATTTGGAATGATTATTGTTTTAATTCCCATTAATTGAATCCATGATATTGTTGTTGTGGGTTGGAATGTGTCTGGACATGGTTTTGGGTTCCATGAGAGATCCCGGGACCGAAAAGTTGCATGTGTATCAGTGGGGGGTAGGTTGGGGGAAGAACACCCGCCACCTACCCGCTGCCAGTTGCCCTATTTCCAGCCGGCAGTCAGCGGGCAGGCGCACCGGGCACCCGTTGGAAGTTGGGACTGCGGCGAATTGCCGGCGGGTGGTCCTCCACCCGCTGGAAAATTGATGTGGGTCGTGATGTTTTTCCCCGTTTGTTGTTTCCCCGTGTCCCGTTGTACCCCATTTGACGTGTATGAGTCTCGTTTGATGTTTTGAATACCGTTCTAGGAATTTATGTGTAGTATATGTCGTTATTGTTATGCCTTGATTGTTATCGATTATGTATGTGTTGATTGATTGAATGATGATGAGTATCGCGGTCATTGCGCAATGACCGGTGTGGCTAATGATGTTGATGATGATGATGATGATGATGATGAGATTGTGATGAGTGGAAATGAATTGTTGGCGGATGGCACAACGAGTGCCCGGTCATTGTACTAAAGGTACAAACCTAGGGGTTACTGTGCTGAAGGCACAAACCCACCTTCGACTAGCTTGCCTTGAGCATGGGTCAGGTTATAAGTGCTGTAGTGCCATGTCGGGGCTATATGCGCTGACCCCTTGGTATTGGTACTAGAGGTACGGATCATGCGAATGGCACTGTGGCGCTATTATGATATGAGGTGGTTGGTTGGTGTGGGCATGTAGTTGCCCGGAGGGATAAGGGGGGCGATATGAGGGTGGCCTGGAGGTACAGGTTGGAACTCATATAAGGACGGAAGGGAGCCACAAGGTTGGAACTTGGTATAAGGTTGGAAGATAGATTGTGTGCCTTGATGATTACTTGTTAATTGATTGTCTCTGAATGCCCTTGTTGTCTCTATTTGTTATTTATGAGCTTATCTGTCTATTATGTCTTGTATTGCGTTCTTAGGATGCATGCTAGCCTCTTTGATCGTTCTATAGTGTCAAGTCTATTGTTATGCCTTGTGTCTTGATCTTGGTTTAAAACTAGAGTTTCCTAGGCTATATACGTATTCCAGTTTCAAAATTATTTCCGTATATCTACCTATATTGTACTTAACGCGTTGGAGTGGGTTACCAGCATTATTCGCTGACGGTTGTTACACCGAATGTTTTTCAGGAGCAGTTGAGTAGCTTCGGAGCGCTCTAGTTGGATTCATGGACTTAGTTTAGATAGTTCCAGCTTTGCTGAGATGGTCTGCGTGCATTGACTTGTATTTGGATATTATTTACGATTTGTTAGTTAGTTTAGCCTATGCATCTGAGTTCTCTAGCTCAGGTGTGGCATAACACCCTGACTATTATAATTCGTTTATGCTCTGTTTGGGATTTAATAATAGATTCGTCTTTATTTTTATAAGCTCTTAATGCTTTAAAAATTAGGGGTGTTACAATACTACTCCTAATCCTCCTACATGGTTGGACCCTAACCACTTAGGAGTCCATACAAAAATCCACTTCCATCTTGAATCCAAATCAATCAACATATATATACGTCCTAATTGCAATTATAATTACACAAGCACCATAGCAAGTAAGTCATAATCCAATTCCCTATGAGATTCTAGCCACACATGATCTTAGTAATCACAACCACAATTGAGCAAGTAAAGATGGAATTATGGAGTAAAAGAATGAGAATTCACATGAGAATACTTAGCTCAATCAAAAATTGCAATCAATAATCAAATTTCTTTAATCAATCAAGATTTGAGCTCCAAGATCCAAAGTAAGTTCTCTATTTGCTTCCAAAATCCTAGAACCCTTCTCTCTCTAGAATTGAAGTACAATTCAAAACTGTAGCTAGAAGTGAAAAGTGAAATCTAAGTCTAATGTTACAAAGTCAATTCCTTATACTCTGCACCTTGTCATCACGAGCACTTGCATGCTCATGAAATCTCCCTGGAAAGCTTGGATTCCTTGCACGCTCAAGAGCCTCCTCGTTCATCCATTTGCCAAATATTTCACGTACGCTTGCACTCACGTGGTTTTGGTCTTGCAACTTTCTGCCAATCTCATAGCCTCAGCTCTCAGGCTCATGCAAATAGACGTTGAAATTTCTGCCAATCTCTCTTCTATAGTTCGCACGTGCGTGAAAGTTGTCAAGGAAGTGGCTTCTATAGGAAATCTTCGAATTGAGCTTCAAATCTTGTCACCAAATGTTTGCAATTCAACCCCTAAATCCTATAAAACATAAAATTCACTCAGTACAACTCTATGTGCTACAATTATGCAATTTATAACCAATTAACACATCAACAAAGCACAAACGACATCAAATATGCATATAATAATCCCAATTTGACCCCTAAAAATGATGTATCTTTGGCACTTATCAAATACTTCCACACTTCAACCTTGTTTGACCTGAAGTAAGAAAACAACAAGCAAAAGGTATAAATGCCAAAGATAACTCCACAAACTGGCTCAAATGGTCAAGTAATGAAATCATGCACAAGAATCAAATGGGTGATATTCCTCATTTTACATAGGAAATATGGTAAATAGGATGTGACAAACTCATTTCAAGAAAATTTAGGGAAACAATAACCACAAAAGATCATTCCAAGATAATGGGGAAGCACCTCTCACACACCAATTAAGCACGCATCATAGGGCGACTCAACTCCCAATTCTTTTGGTCTTCCAAGCCGAGCCGCCTAATGGGAACGGTGTACGCTGTCTCACCAAACATTGCCACTATCGGCCCTAAAGACACAACAAGAAAGTAAGTGAAGGTATGACATGAGCCACTCCTCGCACTTTGGCTTAGCAAGATAATCTCTCTTTCTTCTCATCATCTCATAGGATAACTTCGTCGGGCCAACTGACTTCATATAGAGCTCTACATGTGTTTCAAAGAATGTGCAATGGTTACCCGAATCCTAACAAGATGGCTCTTCTCATGTTCTTCTCTCTCAAGCAAGGATATCTCACAGTCTCTTTTAGGTTTTTCTTTTGACTCTTTTGCCATCCCCTCAGGCATTTTGCATAGGGAGTAGTGAATCACACAAGCTCACATAAGAAAATCTCACCTTTTGCCTCGTGCCATACGAAAAATTGTTTAATTTTGGGTCTTACCACCTTATCTTTCACAAACCAAATCCTGCAAACATTCCTATTTTGATGAATCCAAGACCAAGGTAAAAAAGAATTAGGAGTTAAACCTCATGCAAACATACAAGAAATGTAAATCTAATTGGCTCTATGCAATCTCCACAATGGTGTAAGAGGCAATTTCCAAAAAATTTCAAAGAATTGAGCTTGTCGCACATCATTTACACACATTTACAAGGTAAAATAAAAAATACCACACACCTCATCGAAATGCACAACTTCACCATAACACCATTCAAGAATCATGAATTTTCAATTAAGCACAAAGTGCACCATTTACACACTTTAGAACGAACATGTCCTCAATGTTCAACATGGATGTGGGTTGAAAAAAATGGGTCAAATCAAGAGTTTCCCTTTCCATACTTTAGAAGTGGACATAAAACTCAGTTTCCACACTTTAGAAATGTGTTCGGGGATATTACGCATACAAAACAAAGAATTAAGGGCAAGAAATAGGAACTCCCTTCCATAGTGAGAATTTCCCCCAATTTTAAGCATCAATTGTGTGACACCCCGAAAATCCGACTCCTTAAGTAGAAATTAATCCTAGAATACCTTGGTGAGTTCCTTTCCAAAATCCTGAAATTTAATAGTCAAGGGACTAGAAGTTGACTAATTCCTTAGTCAACCATGAGTACCTTTTGCTTTGTGTTTTGTACTTAGCCTTTTGTCTTCTTAACCTTTTAGTAAGGGTAAACTTGTCCTTTCACACATGATTGGTGTTTAAGCTTGCCCTAGCAAGACACATTTCATTCGTCCTCTTACTAGCCAATATCCTAAACTCTCTACCTTCTCTCTAATAAAAGTTGGCTTATCCTCCAAGCTAAAAGAAGAACAACCCCATCCTTGCAAAGAATCATCCCAAGACTCCACCTTTCCATCTCCCAAGCTTAGGAAAGGATAAGATCTCTAGTTTTTTAGTGTTTTTAGCTAGCTTAAAGGTATCTTTATCTTATTGTGGTGTTTTTCCTTGTGGTTTGGTTAGGTGAGAAGTCCTTGGTGGGGAAGGGCTTCAAGGTGAGGCTTAGAAGTGTAAGGAAGAAGTGGTTTTTGGTCTACAAAGGTAACCCATGCTATACAAAACTTATTTTATGCTTGCTATTGGTATTTCTTGGCTTCTATTTGATGATTCTTGATGTTGTGAGTGATTTGATGCATGATCTTGTGATAATGCATGTTTAGAGCTTGTATTTAGGTTTCTTGAATGCCATTGCTTGGTTTATTCTTGGGTTCAAGTCATATCTTTGTTGTGTGTGAGATTTTGGGTGTTTTGGACTTGAACTTGGCTTTGATGATGAATTTCCCCGAAGGGAAAAATGTTGTACAGGAGGTGTACCCCGCGGGCGGAACGGCGGGCAGTGACCTACCCACCGCTCCACCCGCGGGGAACGTGGTGGTTCTCGGGGTGTACCCCGCGGGTAGGCCCACGGGTGGGGGCCTACCCGTGGCCCCACCCACGGGGAACGTATATGATGATTGTGGGGATTTATTCCCCGTGACATCTTCTTCTTAGTATTTGATGTTTTGACCTCCCGTTGTTGGATTGTTGATCATTTGTGAGTCTTCTTGATGTTTCGTATGTCCAGAACGATGTGTTAGGAATCCATGTTAGGATTTGGTGTCTTGAATCGTGCTAAGGGTCCAACCTTGTGATTCGTTGGGCTAATATGAGTCTTGAAGGTTCGTTGGAACCATTTTGGTTACCCGTTTGATGAGCATGCTAGTTTGATGTTGTTATGCTAGTATGTATGGTTTGTTCCTTCTTGTTGAGGATTGGAAACTCGTTTTGCCAATCATTTTGATGTTGGATTGTAGTCCCTTGTTGTTGAGTATTGCCTCATGTCCTTGTTGAAACCTCTTGGTTGATTCTTATGATGTTATCTTGTACAAATCGTTGTACCTTTTGTTGATACTTGATTGGGCTACTGATGAGCGTTAGTCTTCTTATGATGATGACTATGTGTGAATATGAATGAGATTGGTTGTAATATTATTGAGCTTTGCCCACAAGATCGGTGGTAATATTGTGTTGCTTAACGGTACCCTCGTGTGCTATGAGATCGGTGGTAATATAGTTCTGATTGGTGGGGGACGACGGTCCCAGGCGGAATAAGGTTGGACCCAGAAGTACAGGGTGGCACTAGGAGGTAACGGTTGGAACTGGTTATAAGGTCGGGGGTAGCCATAAGGTTAGAATAGGGCATAAGGTTGGAACTTGGAACTATTATGTGAATTGTCATTATGTGATTGTTGTGCTTCTTGCCTTTGAACGTGTCTATGATGAACTCTACCTTGTGAATGGTAGGTTGCATCTAGAGTTGTGTTGTCCTTGTTGATTGTGGTCTTTGTTGTCTTGTTGAGGTTGATGATCCTCAGTCTTTGTTGAGTGTGTGATGAGTCTTTGATGTTGATCTTCTTCTGGTTTTAAAATGACTATATACTGTATTCCCTCAGTCTCAAACGCTTTTGATTATATATATCTATACATTATGCTATTTAACACGTATTGTTGGGTTACCAGCTTTATTCGCTCACCGGGTGTTATCCCTTATCTTATACATGTTTTGAGTAGAGGACGAGCGCGCTAGTGAAGACTCTTAGCTAGTGTAGCTTTACCTTTCCCTTAGTTGTTACTTGGCCTGTGTGCCGTAGACTCTGAATGTTGGATTAGTTGTTATGTTTCGCATGTGCATCTTTAGTACTTTAAGATGTGGCATAACATCCCCGTTTAGACTTGCTTCCGCTTAATGTTTAATGAATGATTAGCTTGCTTATCTTGTCTTTTAAGTTTTAAAAATGTTGGTAAAATCGGGGGTGTTACAAATTGACCTTTGTCCCTACTGAAGTAATCATCACCCCGTACAAAGCTTGTCAAACCCAACAATCACAAGTTAGTGAGGCATTTACACCCTAGTCACAAAATATGCACAAAGTATAAAGGAGTATGAAATGAGTTACTTAAAGTAAACAAATAACACTAATCTATGAAATGAAAATGACTTAAGTTCAAAAATGAAAGCAATAAACCTAGAGTCTAGATTGGTCATCCAATAAACCACAAAATAGTCATCAGTCAAATCAAACCAAATCAACCTCGAGAACTAGCATTACTCCACAAGCACTTAAGACAAACATTGGGCCCTCTATTCCAGTTGAGGCGGGAACACTCTCATGAACTCATGGTGTAGCTCCTCAAAAGCTCTTTTTTGCTCACTCAACAACTCTTGATGGAGTTGGTATTAAAAAGTGCTCATGCACACAAAATCGGTCAACGTCACAAAATGCGATGGAACCTCTAATGATTTCGAGCAATGTGGTTCCTCACCATCCTCCATTATCTTTCATGTGACACCATTTATCTTTCATGTTTCATCCTTGTCTAACGGTACCATAGCTTGTAGCAAAATCTCCTTTGGCAGTTGATGAATGCCAAAGATAAATCTTTTTAGGCGTCAATTTTGGGTTGTTTGGAGCTTAATTGATGATCTTCGTGCTTAGTTTGGATGTTATTTGATTCCAATTGACATAATCAAGGTAAAAGGATTAATGGTGAGTGCATTTTGTTGTATTGTAGGATTTAGGGAAAAATTGGAAGCATTTGGACAAGGTTTGGAACATAATTGCAAGAAATCCCGCAGCAACAAATGTCACGAGGGAGTCCACAAGTGTTGAACGAGAAATACAATATATTCAGAGAGTTGTATGTCTAGTTTGGTGGTTGTGATTTAATTCCCCAACATTGTATGCAGGGTAACACGAGCTTGGAATGTGTAGTACAATGTAGGCGTGAAGTATTTAAGATATTTGAGAAGTTGATTTGTAACATAGACTTTAGTTTTCATCTTTCACTTCTAGTCACAGCTCTAAACACTCTCCATTTGTAGAAAGAGAAAGTAGTTCAAGGGTTCTAAGGTGAATTGACAACTCATCTTGATCTTGGAGTTTCTCCCTTGCTTGATTGGATTTCTTGTTGGATTGATCTTAATTGTGATTGAAGTTAAGTAAACTCCTGCATTTCTTCTCTTTTTAATTCATCATCCATCTTCCTTGCTAGCTCAATTGTAATTGCTTCTAAATCTACGACATGAGTGGCTTGCTTTTCTTATGGATTAGATTAGCATTTACTTGCATAGTGATAGTGTGATTATTAATTGTTATTGGAAATATATTTATGCTGATTGCTTTAATTCTTGATGGAAGTAGAAGGTTTGCTGATTTTCATGGAGTTAGGGCCCAACTTCATGAGAGATCTAGGGATTAGCCTAGTTGCCAAGAGATTGGGACTAAGATAGGGCCTTAATCTTCTTACATTTCCCGTCTTAGATCCAAGAAAACAAAGTCCAGAATGAGGTGTAGGTAAGGTGTTTGAAAAAATATCTCATGGTAGTAACATAGACAACATGGGTGCTATATTACTCTATGATAGGCGAACAATATCTAAAATGGCTTTGACAATAGCAATCGTCTCTCTTGACTCACAATTAGCACATTCTGAATTTCCTATGTAAGACACTTCAAATCACCATTGCAAGGATAGGCTAATCCAAGTCCCGTTTCATTCCATTTGATTCTTTTTAAGTGATTTATTTAGTTACTCTCTAGTCTTTCGACACTTGATTGCTTTGCACACCATGATCTTGCACACATATGGACTTATCTCTTTATAGGTTCATTGCTCACTTGTGATCAGCAACACATCAATTGCTCCAAACTTGCCATCCTTAATAAACGATATCTAGGGAGAATCTTCATTCTCCACCCTACTTTACATCCACCGCTAACTACAATCTTTGTCAAAATTGCGCCATTGCTAGGGATGGAATATAGTTACTATTGATGTGTTTCTTTGAAGGGCATAAGATGGACATGAGCTTGGGAAACTAAGTTTCTTTCTTTCCTACTCTGTCTTGTTTACATTACTTGCACTTGTTTACTTTACTCTTGTGTTTGCTTACTTTGTTTAGATTAACCTAAGCAACTACTTTTAGTTGCAAGAACTCTTGTTCTTTGTCAGTTTGAAGGTTGGATGCACACTTGTTCAAGGGGAGCCCAAGGCTTACATCCTCTAGACTTGGAGATAAATGCCACAATAAGGAAAAGGAAGATCATACTGATTCAAGGACATATAGAAGAAATGACATCCACTAGTGCCATTAACCAAGGAGAAGAGCATGGAAGGTCCACTTTGTGACCACCACAACCAATACATACTCAAGGATGACTATGAGGAATAACCAATTCCTCCTAAGCCTATGCAATTTGAAGAAAGGGAGCCACATAGTGATCCACAATGACCACCCATCCAACCAAGGTGTGATGATTACTATAATGCCCAAGGGGATAACCAAAGAAGGACCATTGCAGAGTACATGACTCTATAGTTCTCTATTCGTAACTCAATCTATATTCCTCTAATTGAAATGCATAATTTTGAAATCCAACCAATGGTTATTACACTTGTGCAAAATTCCCCATTTAGTGATTCATTACTGGAGGATCCTCACACTCATATCACATGGTGCATCTGATCGTGTGGCATGTATCACTAAAATGGAGTTTCAGACGAAGTGGTTCGGTTGATGCCATTCCCGTTTTCAATAATAGGAGATACAACCTGATGGCTTGATTTTATACAATAACAACCATTTTTGTTCTTGGGCTCAATTGCATAAAGAATTCATGAACAAGTTATTTCCTCTGACCAAAACACTAAAGATTCAAAAGCAAGTCAATGATTTGAAACAAGGCTCTACGGAATCTTTGGGTGAAACATGGAGGCGTTTCAAGAGCTTAAAGAGGCAATGTCCCTCGAATTTGTTACATCTGTGGGATCTCATTAGTTCATTCAATTGTGGACTCAACGATGATAGAAAGATGTTGTTAGAGTCATGATGGGCGTCGACAGGGTTGGCCGAGTTCAGCCCCTGCTCGATTCGAGACGTGACACTTAATCAGTGCCAAAAGTGTATCATTCTAGAAACACATCAGAGCTATATTTGTGTATATCTTAGCTTGTATTGTGTGAGAAATGAGACAAATAGGTGTGAATTGCTAAGTAATGTGTATGTCAAGTAGGGGGAAGCACATTGTGATGTTTTGCAGGGATTAAGGGCCAAGATGAGTGTAGATGAGGAGAGGAGATCATGATGCTTTCAAAATGAATTGCCACGCCACGATCCACGATTGTGGCCGGCTCGTGGAATGAAACTAGTGTGTAACCACGACTGGATCCACGATCGTGGACAGCTTGTGGATGTATAACAGTAAGCCTCGTTGGAAAGCCGGTGCATAAGTGCCCGAACCACGAGCGGTCCACGATCGTGGTCGACTCGTGGTTTGGGACAAATTCAGGGCACGAGAAGAGATTTAAAAGGGGAAATTCCCATCATCAACACATCTATCTTACATAATTTTACACTTTTAGACTTAGATTGTAGCTAGAGCTCTTGAAGAACCATAGAGAAAGAAAGTGAAGGATTGAACTTCTTGTAGCAAGATTTGTTCTCTTGAAGAGTGTATCTTGGATTTAGCTTTCAATTGGTATTGAGTTACATAATTGCATTTCAATTCTTGTTTTCCTTTACTTCAATTGCTCTTTGCTATTTGCTTTCAATTAGAGATAGATTTTGAGTCACCATGATTATGAGTGGCTAAGCTTCATAGATTGGATTGGAATCCCTAACGCTATTGTATTCTAGATCATAATTGCTTTTAATTGAAGAGATTTGGTGCATGATGGATTTGCTATGTTGTGAACATGCTTTGTATTGATCCTAGCTTGTTGGTGGCCACAATAGGTTAGGAGTGTAAGATTGAGAGGTTAGCAAGAGATTGTGACCTTTCAATAGTCTTATTTGTTTACAATTCCCGCCCTACGATCCAAGAGGGCTAGGTCCGGAAGGAGTGGTAGATCAAGTGTTTGATGAAATGCCTTAGCCGACTTAGGACCTAAGAGTCTAAGTCTTACGTGACTTAGTGCTTGTGCCTTGTTTCTCCCTTAGTAACCACACATGCACCTCATCAATTCATCTCTTAGAAAGTGAATGCAATGCCTAGGAAGTCCAATCCAATCCCTCATTTCCTATCGTTAATTCTTGTTTAGCTTTTACATTTGCAAGCTTTGAACCATTGAAATGATGTTCTTGCACCTAGCTAGTACTTGCCATTGTATTGCTCGTACGCACAATCTAATCTCTCCAATTTGTCATCCTTGAGAAAACGATACAACTCGGGAAGTGATTTCCTATATCTTTTGACATCTTGTCAGCACTCTGACTTACCTTAGAGGGATGTGGTTAAATGGTTAATGTCCACCTACTTATTATCACCAATTGCTTTTAAGTAGGACATGGCAACCAGATACCCAAAGATCTTTGTGGTTATGCGTGTTTGACTTACAACAATCACAGGATGGGTGACCCATTGGGAAGTAAGTATTGTGTAGTGCTGAGATCCATCAATTGATATCATAGCCGAGTTCACGTGTTCAAATCGATGGCGAGGCGAAAGGTGAGTCCAATCCCAAATGGGATGTGGGCGTAAGTCAAGCTAAGTCCAGTCCCAGGCCGATTAGTAGCGCGGAGGCTAAGGATCGAGTCAGACATGCTACGCAACTAGGCTTGATGGTCAAAGGTTGCGAACAGGTGTTGTGAGTGTAATACCACGTTATTTCAAACAAATTATTTTTCCTATAAAGACCCTTAAAAAATAAAACTATTTTGATTACTATGAGTATTATCCCATTTATGATTTTAAAACAAACTATTTAGTACAAAAATAATTATAAGGCTATCTATGATTTTACAAACCTTATTCATATTATATATATTATATCGATGTTTGAACCAAAAAATCTATTTGAGCCTAGCCTATGATCCTTATTATATTTACTATGAACATAAACTCAAACTACCCTATTTTGCAATAATAAACCTGAATTTTAACCCCTTAGCCCAATTCAATAACCCAAATCCTAGTCGAAAACAACATGTTAGTATATTCTTGGAATTCTAGAATCCAAATTGTCTTTTCTCTCCTCAGCCAACCTAGAGTTTTTGTTGGTCCCGGTTGGGTGGTGTAAATTCTAGAGGGGGGGGGGGGGTGAATAGGCTTTACAAACAATTTCAAATTTTATAAGACTCGTAATTTCAACTCCAAGTAAAAATAAATTCTACCCGAAGTTCACAGCGGAATTAAACAAATGGTAGAGTGCTATAAATTAATTTTATGTAAAGATGAAGAGATATGTTACATGCAATGCAATGGAAATACTTAGAGTGGCTCAAATAATAAGTATGTCAAGTTTGGTTCACATGAATACGTGGGAACTATTAAACCCATATAGATAAATCCAAACAGTATAAGATGGGTTTCAAAATATCTATGCAAGAAAGAATGAGATAATTCAAGTATAAGATATGTCTTGCATGCTCATGTGATTGCACAAACTTCTAAGTGATAAGATGATAAGAGTGAATAAAGACATGAACAGTAAATGGGTTAGTATGAATCAGATAAGAATGCAAAAAGTAATGTGTAAGTAAGTAAAGAGAGAGAGAGAGAGAGAGAGATTTGTAGTGGTTCGGGGGTGGTGTAATCCTCCTACTCCACTCTTCTCCTTTCACTCCAAGGAGAAAATTAACTATCTTGTTTACCCAGATACAAATGGTGAAACACCAGTGCTACCCAAGCACTTTCTGAGTGTCTTGCACAAAGCTACACTCAACCCGAGTATATCGCACAAAGCTATACTCCTACACCAACCAAGTGTCTTGTACAAAGCTACACTTAGTTCCTCCAAGTGTTCTCGCACAAAGCTACACTCAACAGGGTTTTCACAACTCCTTGCTACTCTCCCTCTTTCTGCACTCAGTAGAGATGGATTTTACAAAGAAAATAATTTTTCTCTCTCAGACTTGAATTCTAACGTGTGTAGCTCAATACTTGCACTTTCTATATTTTTTGTTATCTTTCTTGCAGTTGTTGTTCCGTGCTTGTATTCAAGTCTGCTTGGGAATTTATAACTTGAAAAAGCTATTTGCCCGTTGTAGATCTTCAAATCTAGATCTCCCACTTGATCTGATAATTCTTGTCAACTTGATCTGCAACATTTAATGACCTTGGTGGCTTTATCAGGTAAATTTGAATTTGGGAAAATTGTAAAAAATGTCCCTCTATAATTGACCAATTATCAATGTTACTCCTGAATTATGAGTGTTGTAAATGTTGCCCCTCAATTATTAAAACGGTGCACTTATAGCCCCACCCGTAGCGGATCTGTGAATTCCCGTTAGTCTATGGCATTTAGTTGGGGTAATTAAGTAATTTACTTATTTTTTCTTTTTTCTTTTTATATTTTCCATTTGTTTCTTTTAACCCATTTCACAAAAGCTTTTACCCTTTTCCTTTTAACCCATTCGAAAAAAGTCTACACACAAACAAATTACATTAAACTTTTCCCATTCAAGTTCGACAATCGAAAGACACGAAGCCGAAGCCGTCGCCGACATTAAGCTTTTCTTCCGTTCGTGTGTCCGTTCAACGACAACAAGTATAAAACTTCTTCTTACTGTCTTCTTCTCTTCTTCGTCAAATTGTTCAAAACCCTAACCCTATCTTAAATTCTCATTTAGTACAGAGCAAATTGGTAGGAAACCAAAGCTTGGAGTATGCGATAATGACTAGTCGAAGGCTATCTGGACTAACTGCTACACCCAGATGTAAGTATTAAATTGAATAGTAATACTTTAATTGGAATTCGAAGCTTGTTGTCTGACTTGTCATAAATGGTTGTACTATAATAGTAGGGACCCCCTTAATAGTTTATTGTTCTCTGGTTTGTATTATCATTTACTGAACGTGTGTGTTGGTTGTCTGGATTCTCCCATGTGTGTAGGTCCCAACATTGTGTGAATTAAGCATTTTTTTTATTCTGCCCAGATTAGTGTTGTTTTGTGGTCCCCAATACTGTGTGTTGCCAATAAATATGTCGGCTTAGTGAAATTGAGCTTTGTTTTTGTGGTCCCCAATAGTTTGACTTGAAATTAATGTACTTATATGTTGATTTCTTTACTGTCAGATGATGAGGTTGGTATGTACACTCTCAAACTGTATTATGGTGGAGATCTAGTGCTAAAACCTAGAGCTGAATATAAGAATGGTAGAATTGATTATTTTGACAAATTCTCTGCTGAAGAAGGTAGCATTTTAGAATTAAGAAAAATGGTGAAAAGTTTAAAGTTTTGTGATAAGAAAGTGAAGTTTTGGTTTAAATGTGGTTCTAAGAGTTATCCTAAAGTGAGATAGATTAAAACTGATGCTGAACTGTTGAGTGTCATGTATGAAATTTTGATGCTGAACTATTGAGTGTCATGTATGAAATTCCAAAAAATAAAGAGGTTGAAATGTATGTAGAACATCTAGAAGATGACCAGTGGGACTATGAGGTACATGCAGATGGGTACATTTCAGATGAGTTATGGGTAGAATCTGAAAGTAATGTTCCATTACAAGATTGGGAATTTGAAGTTGGTGAAGGTTCTAATAATGGTAGGACTTTAAAAGACAATGCGAATGTGAATGCTACTGTGAATGCCTTTGTGAATGTGATTACTTATGAGAATGCTACTGTGAATGCCTCTGTGGAAGCAGAAACAGGAGTAGAGCAAGAAGTGGAAGAACATGATGTTGTTGAAACTCAAGTGCCAACATCTGTACTAGATGAAATGGTAAACAGTTTTTGCTAGATGAAATGTATTATTGAACATGACTATACTGTAAACAGTTTTTGCTAAATTATATCTACAACAAATGTGCAGGCCATGATGAATTCTCAACCAAGTCAGAATGTTGGAAATCATCACCCTCAAGTATCATAATTCATTTCATCACACATGGAACAACTACTTCCAACACCAGACAATGTCATTAGGAAGGGAGGAGGGGGGGGGGGGGGGGAGAATTTGTTACTTTGTCAACTCTACAGAAGAAGAAGATAAAGGTGTCCAAGCATAACAACAAAAAGCAGTCTTAAATTAGATGAATTTAGCAGTAGTTTGTATTTTGTGGTGAAAGTATATGAATGCACATCTTTTAGTGAATTATGCCTAACTTTGGCAATTTTTTGTGATTAAATTAGATGAATGCTTAACTTTGACAGTTTTTTTGTGCTTTAGATGAATTCTGCCAAACTTTTGCAATATTAAGTACTTTTGTAATTGGGCGAATCAATTCTACTTATGTATTTTGTGTTTTTGATGAATTATGCACAACTTCTTATGATCCTTTGTGACTTTTTGCAGTATTTTGTGTTTTTTTTACTATTTTCTTTTTGGCAGTATTTTGTGGCTTTTGCACTTTTGTCTCTAATTTGATTTTTGACAGCACATTGTGCTTTAGAACAAGGCTTTTTTTTAACAAGATTATTAAAAAACAACACGAACAAGAAAGAATAATATGAAAATCACCATAAACAACTTCACTTCACTTTTCATTCAAATACAAAATAACATACACCATCACCTAGACACCTACTACTGTTTCATTTTGATCTAGTCTCTAATTTGTAGCAAACACCAATCAGTTCATACAAAATACAAAGTGGATTTATTTCAACTGTAATATACCATCACCTGCAACAATAGATTTCCATAGCCCTTTCCAAATTAAGGGAAGTATTAATCCTTCACTTAATCCCCCCAAAAAAGCATACTTCTCCCTCTTTGATTATTCAAAGCAAATTCCAGCCTAGTAATCTTTACTCTTAGTTGCTGCACCTCAAGCTCCTTCTTTTCCATATCAATTTCAAGTTTCTGGAATTCATTCTAATGCTTATCCAATCGTTTAAGTAGTCCTCTGATCAATTGTGTTACTCGCTCAGTCACATCAAAATCTAACCACTGAAAAAAATACGACAACTTCCATGCCCCTGCAATTATCCCAACACACTTTATTAGGGTTTATTCATAATTATCTAAAAATGAACATTTGCAATCACAATTACGTACACCATATCTTTGACATGCTCGATATCTCTTTCCTGGATTCGCATAGCTCCAAGACATTTTGACGGGTGCAAGAAGACCACAATGACAACGTATCTCCTCCATTGATGAACATGAAAAGCTTTGGCTTACCCCAAACATATCTTTAAGCAAAATCCCATGTTCTATTAATTAGGGTTGTTAAGGAGAAGAGAAGAAGAAAATAGGAAGAAGGACAAACCTGATTGTCGGTGGCCGGAGAATAGAAACGGAGATTAGAGGCCGATCTTCAATCGTATTCTTTCGTAGCAGGTGCGAGGTCTTCAATCGGTGACAGTCTCAATGATGAGGGGAAATGGAAAATATATAAAGAAAAAGGAAAAATAAGTCAATTACATATTTACCCTCATATAACGCCATAGACTAACGGGAATTCACAGATCCCGTTACGGGAGGGGCTATAAGTGCAGCGTTTTAATAATTGAGGGGCAAGATTTACAACACTCATAATTCAGGAGTAACATTGATAATTGGTCAATTATAGAGGGCCATTTTTTTACAATTTTCCCTTTGAATTTTGTTTCCTTATCTCTTCAAAAGTCTTCTAATTCATACAAGAAAGTGCCTTGTAACTTGTAGCCTCCAAATTTGATTTTGCTTGCCTCCAATTTCGACTTTGTTGCACCTTTTGATAAATTGAACATTTGATGTGTCTCTTGTTGATTTGATTTGTCAAGTTGATCCTTTAAAATAATTTAAGATGTTGATTCTTGCTTGAGCTTAAATTATTTCCTTCAAAAAAACATCTTCTTTCCTTCACTATAAGATCTTTACTCAAAGTAGAAAACTTGTAATCTTTGAATTATTTCTTCAGGAGTCGTCCTCTGCAAAATTGCTCTTTTTACCTGACAGGATGACCCGGATCACAAATGAGCATCTGACTCAGCATCACATGGGAACCCAACGGGCAGAACTCCAACGGTTAGAATCCAACAGGTGTCACATTTATTGTCATTGAAGCCACCTTTGATGCCGCCATTGATGAGAGAGAGTTAAAGCCTCAACGCCTCATTCATGACTCTTCATATTCTTGTCGTTAGCTCAGCTCCCCAAAGATGTCTCTTCATGTTGTTACCGTTAGGACCTAGCATAAATAGAACTTCCCTCAGCTGAGCAGATGACACTGTACTTTCTTTACTGAGACAAAAGGCAATACAACTATTGTCACTTTCTTATTCGT
Source organism: Ipomoea nil (assembly GCF_001879475.1). NCBI lineage: Eukaryota > Viridiplantae > Streptophyta > Magnoliopsida > Solanales > Convolvulaceae > Ipomoea > Ipomoea nil. The sequence goes on from NW_017617365.1 coordinate 987,422, forward strand.
CACTTTACAATATATTTCCAGTAACTTTATTACCGTCATTGGTGCTTTCATTGAGAGTCTGAGTCCAATACTCAAGCAGGCTACGACACACACAACTCATTCCTCTTTCAACAGCAAGCTTGAAAGAATGGTGTCCCGCAGCTCCCATGGTTCCCGCAACGTGAACAATGGCAATGCCTCAGGAGACCTCCGGGACCAACTCACCAACAATCGCGGAGGGGACCTTCGAGACCAACTCAACAATGGAGGGGTGAACCAAGTCGTGAACCTCCATGCGACTGCCGATGTTATTCAGCAAGCAGTGACGGCGGCGCTAAATCAGGTGGCGGTGGGACTGCAAGGCCAAGTGCCCCCGCCGCGGCCCCAGGAAATAAGGGTGGAGACCCAAAGAAGTGGACCGGCCAGACGACAACCAGGCCCTTCCCAATCTGCACCAGAACGATTGAGACAAAGGGCGCCCGTGTGGCAAAGATTAGGACCACGGGCCGAGGGATCCTCTACCAGAGGTCCTCGCCAACACGAAAACAGAGAAGCCGAGAGATCACCCACAGAGGAGGTGGGCGAGTCTCGGGAGCCGACCCCAAGCCAACACGTTGATGAGTCGGCCTTACGTCGACACTTGGAGGAGCGGCAGCCGGCCCCGCGCCGGCACCCTGATGAGTCGGCCCTGGTCGAGAGGCTGCAGAGAAGAATCGAGGAGTTAGCAAGAAGGGTGGAGGCACGGGAGCAGTCGCCGGAACCCGAGGTACGAATGGTAGAACCATTCTCCCCAAGCATCATGGACGTACCGTTGCCGAGGGACTTTAGGTTGCCCGCCATCAAGGAGTACACGGGGGTCACTGACCCACGCGTCCACATGATCAGGGCAGGGGACGCCATCATGTGCCGAGCGTTCTTGTCCACCCTGGATGGAGCGGCCCAAGACTGGTTCAACACCATCCCGGATGGGTCGATCAAAAACTTTGGAGAGTTGTCCAAAAGCTTCCTGACATACTTCTCCGGTAGCATACAGCGTAAGAAACCCTTCTCTCACCTCTGTGTAGTGAAGCAAGATAGAGGCGAGAGCCTCAAAGACTTCCTGATAAAATGGAAAAAGGAAGTCAATAATGTCTACGACTTCGACTCCAAGGCGGCGATCCCGATATTTATCCATGCCTTAAGATCAGGGTATTTCCACAAGCAGTTGAACGCCCACCACCCCCGCTCTTATGAAGATCTGATAAGGACGGCTAGCCGCTATGCCGAAGCAGAGGACGTCGACAGAAAGAAGAAGGACGAAGAGGATGGAAGGAAAGGTGGGAAGCCTGGGAAAGCGGGTCCGCCCAGCCAGGCACCACCCTCGAACCACCCGACCGCAGGGAAAGGCCGAGACCACGAACGACCTCGCCTGGTCCCCTTGCGTAATCTAACTCCTCTTACCCATCCCGTCAGTGTCATTCTACAGCAAGCTGAGGAGATGGGAATGGTAGAATTCCCCGAGGAGTGCATGAAGGTCTCCCCAAAGGCAGACCAAACAAAGTACTGCAGGTTTCATAGTCAAGCCAGCCACGATACAGATGAGTGTCACGTTTTGGTGGTTTTTTTGATGGATCGCGCTGCGGCTGCTGCTGCTGCTTGGATCGCTTGACAAAATGCCGAAAGTAGCCCTGCTGGATGAGGAGATGGGAATGGTAGAATTCCCCGAGGAGTGCATGAAGGTCTCCCCAAAGGCAGACCAAACAAAGTACTGCAGGTTTCATAGTCAAGCCAGCCACGATACAGATGAGTGTCACGTTTTGAAGAGACAAATAGAAGAACTCATCCAGCAGGGCTACTTTCGGCATTTTGTCAAGCGATCCAAGCAGCAGCAGCAGCCGCAGCGCGATCCATCAAAAAAACCACCAAAAAATGTCTGGAGAAATGAGGATGTCACCGAGCCGTCCACCTTGAAAAAAAGAGAACACGACCAAATATCTGAGCAGAGTGATAGCGAGAAAGAAACCGAGGTGGCGCCTAGACGACAAAAGAAGCACACCATACACTTTATCTATGGTGGACCTGCAGGGGGCGACACGCCCGCGGAAAGAAAGAAGTGGAGCCGGCGGCTATACGTGGGAGAAGTGGCGAGTCTTCCCAGAGAAAAGAAACAGAGACAGGAGGCCATCACCTTCTCTGATGATGACCTCCCAGAGGGCCCGTTACCCCATCGTGACTCCCTGGTAATTGAGATGGACGTCGACGATGTCATTGTCCGCCGCATCTTAGTCGACACGGGAAGCTCAGTCAATGTGATGTATTACGATGCCTTCACCAAGTTAGGGATACTTAAGAACCAGCTCAAAGAAGTACGTACCCCACTCTCTGGATTTACGGGTGATTCAGTGGAGACGGAGGGGTCAGTGGTCTTACCAGTGGAGATAGGCACGAGCCCTAACATTCGCAAACTTGACTTGGAATTCATCGTGGTAAGACTCACTTGTGCGCACAACATCATATTAGGGAGACTGGCACTGGAGAACCTCAAGGCCATAGTGTCGGTGGAACACTTGTGTATGAAGTTCCCCACTCCGAGCGGGATAGGGATCGTCAGAGGAGACCAGCGAGCGGCCCGCAGTTGTTACGTTAAAGCATGCAAAAAGATTGGCAGAAATGATCCATAAGTCCACACCATCTGTAAAGATAATCGATCGGGTATGGAGCTAGGAACATTTGTTTAAGTATTATCCTTAATATTCTAGTAGTCGTTTGGGACAAGTGTTTGGTAATCGCGGTCCGCACGCTTTGCATTCTGAAATCCTTTGGAACAATATCTCGTGCTTGGGGTCTGCCCATGTTGTTTCCAAAAAAAAAAAAAAAAAAAAAAAAAAAAAAGGAACGAGTCGCACGCCCCGGCCACAGGTTGGCCGAGACGTGACTCGACTCGGAGGGCCGAGGTGCCTCGGCCAAAGTTCGGCCGAGGAGCCTGCCTCGGCCACAGTATGACCGAGGCACGCCTCGGCCACAGTTTGGCCAAGGCGCGCCTCGGCCAATGGTTGGCCGAGGTGCCCGCCTCGACCAATGGTTGGCCGAGGCGCCCGCCTCGGCCAAGAGTTGGCCGAGGCGCACACCTCGGCCACTGTTCGGCCGAGGCGCCCGCCTCGGCCAACGCCGAAGTCCGTCTTGGCCAAAGAAAAAATATAAATAAATAAAAAAAAAAAAAAAAAAAAAGAACGAGTCGCACGCCCCGGCCACAGGTTGGCCGAGACGTGACTCGAGTCGGAGGGCCGAGGCAAGCCTCGGCCAAAGTTCGGCCGAGGAGCCCGCCTCGGCCACAGTCTGACCGAGGCACGCCTCGGCCACAGTTTGGCCGAGGCGCACACCTAGGCCACTGTTCGGCCGAGGCGCCCGCCTCGGCCAACGCCGAAGTCCTTCTCGGCCAAAGAAAAAAAAAAAAAAAAGAGGCCGGAGCCTGCCCCAGCCACGATCGGTCGAGGCTACGCCTCGGCCGCGATCAGCCGAAGCGCACGCCTCCGCCACGAGTGGTCGAGGCGACGCCTCCGCCACGATCGGTCGAGGCGACACCTCAGCCACGACCGGTCGAGGCCACGATCGGTCGAGGCGACGCCTCGGCCACGATCGGCCGAGGCGCACGCCTCGGTCGCGGTCGGTCAAGGCGACGCCTCGGCCACGATCGGCCGAGGCGACGCCTCGGTCACGGTCAGCCGAGGCGCACGCCTCGGCCACGATCGGTCGAGGCGACGCCTCGGCCACGATCGGTCGAGGCGACGTCTCGGCCATGATCGGTCGAGGCACACGCCTCGGCCACGATCGGTCGAGGCGACGCCTCGGCCACGATCGGTCGAGGCGACGCCTCGGCCACGATCAGTCGAGGCGACGCCTCGGCCACGATCGGTCGAGGCGACGCCTCGGCCACGATCAGTCGAGGCGACGCCTCGGCCACGATCGGTCGAGGCGACGCCTCGGCCGGAGCCACGCACCTCTGCCAATCTAGGCCAAAGCCTATCTCGGCTAGCATAAGAAATAAAATAAAATCATATGTGATTAAAAAAAAAAAAAGAAAAAAATATAAAATCACATACAGCGGATCAAATAAAATCACATATCCTAAATCAAGCAAGATTCTACACAGGATCAAGATAGATTCAGCCTTACTCCCAAGTCAACTCAAACACATCCGTTGACTCAGGAGTAGGGGGGACTGGTGACAGGATAATAGGGCTGGCACCCGACCCGGATCACAAATGAGCATCTGACTCAGCATCACATGGGAACCCAACGGGCAGAACTCCAACGGTTAGAATCCAACAGGTGTCACATTTATTGTCATTGAAGCCACCTTTGATGCCACCATTGATGAGAGAGAGTTAAAGCCTCAACGCCTCATTCATGACTCTTCATATTCTTGCCGTTAGCTCAGCTCCCCAAAGATGTCTCTTCATGTTGTTACCGTTAGGACCTAGCATAAATAGAACTTCCCTCAGCTGAGCAGAGGACACTGTACTTTCTATACTGAGACAAAAGGCAATACAACTATTGTCACTTTCTTATTCGTCACTTTACAATATATTTCCAGTAACTTTATTACCGTCATTACCGTTTTAGAACATAGGTCATCCTCTTCCTAAATTAGCAGTCGACCTTTCCCTTTTTGAAAAATAGAGGTCATCCTCGTCCTCTTTCCATTTTTATCAATCAGCCTCTTCTATTTTAATTGAATTAGGTTAGCCTCTTATCAATTTAGGATATCATCCTCTTCAAAGCTCTTATCAATTTTGATCATCCTTAATTCAGCCTCATCCCTTGGTCAGCTACGCCTTGGCTTGTGGCTATGATTTGAACATGAGACTTTTAATAGTAAATTATGCTTTTTAATTTAACCATTGCTCCATCCATATTAACCTATTCATTAACATTACCTTGACATAATACATAATCCAAGTTGTTCCAATCTAGCATTTTTTTCCTTACTTGGCTGAAATTGGTGATTTGTGAGAGAACTCTTTCCTCTTGTTGACTTTGACTTAAATTGTTGGCCTCGTCCTTCTCCTGGCGTCAATTTAATTCTCTCAAAAAGAATTAATTGAGTTTCAAACCTACTTAAAATGTTGTCACGGTGCTTGACCATTCCACCCCTTCTTCCTTTGTTGTTAAGTGGAAGCAAATGATTTACAAGTATATATATATTCTTTCAAATACTTGTAATTAATCCTTCACCATCTATGAATTTTAGCTTTGGCTTTGACTTAAAGAAATTAACGTCTAGACTCAAAATAAAAAATTGGGGGTTTAAAAATACATTTTTGGCTCATCAAAATAATTACACTTTATTTCTAACAATTTTCTCATTTTTTAAGATGCCAAATCTTATACCCGAACATTTTGGCTTAGTCTAATCAAAAATTAATTTTTCATTTTTCTTGTTTTATTTTGACTAGCCAATTTGACGAGTTTAAGATACTTTCGACCTATACATTTATTTTATCTTAGACACCTACGAAATGTTGCAATTTTTAGGATTTGATTTTATTTTTTAATCTTTTTCTCATTTTCATTTTTCTTTCTCAAATTGCTTTATACAAAAAAGTAAATGTGTCTAAAATTAAACAACTTAAGGAATAATCAAAAGTTTTAAGACTATGTGGTCTAATGGTACCCGGGTTAGACTTCCATTTGGAAGGTTGTGAGTTTGAGCCTCAGTGGAGGTGTTATTGGTTCTTTGTGTTTCAGTAGGTTGAGAAAGTATATGAACTAATACTACATTGTAATAGAGTCAGTTCCATTAAAAAGGAAATAACATTAAGCAATAGAAATTCGAACTACTAAGTTAAGCCATACTTCGTATGTACATAGTGTACAACATCATAAACCAAGCATATTGTTAATTCTTGCTCGTAACATCAAGAAGTCGCCTATGCAGTTTTCATGGTAGAAGATTTCCCGTACCTCATTGAGTATTTGTTGAAGAGCTTCTGGCATAGAATTGTTTGTGGCTTGGAGGATGGCCATTTAATTAGTTCTTTCAAAATCCTCTCTTCAGCGTAGTGATTTCGATCACATGCACTCATTGTCGATCTTAGCCTCTCAATTTGTTCCATGATATGCATGTGTTTTTTCTCTTGCAAGTTGTACCTGGCCACAAAGTTATCCTGGTGAATTTTCAAAGCCTTCTCCACTGCCTCTCTCTCTCAGCTTCAAGAGCGCAGCTGCCATTAATTTAATAATGAAACCATCTAGCTCTACTTTTAGGCTTGGATTTACCATCTCAACCTTTCTTTCCATTCCTAAAATTTGATCAAAAACTCTTCTAATGTTCATGAAAACAGTGTTATCAGCTTTGTCCACTGTTTCCTTGAGTTCCTTGAGGGCTTTGACTATTTCTTCATCCAAATTTTCTTTTTCAAGGTTTGAGATCAATCTGCTCAGCCTCAACCTATCCTCAATGTTGACATCTTTCTTCTCCTTACTACTCGTGGACCCATTGCATTTTAATTCCCTTTCTTCTTAAAATTTCTCCTATTACCATTCCATAACCAAAATACCTTCCTTTGTTTTTATTCTTCATAAGCTCTGTCAACCTTTCAAACAAGACATTGCTCCAATCTAATTTGACATTAGACTTATTTAACCACGACATAAATTAGAGTGAATTCCATTTTTGGTCCTACTGTTATAGAGGTGTTTTTAATTTTAGTCCACCTTAATTTTTTTTGCCACTTTATGACCACTATTATTGAATCTGTTCCACTTTTAGTCCACCGTTAGTACTTCCATCAAGAGGCCATGTAATCTAGGGGTATTTTGATCTTTCTTCTCATCCAAGACTATGTTTGACTAAAAAAAAATGAGAACATTAAACCTAAAACCTAAGAAACCTCGACGGTCCACGTTGGAACGAACGAAACGATGTAGCTTTGGCTTCCCATTCTCGTTGTTCGAAGAGCCATCTTCGAATATCGGAGGAGGAGGACGAAGCGTCTGGACTAAAAGAGAAGAGACAACCATAAAAAGACCAAAATATCCGTGGATTATACGGTCTCTTGACGAAAATATTAACGGTGGACTAAAAGTGGAACACATTCAATAACAGTGGTTGTAAAGTGACAAAAAAAAATAAGGTGGATTAAAATTGAAAACGCTCCTATAACAGTAGGACCAAAAATGAAATTTACTCCATAAATTATGTGGGAAATTTGAGTGGTTAGTCTGTCAAATCCTCAAAGAGATCCAAGCACACACTTAACAATAATTTATATTAGAAAGATGTCGAAAGTCTAAGTTACCCTTACTAAACAAGAGGCGTTTGTCTCACATTTTTTAGGGTAATTGAGTCAAATCAGATTAAATTTTAAAGGATAGGATTGGAATTGCTCCAGAATATCTAGATCAATGCAGAAATAGATGCATGAAAAAATATGTGCACGTAAAATTAAATCAGATAAAAGTCATATTGAGGATTTTACACGCAAGCACTGACAAGTGTGCAAACATTTTAGGTATAAATTAAATGCATATTGAATTTTTACATTGCATGAAGCACACGTGTAATGTAGCTTTCGTGAGTCATTCAAAATAGGTAATAGGGAAAATTATAATTTATGCATTTTCATAATATGTCAATTATCAATGTCACCATTGAATTATTAGTGGTGTAAATGTTGCTCTTCAATTTTTGAAACGATACATATATTGTCCATCTCAAGTGTAAATGTTGTTCCTCAATTTTCAAAACGGTACACATATTGCCCCTCCCGTTTGGTACAGGATGGGCAATATTAGTATTGTTTTAAAAATTGAGAGGCAATATATACACCACTAATAATTCAAGAGTGACATTGATAATTGACATATTATAAAGAGGCATTGACGGTAAATATGTTACCGGGAATATTGTTATGAGACTAATAAGTGACAATAGTATTTGCTTTGTGTTTCAGTACAGTATATCGAATGTGTCCTCCCAAGCTGAGGGGAGCATCTACTTATACAAGGGTGCTAACGGTAACAACATGGGACATAAATGGGGAGCTAAGCCTTTAATTCTCTCTCATCAATGGTGGCTTCAATGGCAATAAAGGTGACACCTGTTAGAATTCTGTTCGTTGGGTTTCCATGTGGTGCTAGGTCAAATATGGCGCCGGGTCAGATGCCCACTTATGATTCGGGTCGGGTGCCAGCCCTATTATCCTGTCACCAGTCCCCCCTACTCCTGAGTCTACGGATGTGTTTGAGTTGACTTGGGAGTAAAGCTGAATCTATCTTGCTACTGCGCAGAATCCTAAGTGATTTAAGATATGTGATTTTGTTTTCCAAATCCCTCATGATTTGTGGTTTCCAAATCCTTTCCTGCCTGAGCAGTTTGAGCACCTCTTTATCAACTCTTGTCACCCTCTGTCAGTTTTTGCGGTTTAACGTTACCATTTTTTTTTTTTTACTTTGCGGCGTGGGCCGGCTTCGGGCTGGGGCGCCGCCTCAGTCTGGCCGAGGCACCGCGCTTCGGGCATAGTCGAGGCGTGCGCCTCGGCCTGTGGCTGAGGCGTTGCATCAGTCATCTGGCCGAGGCGTGCGCCTCGACCCCCTTTTTTTATTCTTTACAATGCAGCGTCGGCCGGCTTTTGGTTGATCGAAGGTGGTGTTGAGAACCTTTTATTTGAGAAAAGTAACCTGGGCAGACCATGATTACAAAATCTTGTGACTTTGAAAAAATAACTTTGAGCGAAGTAACCTGGGCGGACAATGATTACTGAATACTGTTTACAGGTCTGGGCGGACCACGACTACAAAGTATTACTTATAATATCTAATTAAATGTTCTGAGTTCCATACCCGATCGATCATCTTTGCAGATGGTGTGGACTTGTAGGTCCTTTCCGCCAATCTTTTTGCATGCTTTTACGTAACAACTGCGGGCTACTCGCTGGTCTCCTCTGACGACTCCTATCCCATTCGGAGTAGGGAACTTCATACACAAGTGTTACACCAACACTATGGCCTTGAGGTCCTCTAGTGCCGGCCTCCCCAATATGATGTTGTGCGCACAAGTGAGTCTTACCACGATGAATTCCACGTCAAGTTTGCGAATGTTAGGGCTCGTGCCTATCTCCACTGGTAAGACCACTGACCCCTCCGTCTCCACTGAATCACCCGTAAATCCAGAGAGTGGGGTACGTACTTCTTTGAACTGGTTTCTAGGTATCCGTAACTTGGTGAAGGCATCGTAATACATCACATTGACTGAGCTTCCCGTGTCGACTAAGATACGGCGGACAATGACATCGTTGACGTCCATCTCAATCACCAGGGCGTCATGATGGGGTAACGGGCCCTCTGGGAGGTCATCATCAGAGAAGGTGATGGCCTCCTGTCTTTGTTTCTTTTCTCTGGGAAGACTCACCACTTCTCCCACGTATAGCTGCCGGCTCCACTTCTTTCTTTCCGCGGGCGTGTCGCCCCCTGCGGGTCCACCATAGATAAGGTGTATGGTGTGCTTCTTTTGTCGTCTGAGCGCCACCTCGGTTTCTTTCTCGCTATCATTCTGCTCAGATATTTGGTCGTGTTCTCTTTTCTTGGCGTTCGAGGTGGACGGCTCAGTGCCATCCTCATTCCTCCAGACATTTTTTGGTGGATTGTGTTGCGGCTATTGCTGCTGCATGGATCGCTTGACGAAATGTCAGAAGTAGCCCTGCTGGATGAGTTCTTCTATTTGTCTCTTCAAAATGTGACACTCATCCGTATCGTGGCCGGCTTGCCTATGAAACCTACAGTACTTTGTTTGGTCTGCCTTTAGGGAGACCTTCATGCACTCCTCGGGGAATTCTATTATTCCCATATCCTCAGCTTGCTTTAGAAGGACACTGATAGGATGGGTAAGCGGGGTCAAGTTATGTAGGGGGACCAGGCGAGGTCGCTCGTTGTCTCGGTCTTTCCCTGCGGGCGAGTGGTTTGTGCTTGGTGCCTGGCTGGGCGGACTAGCAATCCCATGCTTCCCACCCTTTCTACCATTTTCTTCATCCTTCTTCTTCCTATCAACCTCCTCTGCTTCCGCATAACGGTTGGCTGTCCTCATCAAATCTTCGTTAGAGCGAGGTTGATGAGCGTTCAGCTGCTTGTGAAAATATCCTGATCTTAGGGCATGGATAAATATCGGGATCGCCGCCTTGGAGTCGAAGTCGTAGACATTATTGACTTCCTTAGCTTTTTCCATTTGATCAGGAAGTCTTTGAGGCTCTCACCTCTATCTTGCTTCACTACACAGAGGTGAGAGAAGGGTTTCTTACGTTGTATGCTACCGGATTAGTATGTCAGGAAGCTCTTGGACAATTTCCCAAAGTTTTTGATCGACCCATCCGGGATGGTGTTGAACCAGTTTTGGGCCGCTCCATCCAGGGTGGACAAGAACGCTCGGCACATGATGGCGTCCCCTGCCCCGATCATTACCATAGCAGCCTTGTACCTCGTCATGTGGACACGTGGGTCAGTGGCCCCCGTGTACTCCTTGATGGCGGGCAACCTAAAGTCCCTCGGCAAAGGTACGCCCATGATGCTTGGGGAGAATGGTGCCTCCATCCGTACCTCGGGTTCCGGCGACTGCTTCCGTGCCTCCACCCTTCTTGCTAACTCCTCGATTCTTCTCTGCAGCTTCTCGACTAGGCCGACTCGTCAGGGTGCCGTCGCGGGGCCGGCTGCCGCTCCTCCATGTGTCGGCGTGGAGCTAGTTCATTGACATGCCGTCTATTTGAGTGTCGACGCGAAGCTGGTTCCTCGGCGTTCCGTCCATCCAAGTGTCGGTGTGGAACCCGCTCATCAGCACGTCGCTCCTCCGCCGAGTGCCGACGCGAAGCCGGCTCATTGACGCGTCGCTCCTCCAAGTGTCGACGTAGGGCCGACTCATCAACGTGTCGGCGTGGGGTCGGCTCCCGAGACTCGCCCACCTCCTCTGTGGGTGATCTCTCGGCTTCTCTGTTTTCGTGTTGGCGAGGGCCTCTGGTAGAGGACCCCTCGGCCCGTGATCCTAATCTTTGCCGCACGGGCGCCCTTTGTCCCAATCGTTCTGGTGCAAATTGGGAAGGGCCTGGTTGTCGTTTGGCCGGTCCACTTCTTTGGGTCTCTACCCCTATTTCCTGGGGCCGCGGCGGGGGCACTTGGCCTTGCAGTCCTACCGCCACCTGATTTAGTGCCGCCGTCACTGCTTGCTGAATGACATCGGCGTTCACGTCTTGGTTCGCCCCTCCATTGTTGAGTTGGTCTCGAAGGTCCCCGGGCCTCCCGTTGTTGAGCTGTTCTCGGAGGTCCCCTCCGCGATTGTTGGTGAGTTGGTCCCGGAGGTCACCTGAGGCATTGCCATTGTTCACGTTGCGAGAACCGTGGGAGCTGTGAGACACCATTCTTTCAAGCTTGTTGTTGAAAGAGGAATGAGTTGTGTGTGTCGTCGCCTGCTTGAGTGTGGGACTCATGCTCTCAATGAAAGCACCAATGACGGTAAATATGTTACCGGGAATATTGTTATGAGACTAATAAGTGACAATAGTATTTACTTTGTGTTTCAGTACAATATATCGAACGTGTCCTCCCAAGCTGAGGGGAGCATCTACTTATACAAGGGTGCTAACGGTAACAACATGGGACATAAATGGGGAGCTAAGCCTTTAATTCTCTCTCATCAATGGTGGCTTCAATGACAATAAAGGTGACACCTGTTGGAATTCTGTCCGTTGGAGTTCTGTCCGTTGGGTTTCCATTTGGTGCCGGGTCAAATATGGCGCCGGGTCAGATGCCCACTTATGATTCGGGTCGGGTGCCAGCCCTATTATCCTGTCAGGCATAAATTATAATTTTTCCTAGGTAATAAGCAAACAGGTCAGTTTTACAGATTAGCACATTCTTTTCAAATTGGCAAATTTTCACATTAAATATATATACGTAGCATATTAAATATGTAACGTAAAATTATGTAGCAATTTATTCCAGTATGGGACATATTTAGAAAATAACACAATTAAAAAGAACGTTGATTTAAAAATTAAAGAATAATGAGCTTAAAGGTAGAAAATTTGATACTTAGCTCATTTTTGTTTCCAAAAGGTTGAACTCCAACCGGGATAGAAATTATGGTAACTCAACTGAACATAAATCACAGAGGCTAGATTTTTGCTTGCTGCGCACAATGAGCCCGCCCCCTCACTTTGAGAGGTTGCTCCCAGACTTTTGCTTGCTGCGCACAATGAGCCCGCCCCCTCACTCTGAGAGGTTGCTCTCAGACTACCGCTAGTGAGACTCGATCCCTAGTCATTCTTTCCAACTTTCACCTCTATGACCAGTTGAGCTGCACATGCGGGCTCATACTTAGCTCATTTTGATCATACCAAGTCATGCCTTAAGGTTGTGAATCTTGATTCGCACAAAGGCTTTGTGAGAATGTCCGCAAGTTAACTTTCAGTGGGTTTGTATTCAATTTTTAGATCCTTCTTTTCAATGTGATCGTGAATAAAATGATGTCTTACGTCAATGTGCTTTGTTCGAGAGTGAAGCACGAGATTTTGAGTAATCGCAATTGCACTAGTATTATCACAGAAAATACTAACGGCATCACAATTGATCCCATAGTCTTTCAATTGATGCTTCATCCATAAAATTTGTGCACAACAACTCCCTGCTGCAATATATTTAGCTTCAGTTGTGCTTGTTGCAATGGAGTTTTGTTTCTTTCTGAACCAAGAAACTAACCTTCTCCCTAAGAACTGGCACAATCCCGAGGTACTTTTTCTATCAATTTTGTAACCTGCAAAGTCTGCATATGAAAATTCGGTTAGTTCAAAGTTACCTTTGAGGTAAGAAATTATTTTCTTGGTTGCAAGAATATGACTTTCTTTAGGCTGTGATTGGAATCTCGCATATACACCCATTGAATATGATATAATGGGTCTACTTGTAGTAAGGTATAGTAGAGATCCAATCATTCCTCGATATTTCGTGTGATCAACATATTTGTCTTCTTCATCTTTGTCTAGTCTGAGTGACTTGCTCATGGGAATTTTGACTGAGCCTTTTCCTTCCAGTCCAAACTTCTTGATAAGATCTTTTGTGTACTTGGCCTGGTTGATAAAAATTCCTTCTTTCATTTGTTTATCTTGTAGTCGAAGGAAGTAATTTAATTCTCCCATCATGCTCATTTCAAACTTATTCTGCATAAGCTTAGAAAATTACTCACACAAAGATTTATCAGTACTTCCAAAAATAATATCGTCAACATAAATTTGTACTAATAAAATGTGATTATTTTCTTCAATCTTAAATAAGGTTTTGTCGACAAGGCCTTTGGTAAACTTGCAACTAATTAAAAACATTGATAGGGTATCATACCGTGCTCGTGGTGCTTGTTTTAACCCATATAATGCCTTCTTTAGCTTATAGACCTTATCAACATTACCTTTTACCTCGAACCCTGGTGGTTGCTCAACATATGCTTCTCTTTCAAGTAAGCCATTTAGGAATGCACTTTTCACGTCCATTTGATAGGCGGTGAAGTTTTTGTATGCAGTGTAGGCTAGAAAAATTCGAATTGCTTCGAGTCGTGCAACTGGGGCTATAATCTCATCAAAATCAATTCATTCTTCTTGTAAGTAGCCCTTTGCAACTAGCCTCGCCTTATTCCTAACAATAACTCCTTCGTTGGCTTTGTTCCTAAAGACTCATTTAGTGCCAATAATGTTGTGATCTTGTGGTCTACGAACAAGTTCACATACAGCATTCCTTTCAAATTGATTTAACTCATCTTGCATGGCCTCTATCCAACTTGGGTCATTTAAGGCTTCGTCTATTTCTTTCGATTCAATCTGCGATAGAAAACATGCAAATAGAGTTTCTCTTATAGAAGATCTGGTGTTTACTCTCTCTTGTAAGTTTCCAATCATAAGATCTTGGGGATGACTTCTAAGTCACTTTCGATCTGGTTGGAAAGGGTTCTATACGTTGGTTGCAGGTGGAGGATGACTTGCATGTGTTGACTGATTTTGAATTGATGGGTCAACTTCATCCTCATCTCTCGGGTTGACTTCATTCATGAGGTTTGCCTCATCCTCATGATTTGCTTCATTAGGGTTTACCTCATCCTCAACCTCACCATTAATTCTTGTACGTAACACACTTCCAATCTTGAAATTATTTAATTCCAAATCACTTAATCCCTGCAAGATTTCATTCTCAAAGGTATCATTAATATCACTTAAATTATTTTGAACATAATTCCACTTTTGAAAACATCTGCTTCCTTGAATTTTGCTGATTCATCAAATACTACATGGATTAATTCTTCTACCACTATTGTTGAGTTATTCAATACTCTGAATGCTCTGCTGGTAGATGAATATTCCAAAAATATTGCTTCATATGCACACTCTTCAAATGTTTTTAAATATGTTTTACCATTATTAAGGACAAAACATTTGCAACCAAATGAATGAAAATAATTAAGGTTACGTTTCCTCCCTTTCCATAATTCATAAGGTGTTTTGTCATGCAACTTGTGAATCATGCATCTATTTTGAGTGTAACAAGCAGTGTTGATAGCTTCTGTCCAAAAACATTTTGGTAAATCGGCTGTCGAAATCATTACTTGTGCGGCTTCTTTAAGCGTTCTATTTCTTCTTTCGACTACATCAGTTTGTTGCGACATCCTCGCAGCTAATAATTGATGCAAAATTCCTTGGGAATTGCAATATGATTGATTTGATCATGCCATTCATGAACTCTGTACGTTTATCAGTACGAATTTTTACTATTTTTACTTTGTTTTTTTTTGGAGTTGTTTTAGCAATTCTGGTAGCTTCTTCTCCACTTTGTTCTTTTTTTCTTTTCTTTTTTTTTTTTTTTGGTTGAGAAGTAGCGTCCAAGTGTACCTGAAAAAATTATCAACAACAACTAGAGTGTATTTCTTACCACTCATACTTACTGGGCCTATTGGACCAAAAAGATCCATATGTTAGACTGGGAGGTCTTGAGTTTGATTCGTGCAATTTGGATTTAAAGGATGACTTGGTTTGTTTTCTTCTTTGACATGCTTCGAAATTTGCTCTTTCGTGTACGTGATATTGGGTAGACCTATCAATAAGTTTTTCGTTGCTTGCTTGTTGATAGTTTTGAAGTTTAAATGACTCAACTTTTTGTGCCATTCTCAACTAGTGGTGCTTGGATTGTTTGCCACTAGGCACACCGAGTCTTTTGTTGTGCTCCAGTCCACAACATATATATTTTTCTTCCTGTTCCTTCAAGTACGATTTCGCTGGTAGATTCGTTCTTCACTTGACATTTATTTTTGAAGAATTCTACAAGGTATCATTTGTCGCTAAATTGACTTGTACTAAACAAGTTGAATTTTAGCCCTTCCACGTAGGATACATCTTCTATTTTCAAGTTGTTTCGTACTATAGTTTTGGTTCCTTTGATTGAAACTCACCACCATCCGCAAATGGAAGGGTGAATGTACAGGCGCCTTCATCGAGAGATGGAGAGAGTTATGCCTCAACTGTAAAGAGAAGATATCACAAAGCTCTGCAATCGAAATGTGTATCCAAGGCATGCACTTCGAGCTCTTTTACATCCTGCAAGGAAACAAGCCCAAGATATTTGGAGAATTATCCAGTCGTGCTCACGACATGGAGTTGAGTATTGAAGCCAACGGGGGACTCAGCATGTCAAGTATGCCTAGCGCATCCAAGGCACCTGCAAACCACGATGTCAACAAAGGGAGTAAGTTATTTCCAAAGCAAGAGAAAAAGGAGACGATGAACGTGATGACTGGACCAGTAAAGGTTTCACCAAAGTGGCTGAGAAGCCCAAGCCAAGATCATTCCCCGGCCCATCAAGAGGAGCTAGAAAAACAATTGTTGAAGAGTGACAAGAGAAACAATATCCATTCTTGGATTCTGACGTTTCTCCTATGTTTGACGAGTTGCTGAAACCCAAATTTATTGAATTGCCTGAGATGAAGCGCCGCGAAGAAGCTTCTAGGGTGGATAACCTCAATTATTGCAAATATCACTGTCTCTTCGGCCACGCGATTGAAAAGTGCTTCGTTTTCAAAGATAGAGTCATGACCCTTGCTCGAAATGGGAAGATAGAGCTTACGGATGCTAGCACAAGCCCAAATCAAATTCCAAACGTTATTTTCTTTCGGTTTTTAACCGAATCATTCGGTATACAAGAATGCATTGCCGTTTGGTTGTTTGGTTCGGTTTGATACGGTTCAGTTTGGGAAAAGTGGAAAACCGAACCGAATTTCCTACACCTAAAGTTAATTACTGAAATGGTCCCTTGACTATAGCAAAATTACCAATTTGATCTCAAGTTAACGGAAGTCTAACGGCAAAACTAACAGAGGACCAAATTGATTCAGATTTTTAAAGTTGAGGGACTTAATTGGTCAAAAAAATAGTCGAGGATCAAATTGGTAATTTCGCTATAATCAAGGACCATTTTGGTATAACTCAAAAATAAACAAAGAAGATTGTGTTGGTTCGATCAATGATTAATAAGTAGAATAGATAAAATGGGACAGAAAGAGTATTTACTATTGATCATTATATTTTATTTTAATATTTTTAGAGTTCAAGAGTTGATTAGTTAAAATAAATGTTTTATACTAATTTATGGGGCCTAGTCTTAAGTTTTTTTTTTTATGTGCCATTTTAGCTTTGAGCCAAATAAAAATTTCAGTTTACATTTGAGTTTTCTTTAGTAAAGGCCCACGCATTTGTCTGTTAAATAGATCCAAGCCCATAGGATAACCTAAGGCAAATTATATTGTGTACCGCCCATTATGCACCGAGCTTCTAAACGGCATCGTTTTTGTTTAATAAAAAGAAATGGTACCCGTTCGCGTCATTCTCAAAAAAAGTAACTTTGTTATTCAGTTACATTTTGTATACATTGCAATTTTAGTTCAACACAACTATAGTTTCATTTCAATATAACTACAGTTTCATTCAATATTTATACACTCAAATATGTGAAAACGTTATTTAATTTTATTTTATATACACTATAATTTTATTAAAATACAACTACATGATCATTTCGATATATCTACAGCTTCTTTGCACAATATACACTCAAATATGTGAAATGTTATTCAGTTTCATTTTATATACACTGCAGTTTTATTTCAACACAACTACAGTATCATTTTGATATAATTACAATTTTGTTGGGTAATATACACTTAAATATGTGAAATTGTTATTCAGTTTCATTTTGTATACACTGCAGTTTCATTTCAACACAACTACAGTTTCATTTCATTTTAATTGCAATTTCACTTGATAATATAAAAATAATACATAGGGCAGTATTAGTTTAGATACACTGTAATTTCAGTTCGTAATTAATACACCAAACATGCGCGCTCCGTTAACTGTAACGGCACGCCGTTTCTTTACTTAAAGAAATGGCGCCGTTTTAGACCTCAGTACACGTGCACTGCGGTCCACAGTATAATTGCTGATAACCTAAGCCATTCTACTCTTCCAAATTAATAATATGAAAAAAAAAAAATCTCCTTCTCTTTTGTATTCTTGCGTTGAAAATGTACGTACAAGGCTACAAGGGAAGAGATACGTGATCGGCCACAAACTGATACGCGGACTTGGGAAAGTTGAACGAGCTATTCTTGGGGAGATGATTTGTGATTTTGAGATCAAATAGGTTGCGGAAGATTAGTGAAGTATTGCGATTTGAGGTTCCAGATGGTGTCTCCAAGCTCTAAAATTATTCAAATGTCGGGTATGCAAAGCCTATGCCTATTATGTCGTTAATTGCAGAGTCTTGCGATGCAGTTTGTGGCTGACCAGAAATACAGAATTTGATTGGTTCAAAATCGTGGAATTATTGAAGCTTTTAGCAACATTCTTTAGGGATGAGTTTGAGTCTCTAAGTTGTATAAATAGCACTGCTATTTTCAATTTGTATCATCAAGTTTTCTTTTGTTGCTTCAATTCTACGTACTGTAATTTCTTCCCTCTGAAATTGTATTAATGGCCCTACGTGACTGATTTCCTATAGCTTGGTCAAGATTACATGAGCCCCAGTTCTATTTGTATCTTGAGATTATATTAAATCTTAATGTTGAATTCATATTCATTTGATTAATTGATATTCTCCTGTGCTTTTATTTGTTTTGATTAATTGTTTCATTTGATTGCTAGGAGGCTTACTTAGTTTAATTATTTGATTCAATTTTTTGTTAGATTAGTGAATGATTCTTATAATCTAAGTAGCAACTAACTATGATTGAGTTATCACGACTGAGTGTTGATTTGATCATATAGGGGGAATATTAATCTAAATTAAACATAACCGCTTGAGTTATCATTATTTAGCTTTATTGAATTTTCTTTGTTTTAATGCGGCTGTCGAATTACACATAAACGCTTGTTTTATGTTGTTCGATAGTTAGAGGTATTTAATACCGCTTGTTTTTAACCATCTATGACTAAGAAAAATAGGGGAATTTTCTTTGCTCAATGTGTATGTATCTCGTGTTATGCATTTTTATACATCATACAACACAATTACAGTATCATTTTGATATAATTACAGTTTATTGGACAATATACACTCAAATATGTGAAACTGTTATTCAGTTTCATTTTATATACACTGCAGTTTCATTTCAACACAACTACAGTTTCATTTCGATATAACTACAATTTCATTCGACATTATACATTCAAATATGTGAAACTGTTATTCAATTTTATTATATATATATATACATCATAGTTTCATTACAACACAACTACAGTATCATCTCGATATAACTACAGTTTTATTGGGCAATATACACTTAAATATGTGAAACTGTTAGTCAGTTAAATTTCAACACAACTACAGTTTCATTTCAATTCAATTACAGCATGTTTGGTTCATGAAATGAATTTCGAGGTAATAAGAATGTTATTCCATAAGGATGGAATAGGCAAGGAATAGAATAGGAATTGTATTCTATTATTTGGTTCACGGAAGGAATAGATTTTAGGAATTATATTACAGTGTTTGGTTGATTTAAGGAATATATATGAAATATGTTTTAAAAGACATAAATATCCTTATAAAAATATGTTATGGTGGCGGCGTTGGTACGGTGGTGGTGGTTGCGGTGGCGCTGGTGGTGTTGGTGGTGGCAGCGACGATTGTGGCGGTCGTGGGCGGTGGCTGTAGTGCTGATGGTGGTGGTGGCGGTTGTGGGGTGGTGGTGTTGGTGGCAGCGGCGGCGGTAATGGTGGTGCTGGTGGCGGCGGCAATGGTGGTGATGGTGGTGGCGGCGTGGCAACGGTGGCGGTGGTGAAATATGAAATAAATTTAATTAGGGGTAAAATAGGAAATAGAAACTTTAGGCTATTCCTGATAACTCAATAATAGCCTAATACCAGGGGGGGCCCAGGAATCTCTATTCCCCTTGCAAGGGCAAGGGGAATAGGTTATTCCCGGGAACAATGTTCCTGGGAATACATGTGGTACCAAATAGATGAATAGGCCTATTACTATAGTTTCATTTGATAATATAAAAATAATATGTGAGACAGCTTCATTTTAGGTACACTGTAATTTCATTTTGTAATTAACACACCAAAAATACGAGCACCGTTAAAATGTAACGGCATCAATTTCTTTACTCAAAGAAACGTCATTTTTGGACCATGATCCATAAAACTTTGTGGATCATGGTCCACGATATAATGACTGACTCCAAAGCTAATCGGCTCACCTATTTCATGTGAAATCCTATCTAGCATATGCCATAAAGGTATCCTCTCCTCAATCTTTCCAAAACACACATCAACATATACAAAGCCAAAATTGTCTCTCATGCTCCTTGCCCCGCACTAAAGGGTGGTATCAATGCCCTTATGTTGTGAGCACGTACCCACCTTGTGCCCACCTTACAAAGTGGATACAAGGTGGACACGGTTCTATATCCATAATTTCTGTACTATAAATTCATAATTTCTATACTATAAATTCATAATTTCTATACTGTAGATACATAATTTCTATATTGTAGATTCATAAAATTTATACTTTATTCCAATTGTTGAACTCTGTTTTCACAAATTAGAGAATTATATGTTCATAATTGATAACTATACAGTTTAGAAATTATGAATTTACAGTACAAAAATGATGAATTTACAGTACAGATATTATGAATATGCATTATAGAAATTATGAATCTACTAGAAATTGTGAATTTACTGTATTTAAATTATGAATCTACGGTTTATAAATTATGAATCTAAAGTATAAATTTTATGAATCTACAGTATAGAAATTATGGATCTACAGTATAAAAATTATGAATTTACAATATAGAAATTATGGATATGAAACCGTGCCCACCTTGCAAGGTGGGCACGTGCTCACAGCATAACGTTCCCTCAAACCACCCTTAGGGCACAAGTCAATCCCCCTTGTACGAATCTCTGCATTTTACAAAAGGGACCTTCATGACCCATAACCCTAAACAATGGCCTCACCCCTCCACCCTTGGACCACAAGCCAACCCCCGTACATACAGATCTCTGCATTTTCTCGCAGGGGGTCTTCACAACTCGGGTACCAAGCAGTGCTCCCTCTCTCCCAACCACCCTTAGATCGTGAGCTAATCCCTCTAGTACATATCCCTGTATTTTATCCAGGGGAACCTTAATAGCCCACAACCTAAGTATTAAAATTAAAATTTCTGTTAAAACATAAGAAACGAAAAATTACAAAATCTGTTAAAACTTAAATATCAAACAACGTCGCTTTAATCCAAGATCCGCAATGCTATGTGGACCTGGTCCACAATATAAATTGCCCTTTCATTAATGCTAGTATAGTTGCCACACTTTGAACTATAAATAGATTATTATGGAGCATAAGCAGGGCAATGAAGCTACAACAATTCCCAAATTGAAGATTTATTACAAAAGCATGATTTTTTACTAATTTCATAAACTTCACTTAAAATCTTTACAACTAAAATAAATTGAAAAGGGTAATACACCAATAGAGACATGCATGCATGCCATCATTAAAAGGTTAGTAACTCCTTCAATATTTTAACACTACCTCTAAAAAAATCTTATAAAAATGACTTCTAATGCTGAATACAAGTCGAAATCTTCAGAATCTGACTTTTATACATACATACATGCATATAGAATCTCTGTGCTATATATGTCCAAGTTCCAACCCCATCTTTGAAATGTTGACAGATTCTTCATGTGCACCAGTTAGGTAGTTAATGAAATTAAGAAATAAACATAAATAAAAACCTCACACACACAAATAAGCAAGTGGTGTATTCTACAGTCTCTACCCCTCAACTATCCATGATCAACTTCAAATATTTAATAAAAACAAACGATGGAATTTGATCCCAGCAAAAAGAAACTACATGGACCCTAAATTTAAGTAAACAGGCAATAGAAATAGGAACCATAAATTCAGCATTTGAAAAGATTCATCATTATTTCCATTTAAAAATGCATCTGCTGGGAAAAGATAGTAAGGATTCACAACTAAGATATGAAACGCGAACAAAAATAAATAAGAGAAACAGTGCATGAGTGATCAGGTTAAAACTCACATTTTTAAGCCGGCAAAGATCAACTAAAGCATCAAGTAGATCATCCAAGCTTATCATCTCATTACTAATTTGAAAGAAATAAAGGAAAAAAAAAACAAAATAAAATAAAGTAGGCACTGAAGGTATGAAATAACAAGGTTCTGTTTGGCAATAGTGGCAGATAGGAACATACAATTTAACTCTTCTTCTATGCTTTTGGGGTACTGCATAACCTAATATCTGAGCAGACACTTAAACAAATTCTTTAACAAACACTATTTGACCAGCTATTGAATTACCATTTTCATATCCTAAACCTATTACGGGCCGTTTGGTTCACGGAATGAATTTGGAGGGAATAGGAATGCTATTCCATAGGGAATAAAATAGGTAAGGAATAGAATAAGAATTGTATTCTGTTGTTTGGTTCGCTAAAGGAATAGACATTGGGAACTGTATTCCAATGTTTGGTTGGTTAAGGAATATGAATAGAATATATTTTTAAAAGACATAAATGCCCTTGTACAAAAACTATTATTATTATTATTATTATTATTATTATTATTATTGTTGTTGTTGTTGTTGTTGTAGTAGGAGCAGCAGGAGCAGCAGCAGCAGCAGCAGCAGTAGTAGTAGTAGTAGTAGTTTATTATTATTATTATTAGTAGTAGTAGTAGTAGTTAGTACTACTACTACTACAACTACTACTATATATCATCAACTACTACTACATATCAAGTGATTGATACTCAAAACAAAATAGTCATATAAATAACAAACTTTTGTAAAGAACATTTAACAATATTCAAAAGAAGCATAACATATGTTATTTTTAACAAAATACTCAAAACAATCCAATGAAAGTTACAATGTTCATTAAATGATTAATTGATAGCAAGGAATCTTCTGATCCATTGTAGTCTTCTATCATGATCAAGACTGAGAAAGAAAACTACTTTATTAGGATGATCAGTGAGCTTAAACGAAACAAGGTCCAGGTTGTGTACTCGTTAAATCAATATCATCCAAACCAACAAATGCACTATCTTCTATGTCAGCTCTTATATCATTCTGTTCTTCATCTTGTATTTCTTCAACTACGTCATCTGATGTCTACGTAGGGAGAGAACGGCGAGAAAGATAAGGTTAAAATTGAAAAAAAAAAATATTCTATTCCTGAGGACTCAGGAATAAGTTAATACCAGGGGGGCCTGGTAATAACTATTACCTCATTTGAGGTAATAGGCTATTACTAGGAATATTATTCCTGGTAATAGACATTGTTACTAAACAAAAGAATAGGCTTGTTACTGGAAATGCTATGACATTCCCAGCCTATTCCGTGAACCAAACGGGCTATTATAGTATTATGTTATGACTTTTCCTACCTGAGTCTACGATTCTGTCTAGAGTAGAGGTTGTATCTATTATCCTTACATTCTTTTTAAAGTGTTCCAACTCCTTTGACATTTTTCTTCTCTTGCTCGACTTGAATTTAACAGATAATTTTTCACTGTTATTTCAACATTCAATTGTTTCAATATATTTGCTCGTTCAATGTTCGGTTAGCCTTGAGAAATAAATACCACATAGCAAAAAGTTTAATATAATCTTTCTCTAATTAGTTATGTCTCAATTTGAAATCTTCTTCAATTCAACATCCTCCTATTCTTCATCACTCTAAATGACAACTCTTATAGACTACTTTCGCTTCAAGTAAGTAAGGCATTCAGCTTAGATATATCTGTAACCTTTGTAGGAAAGTAACGTTGGTAAAACCCAATAATAATCCTTTTAAATAATCCTACGAAAAAGAATTATTATTATATGAAGATTTTGGGAAGGAAAGGACGAAGGGATATGGTGTAGGTTCGTGTTGGCGGTTAGCACGAGTCAAGCGAAACACTCTTTCCTTAAAACCTTATTTGCTACCCCAAAAGTGCTAGGAGCGTTGTATCCTAGGTTTCACATGATAAAACGTACTACGGTTCAATTGTTTGAGCACCCAAACAAAGAACCCAACGAACAAGAGCAATGGCAAGAACACAGGATAGGTAGGGGTCACCTTTTGAACCTTCCCTTGTGAAGATACATTTACTCTACTAGCTGTACTGTAGAACGCGATGTCTTTGAACTGACTGCCGTTTGTGTAAACGATGACATATGGAAGCCCCAACCATGCTCTATTCTCATGACTGTGCCCATTTTGGTCGTGGGTCACCATTCTTGGTTCTGCAAGAGTTTGTGAAGAATTGAGCCCTATCAATTCTCCTTCGAAGCGACCCTCACTTCTCTCTCACATATGTAATTCTTCTCCGAGTATCCCGCATACTCACACATGTGTCAACCGACATTTCGAATCATTGAAGCATCAACGTGCTAACCTCGTATGTGAATCACTTTTCTAACGAGGAGTGGTAGGGAGTCCGAGACCCCCCCCCCCAGTGACACGCTTCCGTTCCATAGTTTAGCTGTCCCATCGAACCTAGGTTCCAGCTAGGTTGGGTATCCACTATAGAACTTTTATTCCAAGGGCTTCAGACCCATTCCTTATGTCGGCTTCTCCACAACTTCTTTGCCTAACCCTTTGGTTAGCGGATCCGCTATATTGTCTTTTAACTTTACGTAGTCAATCAAGACAACACCCATTGTGAGAAGTTGTCTAATGGTATTATGTCTATGACGCATATGCCTAGACTTGCCATTATACATGTGACTCCGTACTCTCCCAATTGTGGCTTTACTATCGCAGTACACACATATTGGAGGTACATGTCTTTCCCAATTAGGAATATCCTCTAGAAAATGGCGTAGCTATTCAGCCTCTTCACAACCTTTTGTAACAACCCAAAATTTTATTTTATAAATCTAATTTTAAGAAATTCTAAAATAGCCATTTTCACTCCATTAAAAATTTTTGCGATCAAATGGTGTTTGAATAAATTATTTTGGATACATTTTAAATTAATTCAACACCAAAATTCCTTTATAAACCCAAAATCCTAAATTTTCGGTTAACTCGCGTATCAAGTTTTAAATTGAGAAACCAATCTGAGTGAGACCGGGAGAATTCTGAGAAGCTTTAAACAAGTGTTCATCTAGAAAACTTTTTGAGAAAATTCATTTTCAACCCCAAAGTATTTAAAATAGCAATTCTAGCCCTTAGGTCCATGTTGCTAGGTGAACCACAAGCACCCAAAAAACCTTTGTCTGATGCATTCTTTAGCCACTCTTTGCCATATTTACCCTCCACCAATCATTGTGGATTCTCATAGGGTTTAGTGCCCCTATAAATAAGAACACAATCAGACTTTGCCTCTTGATTCCCAACCTTGTCTTCCTCCCCGAAAGCTCCACAAGACATCCAAGAAAATCACAGTAAGTTTCATAGCATTTCACCTCTTCTAGCTTTCTTTCCTAGCCTTCTTCACTGAGAACATAGTCTTAAGGTTGTTGTTTGGTTTGTTTGAGGTGTTTAGGAGGTGAAGGAGGGTGTAGCTAGTTTGGGAAGAATGCGGAATCCCAACAAATAGAAGGAATCTACAAAGGTATAACCCCATGGGCTCCCTCTTTGATTTTTGGCTCTGTGAAGCCTATTATTTTGAGTAGAAACGAGTAGAAATGGTGGATTTTTGTTGTGTTTCAGCTTGGAAGTGATCTAGTATTTGTCTTTGAAGTGTTGATAATGTTTTGGATGTTTTGGACTTGCTTGAAATGGGGTTTGCATATGAAAACACCTATCTGGTGCACACACAGTGTGAAATAGACCAGAGTAACGACCCTAGCCACGACCCATCATGGGGGCCGCTGGCTAGAGCCGGGGGCCAACCGGGCCTAAGGCACGGCCCTATGAGAGAGCCGTTGCCTAGGCCCGGCTATGTAGCGGCTTTAGGGGGGCGGCTCATGAGGAGTCCCGCCCCAGGTCCCTGAGTATTGTTCTGAGTATGTTTTGTGCAGTGGCCGGGCCCTTGTAGCTCAGCTACGTGTTGTTTCGGGCCAGGTGTCACCGGCCCTTGTGACTCGGTACCTCGGGGCCGTCTCGACGCACGTTTTGGCTTTGATTTCGTTGAATTTGGATTAAAAATGAGCATGTTATGATGGATTTAGTAATGATTTTGCTACACAGTATGTGTATTTGAAGTTCACTGTGAAAGAGAAATCTTTTGCCTTGTTGTCGGATGTTATGTTTGTATTGAGTAGAGAAGCATGATCACTTTGAAAATATGAATTATTAGAAAAGCATGACTAGAATGTGTTGTTTGATCAATGAGTTTTGAAGCATGTTTTGTTGATAGAAATATATAGAATGTGTTATGTTGCAAACCGAGTATGATATTGTATCCGTGAGAATTTTATGAATTATATACATGGATTTGGAGAATGTTGTAGAGTATTTTGCATTTCACATATATCATATTTCAAAAGTGCATAAGTGGCCAACGTGAGCCCAAGTATTACTTTCAAAATCCATAACCATGTGGTATATCATTATTTGATACATTGAGAAATTGTTGAGATGTTGCATGCATGAGATTGATGCATGAGAGATATATTTATGTATTATCTATATCGGTGAGGTTTTGGAGGACCCTGTTTGGACTATGCCCTCTCGGATGATTTTATGGACATTGCGGTCCCAGTATATGTAACGCGTTGTATTCCCACGTTACGAGGTTGGAAACTGCCCGCCAGGCTTAGAATCCTGGTCAGGAGGTGTGCACGCTAATAGTTCGATTCCTGATTCCACAGAGTTTGAGCATAGAACCAAGAAAGTGGTTCGGTGGATGAGCAGAGTATTAGGTCGGCTAGACGCCGTGCCCGGAGTGAGTCATTTAAAGAGAAAGAGTGAGTCATTGCGACTCTAAGAAAGAAAGAAGTGAGTCATTGCGACTCTAAGAAAAGAAAGAAAGAAAGTGAGTCATTTATGACTAAATGAGTCCTCTACAGAAAGTATTCTATTTTACAACGAGTGTATGTATATATATTTATAGTATTGCACGAGATTGCATTTGAGTATAGTACTGCACGAGATTGCATATGAGTATAGTATTGAACGAGATTGCATATGAGTATAGTATTGCACGAGATTGCATGTGAGTATATTATTGCATGAGTTGCATAATGAGAAGGACTAGCCGAGTTCGTTTATGAGTATGATGGTTTACTTACATTTTGAAGTATTGTATATCCAGTTTACATGATGAGAACTTGAAAGCATGAAGATAACTTTCGTATGGTTTATTAGTATGAAATTACTTGTAAGCATGAGATGCCTTGATAAGTTTGTTTTGATTTTTACGTGTTCAAATATCTATGTTGTTGAGTCTTTTGTATTGAAGCATGCATGTTGATATTATAGGTTGCAATCATATAGAAAGTATGTGATGTGACTATAGTTGCCAATGAGATGAGATTGTTATTTATGAATGTTATCAAATGTTTTCCAAAGTATATTCTATAGTACTTTACAGGGTTGAGTGTGGTTATACTTAGCTTCGTGCTAACAGGTGTTTTCCTATTTGTCTATGTGCTATTTGTAAAACCCCTTTTAGGGGGGCCTAGCGTTAAGAAGTGAACGAGTTAGACTAGTCTAGTAGTTATAGAAGTCTAAACTCTTTATGTTTTAATTATGACTTTACTTTCCGGATTTTAGATTTATGTTGTGGATGACGTTTGATGATGCAGACTTCGGGGTGTCCTTTTTCCCCCTTATGACTTTCCGTTATTACTATGGATGTTAGTTATTTAATCTTGTTTCTAGTTCTACCCTTAGCCTGTGCAATCACCACGGAGTGGTGGTTGTGGCGGTGACATTCCCACTAGTTATCTTATTTAAGTTATTTATTCGCTGCTTAGTTTGTGTTAATTGTGGTTTAGAATTGTAATTAAGAAATAGAAAAAAGTGGGGTGTTACAAATTGGTATCAGAGCGGTATGAACTGCGGGAGACTTAGGAAGTTTGACCCTTAGGATTGAGTATAGAAACTCTAAGTCGAAATCCTAGGAAGGACCGAATAGGAAATGACCTCTAAGTCAAAATCCTAAGTAGGATGAGTTAAGAAGATGAACTTAAATGAAATCCTAGGAAGGATAAGATTTTGGAAAGAACCCTAAGTGATGAATTAAGATGAGAAAGCCTCGAGTTCAGTGGCTAAGTGTGAGATTCGGTGATAAGAAAAGCTCTAAGTGTCAAATAGGAACGCGGTGAGGTTGTGAGTTTCCTTGCCTTGTTGTTAATTGTTTATGTGATTTACCAATGTGCTTGTTGTGCTTTTGTTATCTGTTGTGAGCAAAGTAGAGGAGTTAAAAGTGAGAAGTTGAAAGAGAAAAACCAAGAGTTTGAAAGTTAAAGCATAGAAAAGAAGTTTACCTTTGTTAATTTGTTAAAGTAGTTGAGAAGAAGTGCGTTTGTCTGTTTTGTGTGTCTTGCTTGTTGCGAGTTTTGTCTTACGAATAGAGAAGTTAGAATCAGCTAACCCTTAGTCGTGCTAACGAGAATAATCTGTTCTGGTCATGTACAAAGGACATCGTGATGCCGCCGCGAAGAGTTAGAGAGGAATCTCCTCGCTCCTCAGGACCTGGAGCGTCATCTTCTACTGACTTGACAAAGAGCCTGCGCCAGCTCACCCAGTTGACTCAGACCATAGGAGCTGCCATGCTCAATGGGAATAATGGTGGCAGTGATGTGTCTAGGAAGATCATGGGACGCAATCCACCGTGTTACTTGGGCCAGGAGGATCCGAAGGTTCTCGAGAGTTGGATCCGCACGTTTGACAAGCTGTTTGACATGGTAGAATGCCCGGTGGATCAGCGAATAGAGGCTGCGGTGTACTACCTACAGGGAGAGGCCGATCATTGGTGGGTAATGGAGGGACCGACTGCTCAGGCGAGAGAGGGGTTTGACTGGGAGATGATCAAGACGGTGTTGAGGGAGAGGTTCTATCTGGAGCATGTCAAGGCTGCCAAGTATGAGGAGTTCTTGCATCTCGAGCAAGGAAGCTCGACTGTCCAGGAGTATCATACCCGCTTTGTGGCTCTATCTCGATTCGCTCCTACCTTGGCACCTGATGAGGCTAGTAGGGCTCGCAAGTTTATCTGAGGGTTGCACTATGATGCCCAGAAGTCTTTCTCTGCGACGAGGTTTGCCACTTTGACCAAAGCCTACGATGCAGCTGCTGGTTACTCTAGGATTCAACAGTTGCACCGAGATGCCATGCAGGGACTGAAGAAAAAGAATGAGAGTGTGGATTCACAATCAAACAAGGGGCATAGGTTCAATCCGACGAGCAGGTTTGACAACCGAGGTAGGGAAAGGAGGAATATGACGATGAGACAGGGAGTTGGAGCTGGAGGACTACCGAGTGAGAGGGGTATGCTATCCCGAGAGGTGGCAAGGACCATCCTAGGACCACTTGTGGAGGATTGCCCGTGATTTGTTTCCAGTGTGGGAGACCGGGCCATAGAGCTACTACTTGTCGATATCCGAAGACTGAGGGATTTCATGGTACGATCCCGAACCAGCCACCTAGAGGTCCGATCAGTCAGGCACAGAATCAAGCTATGGGTCGTGGGTATCCACCGAGAGGAGGTCCGCCCAGGAATGGGAATCATGGACGAGGTAGAACCAAGAGAGTGGTTCGATGGACGAGCAGAGTATTAGGTCGGCTAGACGCCGTGCCCGGATAGGTTCATTTACACTATGGTGAAGTTCATACCTCGTCCATTTAAAGAGAAAGGGCAAGTCATTGCGACTCTAAGAAAGAAAGAAGTGAGTCATTGCGACTCAAAGAAAAGAAAGAAAGAAAGCAAGTCATTTATGACTCAATGAGACCTCCACAGAAAGTATTCTATTTTACAACGAGTGTATGTATATATTTATAGTATTGCACGAGATTGCATTTGAGTATAGTACTGCACGAGATTGCATATGAGTATAGTATTGCACGAGATTGCATATGAGTATAGTATTGCACGAGATTGCCTGTGAGTATATTATTGTATGAGTTGCATAATGAGAAGGACTAGCCGAGTTCGTTTATGAGTATGATGGTTTAGTTACATTTTGAAGTATTGTATATTCAGTTTACATGATGAGAACTTGAAAGCATGAAGATAACTTTCGTATGGTTTATTAGTATGTGTTGGTCCCGAAAGGGTGGCGAGAAGTCTAGAGGGGGGGTGAATAGACTTCTCTAACTTTTCAAACTTTCTTCGAAAACACACAAGGCAAATAACACTTTGATAATTTCAACTCTAAGTAACAAGAATTAACAACATAAACAACTTAGAGTGTGCAGCGGAATAAGTAGCGGTAAAGTGTTATGCTTAATTAGTGTGGTGCTCAAAGAGAGATTCTAAACATGCAACACGTTAGAAACACTTGATATAGTTCAAGGATGATGTACGTAAAGTTTGGCTTGCATGCAAACGTGGGAACTATCAAACCCAGACAGATAAAGATATGCGATAAATCGTAATCGGGTTAGTTCGCAGTTAGAATAAGCATGCACAAAATATATGAGCAGTAAGTAAATAGAGAGAGAGATTTATAGTGGTTCAGAGGTGGTGTAATCCTCCTAGTCCACTCTTCTCCTTTTCACTTCAAGGAGGAAATTCACTATTCTTCGATCACCCAGATACAATAGTGAATAAGTGTCCACCGACACTTCTCCGAGTGTTTCGCACAAAGCTACACTCCTCCAAGGTTTTTCGCAAGCTCCTCTTGTTACTCCGCCTTCTCGAGTACTTCGCACCAAGCTGTACTCCTACACCACGAGAACTACACACAAAGCTACGTCCTCACAGGGTTTTCACAAGCTCCTCTTGTTACTCTGCCCTTCACCACGAGTGCTACGCACAAAGCTACACTCAACCAGGGTTTTTCACTCTCTCTAGTTACTCCGCCCTCTTTCTACACTCAGTAGAGAAATCTACAAAGAGATAAAATTTCTCTCTCACTCAGACTTGAATGTAATTCTATGAAGCTCTGTTTCCCCCTTTTCGGCTAATAAAAAATAGCTTGTATCTTTTGCTTGTATGTCTTAGCCGTTTGTTCAAGTTTGAACTGCTCAATCACTTGGGGTTATTGTCTCTGAACTCTTCTTGTCTTCAAGTCTGCTTGGACAATTTATAGCTAGTGAAAGCTATTTGCCCGTTGATCAACTATCGATCTTGATCGTCCATTTTGAATTGTAGTTGATCAAAAGATATTGTCAACTTGATCTGAAATATTAGGTAGATGTCATTTCTCCTTTTGTCAGATGATTTGAATAATTTGCCCGTTGCCTGTCTTGAATTTTGTAGCCTCCAAAATTTGAATAAGTTCGGCGCGGCAAGCTTGATATTTCTTGTCCTTCATAAATGCTCTGACATGTCAAGTTGATCAAATAATTTATCTGCTGATTCTTGCTTGAGTATAAAATAATTTCTTCGCGAATCAGCCTTCTTCGAGCTTCTCTGGTTCCACCGTAAAAACTTGAAGTTCAGATGAAAATATATCAGATATTTTCTCCTTCATGATCCTTGTAAAATAATATATTGGAACCTCTGTAAAAACTTCACAGTTGTTCATGGTGAGATGCTCTATTTCGAATTTCTAGCTTGGTTCACCATACTTGGTGTGTTTTTCCATATGGTGCATGGCTTTTGTGAGACTTGTGCATTTTACTTAGTCTCCATATTCTTAGCTAGTCTCCATTTAGCTAGTCTCCTTTTAGTTAGTCTCCATTTTAGCTAGTCTCCATATTAGCTAGTCTCCATTTTAGCTAGTCTCCAATACAAGCTAGTCTCCAATACACTCAGGCTAGTCTCTCATACGGTTTGGTATACTTTGAGCTAGTCTCCCATACGGTATACGGTCCAATATACTTGACCTTGAGCTAGTCTCCCATACTGTTATACGGTCCAAGCTAGTCTCCCATACGGTCATCTCCCATAAGGTCAGAGCTAGTCTCTCATACGGTCCAAGCTAGTCTCCAAACCTTAAAAATGCTTCACTTGAGATTCAAATTTAGGATTATTTAGCATAGCTCACACGCGTTTCTTCCAACTCCTCTAGCATGGTTCTTGGTGACTTATCCGTAACATAATTGTGTTAAGCTATAATCCCGCTTAACTTCTTCAAATAAATCATGATCTTCCAGACTTGTATATGGGTTGCATGATATGGGTGCACCATACTCCGCAGACTCAAACTGACTCAAATAGAATAAAAATGGGGACTACTTGATTTTTCAAATATACATTCGGCTCATCAAAATTTACAATATATTCCTAACAATTTCCCCCTTTTTGATGATGCCGAAACTTATACCCAAGTCATTTTTGGCTTTGTCAATATTGAAAAATAATTTCTTTTGTTCGATTTTATTTCGACTAGCCAATTGACGGGTTTAACAAAAAAATTGAGTCCTAGAGATTTTTATTTTGGACGGTCCTAAACGTATGTTGAGACTATAACGCGAGGTTGCGTATTGATTTTTATCTTTTAATTTTTCTTCCCCCTTTCAATTTTATTTTCTCAATTATACGCATCACATGCAATTACTAAGTCCAATTTAAAATCTTGTGACATAAGAACACAAAAAAATAAATTAACTAGGACTTACTTCGTATGGTACGAAATATTGTCATTATGCAATTTCAACCCATTTTAGCTTAGCATATATAAGATGTCGAATGAAATGTGCTAGCTAAAATATTTTGTACACCAAAAATTGAATTTGACAAACAACTTTGTTACCTCCTTTTCAACTTCGCATTGATGAACTCCCTCAATTTCTTGAAGTCCTTTTCTAGCTATTTGTGTTGATAGGGTGCGGTCACTTGCCCGGTGACATAGTTGACGTATGCTTCCCTAATGTTGTTCCCTTTCAATACTCCTGCTTCATGCCAGAAAATACATTCATCAAATGTTCGGCCGTCACACATTTGTTCACTACGGTGTCCGAATTCCGTTTGAAGTTCTTGCAATTTTTGAATCCTTGTTGCAATTGGCTTTGGCATTGAAGGCATTGGAGCAATCGGCCTTGGTGGCAACACATCATGAAAAGTTGAGCTCGAGCTAGGACGAGTTTCTTTAAAGTAATCAACCATACTTACACGGCTTGGAGCTCTTGGTGGTGTTGGTCGAATTAGTTCAACTATTGGTCCGCTTGGAGCTCTTGGTTGTGTGTATGCATAAGCTTGTGGCACAAAATGACGTGCCAATCCTTCCCCCTTTTCGGCAGCATTAATGAATCTTTGAAAGCTTTCGGTGGAAGAATTTTGCTTGTCACGCACTCCCTCTAGAAGATCCATGTGAATACGCGATTGAGTTAGTAAACCTTGCACTTGTTGTTCCAAAAGTTTGAGCATCGACGTAGTATCGGACCCATGCTTTCCCATTTCATTGAACAAATTCATCACATCTTTCTTCAATTCATCTTTGGCCGTGTCAATTTCGGTTTTTAATAGGCCTTGCCTATTAAACAATTGTTGAGCACGATCCACCATCTCCTTGTGATAATCATCAAGTTTTGTGTCCATTGCCTCCATCTTTGTTCTCAATTCCCCCGTAGATCCTTGTACAATAGCCTTAACATCCCCAACAATTTCTTCTCTTAAGGCTTGGGTATTGATCAAGGGTTCATGTTGCACGGGTGGATGTGGAATCGGCAATGGGTGTGCAAAATCATCTCTTGGTGTGGTGATGATTGTATCAACAAGGTTGGGTTCGGCTTCCTCGGTGTTGTAGCAAAGAAGCAATGTTGATCTATTTCTTGGATATTCTTGGTCATAAAACTCATAGGAAGATGGCAAATTAGGCAAATTCCTTGTTTCATCCAAGTTCAAAGAAACCCCTTGACTTGGTGCATTTCCTTCTTCACGAATAGACTCCGTAACCTCCGTTACGGGATGTGGAAAGTAAGACTCAAAGCTCAAATTTTCATTCAAATTTTCATCTCCAAAATTCGCAGGATATGGATCAAATGCCACGATCTCTACACCATCATTTCTCGCCAAAGATCCCTCTCCAAGTCCTCTTCGGGTATCCTCTAAAGACATAGCGGTGGCACGGCGAATATCATTCGGATCAAATTCTCCTAAAGGCTCTTCGGTTGTGGCTTCAACCATCACTCCCTTTTCGGTTCTCTTCTTCTTAGCAAGCATGGTCAAGAAGCAAGAATTAATCACCGAAAACCGGGTAGCTTTAGCAAGATCACGTGTACCCAACCAATTCAACACCATTTCTTCCCTTTCCAAGGTATTCGGCCCTATTGATTCGGCCAACATGTTGTGGTCTCCTAATCTCCATGCTCTCCATTCAAGTGCTCTTTTATACTCCTCCAAAAGTGCACTATCCGCCCCAATTGTGGATATCTCATCATCACTTCCAACTTCAATTTGATCATTCTCAACAACATTCACCTCAACTCTATTTTCCTCAACAAATTCGTGGCTCTCAAAGATAATTGGGTTCGGGTTTTGAGTGGTTAAGGGTCTTGAGATTGGGTGGCTATTTTGCTCTTCATTTGATCGAACGGCATGGGTGTTTGAACCTTCATGGCTTGGTTCTCGGATATATTGTTTAAGGTTTTGGAAGGGGTTGGGCAATTTTCTTTTTCGGGTGGGTTTTGGTAGGCTTATGGGTAAGGTAGGATTTTTAGGTTCATTGGAGTTGGGTGGCCGAAAGAGGTAGCTATGGTTTGTAATATACTTGGCTTTGGTAAGGGTGACATTTTTGGTTCTCAAAATCTCACCAACGGCAAACCCGTAACCGATCTCCTGTTGAAACCATCCATCCACCAAAGGCTTGGCCTTCCTAATAGACTCACACAACCTTCCAAACATAAAGGCACCCCAATCCACACAAACATTGTTCAAAATAATGTCCATAATCAACAATTTTTCTTTTGACAACTTGTCACGGCAATGATACCGGGATTCTACACATTTATGAACAATATCCAACAACAATCCAAAATCCTTCTTCAAATCTCTTTTGTTACCATTACCTTCGGAGATAGCGGTGCGTTTGCATCGCGTACCTTGGCCCAAATGGCATTGACATCATGCACATGATTTTCTACCCTCAAATTCGATTCAACAAGATTAAACATCCTCCGAAAATCATCGAGATTAATTTCTACATCAATACCTTTGATCATAGAAATAATTGAGCCATTTTCTATTCTAGCATTCATGTATAATTCGGTCACCTCATCTTTATAGAAACCAACATATCTAAAAGTGCAAAAATTTAACAACCCACTAGATTCGAGAGAGTTGATAATTTTTACCCCAATAGATTTGTCCTCCACTTGCTTATTGAAGTCGGTGACATCAAGAGTCATCCCGCTAAGTACACGGCTCGACCTTCTTGATCCTCCAGTTGTGAATGACTCCATCTCCACTTGATTAGCCTCCATTTGAGTAGAAATAGAATTTAGGAATTTTTTTGGTGCAAGATTGAGTGATTCGGCAGTGAGGTCCGAAAAGGATAGAAGGAATGGGTTTTTGGATTGTGAGGTTATTTGGGTAGGATTTTGGGTTTGGGTGATGGGTTTTAGTGTGTAGAAGATTTTTGTGTAGAGAAATTAGAATGGGTATATGAGCATTGGGTGATTTTGGCTTCTTCTTGTGCTAAGTTTCCGGCCGGCGAGAGAGAAGGAAGAAGAAGATTTTGTGTTCTTTAATTCCTCTTTCTACCCGTTAGGATTGAGGGAGAAGGGGTGCAAAATTACTCCTTTGCCCTCTAGTGGGTAGAGAGAGAGTATTGATCTCCTTGAGGATAAATTCGACCTTCCACATGATTTAAATTTGCCAGCTCAGATTTTTATACTCCATTTGTGAGTACATGGTGCCAAAAATTGTGCTTCAAATAACCGCCAACCTGGAGCAAATCAGATAAAAAT
This sequence comes from Ipomoea nil, assembly GCF_001879475.1. Taxonomy (NCBI): domain Eukaryota; kingdom Viridiplantae; phylum Streptophyta; class Magnoliopsida; order Solanales; family Convolvulaceae; genus Ipomoea; species Ipomoea nil. The sequence continues at coordinate 1,022,896 of NW_017617365.1, forward strand.
TCTCGAAAATAATCTGTTAGACCAATAAATATACTCCAGATAAATATTATTATTTCAATTTCATATTTCAATAAAGCTGATTTTCTGAAAAGAAACCTGATAAAAATAAATTGATCAGACAGATACCTAATATCTGTAAAGAATTTCAAGTTCCCAAAACAATTAAATCTTTTGACTTTCTAAAATTGGGCCTAACTTATTTGACTTTTGAATCTCCGAAATGGGCAAGCATTCATCAGAATACATCTTCCTTAACATGCAAACCCAAATAGCTATATTCCCCCTAAATATATGCAATTTCATCATATTTAACCCAATTGAAAAAAAATTGTTCCCCCTAAGTTGCATACTCATCTCAAATTAATCTATTTAAACAGATTTAGCAAACAAATTACACAAATCAATTATGCTAAAACGTGACAAATTAAATAGACATACGTATCACATAAATAAATCGCAAATTTAGGTACGCAGTTTTCGTAAGATAAAATTATAACACATTTAGGTACATACACATTTTACGAAAACATGTACACAATTAAACATATATCATACGTACATACCAATTCAAATTAAAACACATAGGTCACATAGATTACATGCAATACACACAGTACGTATCAAAAATTAGCAACAATTAAGAGTTTAGAAAATGCTTAGCTCATTTCGATCATTCCCATTTCATGCCTTAGAGTTGCAAAACGAGATTCACACAACGGCTTTGTGAGAATGTCGGCAATTTGATTTTCCGTGGGAACATGATCGATTTTTAAATCTTTCTTTTCGACGTGGTCTCGGATAAAATGGTGTCGAACGTCGATATGCTTGGTTCGCGAATGAAGCACCGGATTTTGGGTTATGGCGATTGCACTTGTATTATCGCATAAAATGCTAACATTTTCGCACTTAATCCCATAGTCCAATAATTGTTGCTTCATCCACGAGATTTGTGCACAACAACTCCCACCTGCAATATATTCGGCTTCGGCAGTGCTCGTAGCTATGGAGTTTTGCTTTTTGCTGAACCAAGAGACCAATCTTCCCCCTAAGAACTGGCATGTCCCTGAGGTACTTTTTCGGTCTATTTTACAACCTGCAAAATCTGCATCTGAATAACCAGTTAGTGTAAAATCTCCTTCTTTGGGATACCATAATCCCACATTGATTGTTCCTTTGAGATATCGAATTATCTTCTTGGTTGCAATCAGATGACTCTCTTTGGGCTTTGATTGGAATCTTGCACATACGCCAACCGAGTAGGATATGTCCGGTCTGCTTGCGGTTAAGTATAGTAACGATCCAATCATCCCTCGATACATCGTTTGATCGACGTCTTTTCCTTCATCATCTTTATCCAATTTTTGAGATGTACTCATGGGAATTTTGACTGAGGATTTTCCATCTATGCCAAATTTCTTGATAAGATCTCTTGTGTACTTGGCTTGATTTATGAAAATTCCTTCTTCAAGTTGCTTGACTTGCAGTCCCAAAAAGTAATTTAATTCTCCCATCATACTCATCTCGAACCTGTTCTGCATGAGCTTAGAAAATTTCTCACATAAAGATTTATCAGTACTTCCAAAGATAATATCATCAACATAAATTTGTACTAATAAAATGTGATTATTTTCTTGAATTCTAAAGAGGGTTTTATCGACTAGACCTTTGGTGAATCCACAACTAATTAAGAACATCGACAAGGTGTCGTACCAAGCTCGCGGAGCTTGTTTTAACCCATACAATGCCTTCTTTAATTTGTAGACTTGATCACCAACGTCTTTTACCTCAAAACCGGGTGGTTGTTCGACGTAAACTTCTTCTTCAAGTAAGCCATTAAGAAATGCGCTCTTTACGTCCATTTGATATACCTCGAAATTTTTGTGCGCTGCATATGCTAGGAATATCCGGATTGCTTCGAGTCGTGCGACGGGGGCGAATGTCTCATCAAAATCAATTCCTTCTTCTTGTGAATACCCCTTCGCAACTAATCTTGCTTTATTCCTAACAATGACGCCGTCTTCGTTTGCTTTGTTCCTAAAGACCCATTTAGTGCCAATTACATTTTGGTGCGTTGGTCTTGGAACAAGTTTCCATACGTCGTTGCGCTTGAATTGATCTAACTCCTCTTGCATGGCATCTATCCAACTTGGATCGGCTAAAGCTTCTTCAATTTCCTTTGGTTCCATTTGAGATAGAAAGCATGAGAACATTGCATCTTGTTGTTGATTCCTAGTAGATGATCGCGTTTTCACTCCGTCACTTGGATTTCCAATGACTAAGTCATGTGTGTGACTCCTTAGCCATTTCCGATTTGGTTGAAAATTCGTTGGATTCTCAGAGTTTCCTTCTTGATGTGATTCCACTTGTTGTGTATTATTGACGGGTGCATCTTCGGGTTCAACTACAGGAATTTCTTCTACTTGAATTCTGGGTACAATTTCGGTTGTTCGTGATATTTCGGGTATCACATTGGATATTGCCTCAATTTGGTGAACACCCGTATCACTTGATTCTTCTACTTCCTGCAACACATTGTCTTCGAACAAATCATTAGATTTAATTAAATCACGATTACCTTCACCATTTTGCCATTATTGTAGTGATTTTCGTCGAACACAACGTGAATCGATTCTTCTACCACCATTGTTGATTTGTTGAATATTCTATATGCCTTGCTGGTAGAGGAATATCCCAAGAATATTCCTTCGTCCGCTCGCTCGTCAAATGTCTTTAATTGAGACTTTCCATTAACAGGTACAAAACATTTACAACCAAATGTATGAAAGTAGGTGAGATTGGGTTTTCTCCCTTTCCATAATTCATATGGTGTTTTGTTATAGGACTTGTGGATTAGACTGCGATTTTGAGTATAGCACGCCGTGTTAATTGCTTTTGCCCAAAATCTTTTTGGTAGTCCGGCGGCCGTTATCATGACTCGTGCGGCTTCCTTGAGTGTTCGATTTCTTCTTTCAGCTACACCATTTTGTTGCGGCGTTCGTGCGGCAGATAATTGATGTAAAATTCCTTGTGAATTGCAATAAGATTGAATCACTCTGTTCACGAACTCTGTTCCTCGATCGGTTCGTATTGTTGCAATCTTCATGTCTTTTTCGACTTGCAGTAGCTTCAATAGCTTTGACAACTTTGATAAGACTTCATCCTTTTTCTTGATGAATATTGTCCATGTGTACCTAGAAAAATCATCAACAACAACCAAAGTATATTTCTTACCACTTATACTTACTGGGTCTACTGGACCAAATAAACCCATGTGCAGTAGACTTAAGGGTCTTGATGTTGACTCTTGAGCTTTGACTTTGAATGATGCTTTGATTTGTTTTCCTTTCTGGCATGCATCACAAATTTGATTTTTCTTGAACACAATGTTGGGTAGTCCTTCGACTATATTATTTCTTGTAAGCTTGTTGATGGTTTTGAAATTCAAATGATTTAGCCTTCTGTGCCATTCCCAACATGCTTCATTCGAATTATTGGCCATCAAGCATACGGATTCTTTCGTTGTACTCCAATCTACAACATACATGTATTTCTTTCTTGATCCGGCGAGTACGACTTCATTCGTGGATTCGTCCTTGACTTGCCATTTGCCTTTGTAAAATTCTACGAGATATCCTTTGTCGCAAAATTGGCTTGTACTAAATAAGTTAAATTTTAATCCTTCGACATAAGATACGTCATCAATTCGTAGACCATTTTTCACAATTGCGCCAGTTCTTTTTCTCATTCCATATCGATCGTTTCCACCGAACACTACTTTTGGTCCTTCGATACTTTTGAACTCAACTAGACTAGCTTTATTGCCGGTCATATGTCGAGAGCAACCGCTATCGAAATGCCAAACTTCCTGCAAGAAAGATTAATTATTTTTAGGTACCCATGTTTGATTGGGTCCTTTTGTGTTAGTAATTTTTGGCATCCAAATCCACCTAGATCCCACTGATCCAAGAATAGGTGATCTGTAACCATTAAAAACATTATAATTATAGCGCACTTTCGAATAATGATTCGGTGCGGGTTGGGAAGCAGATAGTTGCTTGATCCTATGAAAAAGAGCAAATCTGGACTTGGTCCATGGTTTGTTATCAAGCGACCAATCTTGTTATGAGGGATATAATCTCCCAGCCCCAATTCTCAGAATTCTTCCCATATTCCTATGAGGTTTTGTTGCACTAGACTTGTTGGTTCTCTTTGGAGATACAAATTTTTGCCTTTTAAAAATTTGTTGTCTATCCGAGATATTGAATTTTTGATTCGGCTTTGCAACATTTTTCTTGGCATTTATTTGATTACCAACTCCTTGTCTCATTGTGCTATACTGACTTTTTACAAATTTTACCACTGGGACTTTATTAATTAAAGTAGTAGTAGAATTTGTCAGTTTCACAGGGGTTTGAGAACATGATGGATCGTAGCCTAGTCCGGCTTTATCTCCAGCGGGTTTCTGCATGTTTACCATTTTATCCATTATTTTGGATGAATTTGTAAATGATGCGATTACTTCCCGAAGGTTATGTTCTCGAACCTCTCTAGCTTTGCACTCTTCTTGAAGTCGAACATTTTCGGCTTTCAAATTACTCATTTCATTTAGAGCATTTTGCAATTTTTGTGACATTTCTTCCTTTTCAAGAATTAACGTATTATTGCGCTCTTTGATTTGAGTATGAGTGGCCATGGCCTTTTGACAATCTTCCATAAGACTTTGAAATGATTCTTGAGTCTGGAAAGAAGTGTCAACGGAACTAAAAGAACTAAAAGAGCTAGAAGATACCTCTTTGTCGATTTCACGCGCCATATAGCATTCCTCATGTTCGGATGTTTTGCCCATTAGACATAGTAGCGCCGTATCTTCTTGTGATGAATCACTCTCGTCACTAGATGATTCTTCGGATTCACTTGCTTCTAACGGATCGCTTATTAGTGCCTTCCGTTTGCCCTTTTTGAATTTCTTCTCTTTGAATTTATATTCAACCTGTGGAGAAGTATTCGAATTTTTGTCCGCCTTGGGGTGTGGACATTCGGCCATAAAATGTCCAGGCTTTCTACAATTGTAACACAAGTTTGTGTTATCTTCGACCGGTTCCCTTCTTGATCTTCTATTTTCTCGAAAGAAATTTCCTTGCGGTGATCCTTTGTTCTTTCGCATGAATTTCTTGAATTTCCTAACAAATAAAGAAAATTGTTCGTCAGATAAAAAATCATTATTTGCGACTGACCTTGATGTTGAAGGTTGTTCAGCCATCAATGCAGATGTTCGCTCATCGCGTTCTTCTTCGACTCGTGTCTTTATTTCGAACTCATACGCCTTAAGATCACTAAAGAGTTTATCCATAGATAATGTCCTTAGATCTCTATGATCGCGCATTGCGGTCACCTTCATATCCCAATTTGTAGGTAGTCCGCGTAACACTTTGAGCGATATTTCCTTCTGGGTAATTGTTTTTCCCAGATCCGTGATTTCTCCAAGAATTTTGATCAATCGAGCTTCCATGTCGGTGATGCTTTCGTTCGGTAGCATTTTGAAATCTTGGAACCTCTTCATGGTAATGGTTAGTTTGTTGTCTTTTTCTTGTTCATCGCCTTCACCGATACTAATGAGAGTATCCCATATTTCTTTTGCTGTGGTGCACTTTCGAATCTTTGGGAATATTGTGTCATCGATCGTTTTGAACAAAATATCCTTGGCAATATTGTCCAAGTTATTTCGCCCTCTATCGTCCTTTGTCCACTCCATCTTTGGCTTTGGAATATATCGTGGAGCATCTGGATCTCGTGGAGTAGCAGTATTGGCTTCCATGATTTGGATTGGGCCAGTGGTGATGACTTCCCACATTTCATCATTTAAAGCAGATAAGTGCACCTGCATACATATTTTCCAATCATCAAATTTATCAAGTGAGAAAAGCAAATTTTGAGCAAGAGTCATATCTCTCTTCATTTTGAAATTTTCGAGATCTATCTAGCAGTCAAAATTGACTCAAATAGACAACCGCTCTGATACCACTTGTTGGTCCCGAAAGGGTGGCGAGAAGTCTAGAGGGGGGGTGAATAGACTTCTCTAACTTTTCAAACTTTCTTCGAAAACACACAAGGCAAATAACACTTTGATAATTTCAACTCTAAGTAACAAGCATTAACAAGATAAACAACTTAGAGTGTGCAGCGGAATAAGTAGCGGTAAAGTGTTATGCTTAATTAGTGTGGTGCTCAAAGAGAGATTCTAAACATGCAACACGTTAGAAACACTTGATATAGTTCAAGGATGATGTACGTAAAGTTTGGCTTGCATGCAAACGTGGGAACTATCAAACCCACACAGATAAAGATATGCGATAAATTGTAATCGGGTTAGTTCGCAGTTAGAATAAGCATGCACAAAATATATGAGCAGTAAGTAAATAGAGATAGAGATTTATAGTGGTTCAGAGGTGGTGTAATCCTCCTAGTCCACTCTTCTCCTTTTCACTTCAAGGAGGAAATTCACTATTCTTCAATCACCCAGATACAATAGTGAATAAGTGTCCACCGACACTTCTCCGAGTGTTTCGCACAAAGCTACACTCCTCCAAGGTTTTTCGCAAGCTCCTCTAGTTACTCCGCCTTCCCGAGTACTTCGCACCAAGCTGTACTCCTACACCACGAGAACTACGCACAAAGCTACGTCCTCACAGGGTTTTCACAAGCTCCTCTTGTTACTCTACCCTTCACCACGAGTGCTACGCACAAAGCTACACTCAACCAGGGTTTTTCACTCTCTCTAGTTACTCCGCCCTCTTTCTACACTCAGTAGAGAAATCTACAAAGAGATAAAATTTCTCTCTCACTCAGACTTGAATGTAATTCTATGAAGCTCTGTTTCCCCCTTTTCGGCTAATAAAAAATAGCTTGTATCTTTTGCTTGTATGTCTTAGCCGTTTGTTCAAGTTTGAACTGCTCAATCACTTGGAGTTATTGTCTCTGAACTCTTCTTGTCTTCAAGTCTGCTTGGACAATTTATAGCTAGTGAAAGCTATTTGCCCGTTGATCAACTATCGATCTTGATCGTCCATTTTGAATTGTAGTTGATCAAAAGATATTGTCAACTTGATCTGAAATATTAGGTAGATGTCATTTCTCCTTTTGTCAGATGATTTGAATAATTTGCCCGTTGTCGTGTCTTGAATTTTGTAGCCTCCAAAATTTGAATAAGTTCGGCGCGGCAAGCTTGATATTTCTTGTCCTTCATAAATGCTCTGACATGTCAAGTTGATCAAATAATTTATCTGGTGATTCTTGCTTGAGTATAAAATAATTTCTTCGCGAATCAGCCTTCTTCGAGCTTCTCTGGCTCCACCGTAAAAACTTGAAGTTCAGATGAAAATATATCAGATATTTTCTCCTTCATGATCCTTGTAAAATAATATACTGGAACCTCTGTAAAAACTTCACAGTTGTTCATGGTGAGATGCTCTGTTTCGAATTTCTAGCTTGGTTCACCATACTTGGTGTGTTTTTCCATATGGTGCATGGCTTTTGTGAGACTTGTGCATTTTACTTAGTCTCCATATTCTTAGCTAGTCTCTCATACGGTTTGGTATACTTTGAGCTAGTCTCCCATACGGTATACGGTCCAATATACTTGACCTTGAGCTAGTCTCCCATACGGTATACGGTCCAATATACTTGACCTTGAGCTAGTCTCCCATACGGTTATACGGTCCAAGCTAGTCTCCCATACGGTCAGAGTTAGTCTCTCATACGGTCCAAGCTAGTCTCCCAAGCTTAAAAATGCTTCACTTGAGATTCGAACTTAGGATCATTTGGCATAACACACACGCGTTTCTTCCAACTCCTCTAGCATAGTTCTTGGTGACTTATTCGTAACATAATTTTGTTAAGCTATAATCCCGCTTAACTTCTTCAAATAAATCATGATCTTCCAGACTTGTATATGGGTTGCATGATATGGGTGCACCATACTCCGTAGACTCAAACTGACTCAAATAGAATAAAAATGTGGACTACTTGATTTTTCAAAAATACATTCGGCTCATCAAAATTTACAATATATTCCTAACAGTATGAAATTACTTGTAAGCATGAGCTGCCTTGATAAGTTTGTTGTGATGTTTACGTGTTGAAATATCTATGTTGTGGAGTCTTTTGTATTGAAGCATGCCTGTTGATATTATAGGTTGCAAGCATATAGAAAGTATGTGATGTGACTATAGTTGCCAATGAGATGAGATTGTTATTTATGAATGTTATCAAATGTTTTCCAAAGTATATTCTATAGTACTTTACAGGGTTGAGTGTGGTTATACTTAGTTTCGTTCTAACGGGTGTTTTCCTATTTGTCTATGTGCTGTTTGTAAAACCCCTTTCTGGTGGGCCCAACGTTGAGAAGTGAACGAGTTAGACTAGTCTAGTAGTTATAGAAGTCTAAACTCTTTATGTTTTGATTATGACTTTACTTTGCGGATTTTAGATTTATGTTGTGGATGACGTTTGATTATGCAGGCTTCGGGGTGTCCTTTTTCCCCCTTATGACTTTCAGTTATTATTATGGATGTTAGTTATTTAATCTTTGTTTCTAGTTCTACCCTTAGCCTGTGCAATCACCACGGAGTGGTGGTTGTGGCGGTGACATTCCCACTAGTTATCTTATTTAAGTTGTTTATCCGCTGCTTGGTTTGTGTTAATTGTGGTTTAAAATTGTAATTAAGGGTGTGTTTGGAAACCCGGAAAATGATTTATGGAAATCATTTTTCGGGTTTTTGGTGTTTGGCTAAACATGGAAAAGATAAGTCAAAGGAAAATCACTAGTGGGTCAATGGAAAATAACCTCCTTCTTCCGGAAAATGACTTCCCCTTTTTTTGGGGGGAAGTCATTTTCCAAGTTTTCAACCCTCACCTCACGCCTCTTCTCTCTGTCCTCTCCTCAGTCCTCACGCCTCTTCTCTCTGCCCTCTCGTAACGTCGCCGGCGATCTGCGTTGCAGTGAAATGAAGACCTCACCAAACCCTTAGTTCCACTTGAGAATGTAAGGGGAAATCCCCCCGCAACTGTCAATTTAAAAGAAGAAATCGAGGAATCATCAATTTGCCAGGGTCATAATCATCATCGTCGTCGGATTCGCCAGGGTTGGAATATATAAATTTGAAGGTCGTTCAGGTTGTGGATGCTGAGTTTTTTTCTAGTCAAGCATGAGCCTTTGGATATTGAAGCAAATTTGGGGACAGAGATTGTTTTCTTGAGTTCTGGATTGGGAAAATCAAATTTGGGGAATGTGTTTGTTTTCTTGAGTGTTTTCAAATGGGAGCATAGAAAGGGATGTGATGTATTGTTGAGGTCCTACTTGAGAGAGTTTGATAAAGATGATGGTGTTGCATTGTTTCTGTTGAGTAATCCATGGGTGGTGGTGGAGACAGATGAGGAAGATGAGAAAGGCGAAATTGAAGTGAGATTAAATTATAATTAAACTAAATAATTAAATTTTAATTAAACAAAATAAATAAAATATTTAATTATACAATTCAAGTCAGAACCAAACACATTAAGACAGTTTTCTTTATGCAGCTAAACACTGGAAAGGAAAATGTTTTCCGGAAAATGACTCATTTTTCAGAAAACATTTTCCAGAAGTCATTTTCCTGCTTTCCAAACGGACCCTTAGAGTTAGAAAAAAGTGGGGTGTTACACCTTTGTCCAAGGCTATCAGCTCAGATTCCATCGTGGATCTAGCTATCACGGTTTGCTTAGAGGATTTCCATGTAACGCCTGCACCAGCTAGTGTAAACACGTAACCACTCGTGGACTTAGAGTCCTTAATATCATATTTCCAATTTCCGTTTCTATACCCTTCAAGTACAGCAAGATATCTCCCATAGTGCAATCCAAGGTCACGAGCATACCTCAAGTATCTCATAACTTTTACTATTGCCTTCCAGTGCATAGCACCGGGGTTACTCGTATATCTAACCGCAAAGGCAATATCTAGCCTAATACAGCTCATAAGATACATCAAACTACTAATAACCCGAGCATATTCTACTTGAGAAATACACTCTTCATGGTTCTTGGTTAGATGAACGTTTGTATCAAACGGTGTCCTAGACAATTGATCATCATCCTTGTTAAATTTTTCAAGAATTTTTTCAATATAATGTGATTGTATCAACACAAGACCATCACGTCTTCTAATGATTTTAATCCCGAGGATTAGATCAGCCAAACCCATATCCTTCACGTCAAATCTCGCATTTAAAATGTTTTTGGTAGATTTGATCATACGATTGCTTCTACCAAGGATGAGTATATCATCTACGTATAAACAAAGAATGACATAGCCGTCTATCGTTTCCTTAACGTAGACAGATTTGTCAGTTTCGTTTATTTTAAACTCATTAGTTAACGTTGCATGGTCAAACTTCTCGTGTCATTGCTTAGGCGCTTGTTTTAAACCATATAGCGATTTAACCAACCTACACACTTTATTTTCTTGGCCCGGAACCACGAACCCTTCGGGATGTTTCATATAGATTTCCTCATCTAATTCGCCATTTAAGAAAGTGGTTTTTACATCCATTTGATGAACTTCCAAATTCCGCAACGCGGCTATGGCAAGTATCATCCTAATGGAATTTATTCTTGTCACGGGAGAATACGTGCCGAAGTAGTCAAGGCCCTCGTGTTACCTGTAACCCTTGATTACAAGCCGAGCTTTATACTTCTCGATGGAACCATCCAGTTTCATCTTCCTTTTAAAGACTCACTTGGATCCTAAGGGTTTACTACCCGGAGGAAGATCAACAAGTTCCCAAGTGTGATTCGGTAGGATAGAATTCACTTTACTCTTAATAGCCTCTTTCCACTTTGGTCCTTCGGTAGAAGTCACGGCTTTTACATACATTTGGCGCTCACTTTCTAACAAACAAGTTAGAAAATCCGATTCGTTTTCTAATAAACAAGTTAGAATACTAGAATCATACTCTAACAAGTAAGTTAGAAAATCAGGACCAAATGATTTTTCAACTCTTGCCCGCTTGCTGCGTCTCGACACGAGCTCGGGTTATTTCTCAGTTTCCCCACTATCATTGTCCATAGCTTCGTCAAACGTCCGTTTTGACGTAATTAGTCCTGTGACACCCCGTATTTTCCTAAAATAAATTATAGTCCCATTACTAAATATTTTTATTAAAAATATTTATATACGCCTAATTACCTTGTAAAATGGGCTCGGGTTTATTTATTGTATAAAATAATATTTTACAACCCAAATGCCTTAAGCCCAAAATGTGACTATTTATTATATATTATATAAGTCTTGAACCCCACAAGTTGAGCCCATATGTATGTATAAATATAAGTATTATTATTTTGAGAGCCCAAAATGATATGTATTTTCTATCAAGCCCCAAACCCATCTAGTCTAAGCCCAACCTAGCATTTAACCCTACCATCTCTTGTGTATGTGTATTATAAACCTAGTAGCCAAACACTCCCCTCCCATCCTCTTCTTCCTTTGTTCAAAACCAGCCGATAGCACCCCTCTCTATCTCTCTCGTTCCCTCCTTCCCGACCAAGCAGCAGCATGAGGCAGTGAGGTGGACCGGCATCGCAAGTGTTATTCCGGCAACCATCATCTCAACCTCATCTCCTTCCTTTCCTTGTGGTCAGAAGAAGCAACATCAACAACGAAGATCCTTGGTAGCAGCTCCATGACGCGAAGCAGCGAGGGTGGTGGAGGTCTCGGCGAGTTGTGGGCTCCGGCGACCTAAGCTTTCTCCGGCGTCTCCTCTGTCTTCGGCGACCTTTTTCCTCGGTGTTCTAGCAAGAGTAGAGCTCTCCGGCGTTCCCTTCCCTCCCGACAAATCAAAGCAGCGAAGCAGCAGTAGAGGTGCTGTGGCGAACTTCCGGCGGTAGTGGCGGAGCTTGACAATGGTGTTTCTCCCTCTGTCTCTGGTGAAGCAGAGCAGGCGCGGGTGGAGGGTGTACCCACCGCACCACCCGCGGCTTCGGTTTGCATGAAGACGAAGAAGATGGCGGATGGTGAGCTTCTCCTCTGTTCTTGTTGTTTAGATTAGTATTAGTTAGTTTGTTATTAATTAGGTTAATAAGAAACATCTTAGCTTGGTGGTAAGGCGTGTGGTTAGGTTTGTGAGTGGTTAGGGTTTGAACCTCACCTTAGCTTAATTAGTTAAGCCTTGGTTATTAGTTTTAATTAGCTTTTTACCTTAAGCTTGGTTAATAGTTATTTATTAGTGCTTTAATGTTGGGAATAATTACTAATAGGATGCCTAGCCTAGATGGTTGGGCTTGTGGGTAATTTAGGGTAGAACGAAAGTTCAAATCCCTTTATGAGCATACTAATTAGTTTTAATTAGTACTTGTGTTAATAGTTAAGATCTGGTTTAATCCACAGGTTCCCGGTAGCTTGATTTTTGTGTTGAGCCTAGCCTATGTTGGCGTTGGTTTTGGTTGGATAAGCGATTGAGGTAACCCATGCTCTACAAAATCTATTTTCTTACCTATATGATGATTTATTGGATTCTACATGTGATTTTGCTATGAAATGTGAGTGTTGATGCATTGTCTTGTGAAAATGCATATCTAGAGCTTGTTATTAGGGTTCATGTATGCTATTGCTTGGCTATTCCTTTGATTCAAGTCATTTTGTTGTATTTGGTGAGATTTGACATGTGTTGGACTTGAATTTGAGCTTGGAGTTGAAAATCCCCGAAGGGATTAATTTTGGTACAGGTGTGTACCCGCGGGCAGAACGGCGGGTAGTGCACCACCCACCCGCCCCACCCGCGGGGTACATGGCTGGTGGGCATTGGTTCCCGCGGGCGGAACCACGAGTGGGGGTCCACCCGTGGCCCCACCCGTGGGTACATATGTGGCTTGTGCGGGGATTTGTTCGCCGTGATTCTTTTGACTTGGTATTTGGTCTTTTAACTTCCCGATGTTCTTTGTGGAACGATTTGAGCGTCTTCTTGATGTTTCGTATGTCTAGAACTATATGGTAGGATTCCATGTAGGTTTTGGTGTCTTGAATCATGCTAAGTACAGTGTTCAACCTTGTGATTCGTTGAACCATGGTGAGTCTTGTGTGTTCTTCGGAACTACTTTCGGTTTACCCGTTTGATAAGCATGCTAGTTCGGTGTTTAAATGCAAGCGTGTGTGTTGTTTGTCCTTTCCTATTGTGGATGATGACTTGTGTTAATCATCGTTGTTATCAAATTGTGATCCATTCCTTGATTGAGTATGGTTTCATATCTTCGTTGTGATCCGTTGATTGATTCATATGATGGTGTCGTGTGTGTGGCTGTACCTGGATTGCACGATTAATGGTATGGGACATTAGTCTCCAAGGTACGACAGTGGTCCTCATGGTGACCATGACGTGATTATGGAGGATGTGACCCGAGTGATGGGTTCACGTATTTCTTAGGAGGCATGTGTTGCCATGTGTGTGATTGGTACCCTCGTGTACTGTGAATTGGTGGAATTTCGTTGGTGGTTTGTTGGTGGATGGGGACAACGGTCCTCGGAGGGAAAAGGTTGGACTTGGTGTACAGGGGTCCTGGAGGTAAAGGTTGGAACTAGACATAAGGTGTGGGGTAGCCATAAGGTTGGAACCGGGCATAAGGAAGGCATATCAATTCGTGATGGGTAATGTCACGAGGGCATGTGTTGCCATTGTTGTGTAATTCTCTATTTGTGACATGTGTTGTCACAAAGGCATGTGTTGCCAATGGTTGTGTCCTTATTCTCTTGTGTTATGCATGTCGGGTGTTATTCTACTAAGTGATGGTAGAATACGCCTTGAGCCGTTCTTATGAGTCGTTATTGCTTCTTGTTGTCTTGGGATGTGTTCCCGTATCTTTGTTGTGAGTGCATAGAGTCTTGTGTTTGACTTCTACTCTTGGATTTGAACTTATATATACTATATCCCGTTTCACAAATGATTTTGTATATATATATATATATATATATATATATATATATATATATATATATATATATATATATATATATATCCTATCTATGTATGATATTTCACATGTATTGGTGGGTTACCAGCATCATTCGCTGACTGGGCGTCGTCCCATATATTTATGTGTTTCTTTCAGGTGCCGAGTAGAGGCGAGCGCGATCTAGAGACGGATAGAATAGATCCCTCAGTCCTTGTAGTATGTTTTGGCCTGTGTGCCTTTGCTAGACTTTAGACTTGTTGTTGTTGACCTTGTTCCTTTATAGACATATTATGTTGATGTTGTTTACGCCTGTGCGTTCACCGTTGAGTGGACGTGGCATAACACTCTACGTTTTCCATCTATTAATTAGTTAGACTTCCGATGTGTATGCTTATTATGGTTAGATTATCTGCATGATTAAGTTTTAAATTGGTATGGAAATCGGGGGTGTTACAGGTCCCTCGTTGGACCTACAAGGAAATACATTTTCAAAGAAAGATGCATTCATTGATTCTATTATCGTGTTCTTATGTACGTATGGATTATGGGACTCGTGTACCAAGAACCTATAAGCACTACTGTTATGTGCATAGCTAATAATGATATAGTCCACCCTCTTAGGACTTATCTTTGAGTGAAATGCCTCGCGAATCAGTGAGAACCGATGATCTGCCTTGTGCGACTAATAATCTGAAGGAGAATTATCCGATTGTGACAATCTCAAAAGCGAGTTGGACGAATTTGGTGAGGTTTGAGGAGAAAGTCTCACTGGTAGGGTAATTTGCGAGAGAACGACCGCCTGCGGGTTAAGGTCGAGAGCAAACCTTGAGAACGGATGTGGGCGATAGGAAATTTTCACTTCAACTAGGTGAGTGCATAGGCCGTGATGTGAGATCATGAGGTTAGGTTAACGTTCTACTACTTCCTCTAGGTTTCTAAACAATTAGAAGAAGTTGGAGGCTCATGATGGAGCCATGGGATTTGGTACTAAATATAATTGGGAGAGAGAGAGATTTTGGGCATCTATGGGGCCTGGGAAATAATCAAAACCCCTAGGCTAGGTTCTTGGGGCCTAAACTCAGAAGGGAGGAAAGTTGGGGGTGCAAGTATCGGGGCCTAAAATATTGCGTGGTTCAAGGTGCATCTATTGGGAGTATGGGATTAGTTAAGTTAAAACTAGCTTTTATATAACGAGAAAGAACCACAGTTGTTAGAACTAAACCCTAGACTTACAAGATTAACTAATAGGGTGACAACTAACTAATTTGGCTACCTTATCTCTTATGTAAGTTGAAGCGGCAAAAAATACTTATTAGCTAAGAAGAAGGGTGTGGGTGACGACTTGTGGTGTTGACAAGTGGGTAGACAGGATTGATCGAGGCAAGACAACCGCTCGTTTTTAGGGAAATGACACTATAAATAGGGCCCATTGCCCCTTTCTAACATGATCCTCACCACTTCTATACCAGAGCATTTTCCTCTCGTTGTCCAGCCAACACACCAGTGTTCGAATCTTACTACAAGCGCGTCTTGTAGGCTTGGATCCCAAGTCAAGGCTTTATCCACTTTGTTTAATTTGGGCTTGCACTCTAATTGGACTTGATTTATTGTTTATTTATTTATTTGTAACCTATTCATAAAAATTATTCTAGTCTAGTGTCCAATTAATATTATCTATATATTTCCCTCATTTTATTATCTATATTCCTACATGATTTTATGAAAGGCTTTGTCTCATAAAATCATCACATACAATATTTTAGTGATTTATTTTAACTTGGGAGTTAGAAAAAAATTTAATGTTAATAACTTTTTATTTAAAACAACAACAACAACAACTACAAGAACAACAATAATAATAAACCAAATCACAAAGGTACTAAGAGCATCCCCATCAATGGTGCATAAGCAGGTTTTTGCAGGTTTCAAGGCTTATGTGGATGAGAAAGTGGGAGGAGAGAGAGTGCCTACTCGGGCGCGTGCACGCCACTCGCCCAGCGGGCGCGTTATTTATGCTGCTGATTTCTTTTTCTTTTTTTCTTTCCCTTCTCTCTCCCATGTTCTCTCTCCTAGTAGGCATATAAAATTTGTGCTAAAAACTACACAATTGATGATGGATTGACAATCGTTATACCGTGCACTAGGGCGCACATAGCACTGTGCGCCTCGCGCCTCCCAAAACGACGTCATTTTGTTAAGTTGTTAAAAAAATCCCCTGTTTCGAATGCACATAAACTCATAACAAGTCCACATAAACTCATAACAGAATACACATAATCTAACATAATACATAATACATATAAACTCATAACACAATACACATAAACTCTTAACTGAATACACATAATGGGTTTGGTTAACATAATACACATAAACTCTTAACTGAATACATATAAACTCATAACACAATACACATAAAATTTTAACTGAATACACATAATGAGGTTTGGTCTTTTCGGATGGACGGAGTGATGTTAGTATGACGTCAGCATGAAACGCGCGCGTTTTGTGCCTGTGCGCACATTGCTATGTGCACCGTGGTGCACGATATAAATTACCATGGATTGATGGATGCTCTAAGAGCAACCTCAATAGTTAGGTTTTTACTTCATATTTTTTGTGGCCCAAACATCCACCTCATCACTCAATTCCAAAAACTCTTCTTCCCATTAGTTTTAGGATTTTCCTTAGTTTTTTGAGGACCCACCATTTTACTCCACTATATTTAAATTATTTAAAATAAACATGCCTACATTTAATTGAAATGATAATTATAAAATTAAAAATAAAAATAGGAGCAAGTAAAAAATACCAGATACTACATTAAAATTAAAATTCCAATAATTAAAGTCACAAGAATATAAAATTAAAATTAGAAATAAATTACAAATAAGGAGATTTTAAATGTATAAATTGAGAGAGCTATATGAGTTAATTGAAAGTAATATACGAATGAATTGAGAGTAGGATGAAAAGTGCTTAAAAATTATGGAAGACATGGTATTTATAGAAAATTAAAATAATAATTATTACCCGTGTTGGGCAGTGAGATGCAATTGCGCGTCTCAGTGCTCCTTTTTACTTTTAACTCCAAAAACCAATGCATTGCAGGAGGCTCCTTTGCTCAAAAACCAACCTTCCCGTCAGTAAAAAACAATTGCATAAGTTTTTAGAACTGCAAAAATCTCCTTCAGATTCACTCATGGGGACGCTCTAATAGGGCATCCAAACCAATGACGTGGCATCTAAATTATTATTAGCATGCTTTTTAATTACCTTTAAAGAAATATCAAAATGATTCATCGTATTTTTTTTCAAGTTCATTGACTTAATTAAAATTTTTTATAATTCGATAACATAATTTCGCTCTTCATATAATTCAAAAATCTATTTGACCATTATTCCAATTTTTAATTTGATCATATTTCATCATTGACTTTATTAATCGTGCGAAATTTAGTTATCTATATATTAACATTTCCATTTTATAACCATGCACTAAATTTTAGGGTCAACTAGTAAATTCCAATGCTAAACTAAATAATTCATTTTGATTAAAAAAGAAACAATTCATTTTCTTCTACATTTGCCTACAATAGTACAAGTGTACAACCAAGGCAGTTTATGCCAAAGTTCAAATACTGTTGGTTTTCCTAGGGAATCTAGTTGTCAGAACATGTAAATTAGTAACCCATCAAAATCAACAATGTGAAAGCCTTAAAACTTTCTTGGTTGCTTCAACAGTACTATTATTTCGTTCTCTTTGATGATTTAAAAG
This sequence comes from Ipomoea nil, assembly GCF_001879475.1. Lineage (NCBI taxonomy): Eukaryota > Viridiplantae > Streptophyta > Magnoliopsida > Solanales > Convolvulaceae > Ipomoea > Ipomoea nil. The sequence continues at coordinate 1,040,654 of NW_017617365.1, forward strand.
ACAAATTGTTTGGCAAACTTAATGAGGTTTGCGGTCCTGTGGTGTTGTTTCGATGAGACAGGGTGTAAATGCAAGACAATATGCATTAGGTACTCACTTTCAAACCTGCTCAAACTTAAAGTTAGGTTAAGGGTGTGTTTGGAAACTTGGAAAATGAGTTTTGGAAATCATTTTTCAAGTTTTCATTGTTTGGATATGCCTGGAAAATCAAGTCAACGGAAATCTATTTTCGTTGACTTTGGAAAATAGACTTGTTTTGGAGGAAAATGACTTCTTTTTTTTTTTTTGTGGGAAAGTTATTTTTCAACTTTTACACCAACATCACAGCACCACCAACATCATCAACACCATACCACCACCACCTCACTACCACCATCACCACTACTACTGCTGCCGCCACAACCACTATATCACCACAACCACACCACAACCATCACACCGCAACCACTACCACCACCAACACATCAACACCATACCACCACCACCACCACTGCTGCCACCACCACCACCACTATACCACCGCAACCATCGTCGCCACCACCACCACCATACCACTGTCACCACACTACCACTACCGCCGCCGCCACCACCATACCACCGCAACCACCGTCGCCGCCACCACCACCACACCACCACCATCACACCACCGTCGCCACCACCACCGCAACCATACCACCCCAACCACCGCAACCATACCACCCCAACCACCGCCGCCACCACCACAACCACCGTTGCCGCCACCGCCACCACCACCACCACCATACCACCGTAACCACTGCCACCACACCATCACCACCACCACCAGTTATTATTATTATTATTATTATTATTATTATTATTATTATTATTATTATTATTATTATTATTATTATTATTATATAACAAATAACACCACTACCACTACACCACCACCATCATAATATTTTTGATATATTATTAGTTACTTTTTTATTATATTTAAAATTATTATTATATTATTATACATATTGTAATATTCTAAATAAAATAATTAAAATGTTTAATTATACAATTCTACTCATTTTCCAGAAAATGAACCAAACACACAAAAATAGTTTCCAGAATGCAACCAAACACCGGAAAGGAAAATATTTCCCGGAAAATGACTCATTTTCCAGAAAACATTTTCCAGAAGTCATTTTCCTGCTTTCCAAACGGACCCTAAATATTAATTCGACCACTATTAACTGTTTAATTTGATTAAATAATCAATATAAATATTTAATTAATTAGTTTTTTGAAACAGTTTATTGCACCAAAACATTAAAATTCATAAAACTGCTCAAAACAGTTTTTTGAGAAAGTCATTTTGCATGTAATCAGCTATTAGCTAATATTCTAACAACTAATTTGCTAAACATCTTTCTACAATCAGCTAATACTATCAACTAGCAAAACCCGCTAACCCAATCAGCTAACAACAATTAACTAACAACTATTTATCAAACACCCCATTATATTTTCTTTGAATTAAAATCAAAATTAACAGAATAAATTTGACAGATAAAGATGAAATGGTAATTAATTACTTAATTATACTAAAGATAAATCACAAATTCTGCTTAGATTAACACTCATAAACACATCTTTTATGCAGAGATAAATGCAATACAAGTTTTGTACAGCCTCACATACTATATATACACTCTATAATGGTATAATCACAGATAGTGTATTTTCATTTAATATTTTAGTGATTTGTTTTAACTAGGGAGTTACTAGGTGCATATCTTAGCTAGGAAACATGTTTATTTAAACATAATTATGCTTATATTACGTAGTTGGCAAACCAAAAAAAAAAAAAAAAAAAAAAAAGAGCAAATACCAATTTTCGTTCCACGAGTATTAGTAAAATGACAGTTTTGATCCACATATTTAATTTTTATAAATTTTCACCCACGACTATTGTTTTAGTACCATTTTTCATTCACGACTATTATTTTAGTGTCGAAATTCATCACACCGGTCACCCATCCGTTTTAGATATTTCGAAATATGAAACTATTAAGGCTATTTTCGTCTTTTTCAAATTAAGATCTCAATTTGAGCATGAATAAAGGATTTAATTAAACTCTAAGATTGATCTCAATTCACAGTTCTCCTCCTCAAATTAAGGCCGGATGAGGAGGAGAGCTGCGAATTAAGATCGATCTTAGAGCTTAAACATCATTATTAATTATCAAATTGGGATCTTAAGTTGAAAACGACGAAAATACCTTTAAAATTTTTAGATTTCAGCATGCCTTAAACGACTGAGTGACCGGCGTGATGAATTTTGACACAAACAATAATAGTCGTGGATGAAAATTGGTAAGAATTCAACATGTCGACTAAAACTGTCATTTTGCTAATACTCGCAAGACCAAAATTGGTATTTGCTAAAAATAAAATCTAAGTATAATAAATTCAAAGTATAAAAGCGCTCTTTTTCAAATACGTACATTACTTTTGCAAGGTGTTAAAACAATGCAAATACTATATTTTTTAGTTATGAGGATGCCCTTAGCTAGTATTTGAAGATGTGTACATGGTAACCTTTGCTTTATGACTCTAGCTGACAAAAAACTACAAAGAGATATATAAACCTAAATTGCTCATAATAGTCGACGAGAATTGGAAAAATAGTGAAATGGTCATTATTTCCTTGAAAGAGAAATGAGCAAGTTGATATACTTGGGTCTGGTCCTGGAAAAGTAGTCATCAACCAACCCAGTGTATATGGTGAATAATTCATCCATCACATTTCTTCCAAAGTGGCATGTCAACATCGACTCAACCACAGCCCTTATGGTTTTAGCCACTCGTTCCCCCCTTGACATCAACCTCAGTGTGTCACAACACGAAGAATTATTGCTCTCCAATTCCAAATCTCCGTCCCATTCAACCTCAAATGCCTCTAGCCGATTGATGATAAACGAGCCTTCTCCGTCCACCGCATCTTTCACTTCTTCAACCGATGGGGCATAGTATGGGGCATTGAAGCAATCCACCTTCTCCTCTTCAACAACACCCTATTATTAATATATACACACATACATGATTATTAGACCAATGATGTATTATAATACAAAAACTGTGTAGTTAAAACTGACAAGTGGTGGGAAGGTGTTGGACTGATGCTCATGAAGGGCCAAGTCCAACATCCGATGGTTAAGGGATTGTTAGGCGAAAGTGTCTGTTGAATTGGCATATTATTATATGAGTCATAACAAAAAATACATTTTTAATATATTCAAAGCACATTATTCTTATACTGAATGTACATTATTTAAAATAATGTACTTTCAATACTTAAATAATGCACTTTCTCTAATTATAATGTATATTTTAATATACTAAAAGTACATTATTTGTGTACTAAATGTACATTATTTGTGTACTGAATGTATATTATTTGATATGGTCCACACAATAATGATTGGTGTTAATCTCATTTGACCCGTCCTGTAAGTCATTGAATCTTAATACTGCTGACGTAGTAAATCAAGTACACTTAACCAATGAGTTCTTTGGTTATCTAATTGTAACCCGACATTAATCATTTAACTACATCCCTCTATAGTAAACTACAAGGTCACTGTTAAGGTGAAATACAGTATAAAAAAGTAACAGATATAACTTTTTACACTGTGATAAACATTTGATTTAAAATCTCATTTTATTCCCTATTGACTTCCCTGTTTTGGTAATTACCTTAGAGACGAGAGCAGATAGTGCTTCTGCTAAGAGCTCCCACTGATAGCAACTATCTTCGGTTGTAGGATCGCCGGAGCTTCTCCCCATAAACGACAGAACCATCCCGCCGCCGGGAACCATCTCCGCCGACCGTGATTTCAAGAACAAGGAAAAGTCTTTCTGAAATTGCTGAGAATACGCAGTCAACACACTCGGAGGACTCGTCTTGGATATGTAGATCTTCCCTTTGTTCAGGGCCAGGGTGGCGTCTTCGCCGTCCAAACTGGGTGGAACCTTCGTTGAAAAAACCGTTTCACGTTTAATTTACATCCTACGTATCATGATTCTATGATGATAAGGTTAGAAGATGTATGTAGTTGTTTTAGGTTGTATTTAGGAAAACGACGTGAGAATGAAAAGTTAAAAGTGATAACTATCTAGACATGAAAATAATAATAAAATATAAGACTTTATTATCAAAATGGTCCTTTAATTATGGACTAATGAAATATTTAATTATGCCCAAAAAATATAGCCAATAATTTTGCTATAATCAAAATGGATTATTTCAGTAATTAACTCTATAATACAATATAATAATTATAATTTTGTACTTTTATTACTGTAATAATTATTATGAGGGAAAGTTGCATTTTTAGTCCCTAAATTATAGGGTGTAATGGTAGAATTCGTCCCTACGTGTTGGTCATACTTACTTTTTGTCTCTAAGTCACTGCTAGAAATTATGGAATTTCCGACCACCTGAAAGTGATCTTAAATCAAGTCGAAAGTAAAAAGTGGTCGGAAATAGCAACAAAGGTTTTTTCGGATACCAAAAGTGGTCGGAACAAGGCTTTCGACTTGATTTAAGATCACTTTCAGGTGGTCGGAAATTCCATAATTTCCATGAGTGAGTTATCATTGATGTTGCACTTTTCATCTCTTTACTAATAAAATATTAGGGACGAACTTTATAATTGTAGTATAACTCAGGAACGAAAAGTACAATACCAATGATAATTTAGGAACAAAAAGTAAACTTGACCAACAATTAGGGACGAATTCTACAATTATTCAACTTAGGGACCAAAAGTGTAATTTTTTTTGACCAAAAGGATTGTTTAGAATTATAGAAGCTGACCTGAGAGAGCCAATGGAGGCTGGAAGAAGAGTGAATGAAGTGCAGACTCTTCCTCGGAAACAACCTTCCATAGAAGGAACCTGGTACGCCTGTCACGAAACAATTTTCCATCTCCTTCCCCTTCTCTTCTTTCAGCCTCTTGTAAAACGCCGGCAACGACATGAATATGTCGTTGAAGTCATTCCCCGGAAGGTCGTTGAGATAAACTCGTAGCTCCGGCAAGGGCCGCCCGGTTTTCCTTGTTGAGTTGTAGATGATTCCGATGATCTTCGACACTACTGTTAAGGTGTTGGGGCCAGAGGAACAGCCCAGGTCTGCAATGCCCATGCTTTCGGGGAAATTAATGTTGTTGTCGTTGTACAAAATGCCGTTTAATGCTTCTTCAAGTAATGGGTTTCCCTCCAGCATAATCTTCATCTGCAAATTCACTCAATATATAAGCAACTTTTTCAATTAGCTTTTTGAAAAAAGAAATTATATCAAACAGCTATCAGTTAACAGCTAATTTACCAAACACTTTTCTACAATCAGCTAATGTTATCAACTATTTATACCCTCTAATTAACACAATCAGCTAACTACTAACAGCTATTTTACCAAATAGGGCCATAATGTTTTTGGATTTCCTAATGTATAAAAAAAAAATTTGCAAATTCAAACTTTTTAGTCACCTGCAAAGTAGAATTCTTGGCGTAACTAGTCTCTCCTTCTCCTTTGTTCATGTGAAGAAATTGCAAGCATTCCATTGTGGATTTGTGTCTCTCTCTTCCTCTAACTCTCGCTCTCTCTAAGGGTGTTTATATCCTTTAAAAGGATGGGACCTGCAGTGAATTGAAGAGATAGAGTAAGAGAAATAGGGATGTTCATTTATAGCCCATGTAGAATTGACAGCATGGAGCACTTGTGGCTGAGAAAAAAAGCCAATTAGAGGACAAAATTTAATATTCTAATTCATTTCAAACTTTTCATTAAAAAGATGGTTTTACAAAAAGAGTACGTTTAATTACATGTATGGATTTCCAAAAGAGAAAAAAGCCAATTTAGAGGACAAAATTTAATATTCTCTTTCATCCTTACTTCTTGATGTTTACCTTAGGAATTTGAATAAAGGGGTAAAAGTTGGGAAGTAAAATGTAAATTTTCAAAGTACGGAGTAATATTTTTCTTATATAAATGGGGTTTATCTTATATATTCCAATAGCTAAACATATATGTGACACACAAATTTTATTGATAGGCATATCAGTGGACAAAATTTAGGATTGTCTGATATTTATGAATTTCATCAATTATATAAAATTATATAAAATCATAATCTATTTTATGATTTTCTTAAAAATTAACAAAATATGTTATTTATATACACATCTTAACTTCTTAAGGTATATGTATTTGATAAATTACATATCTTACAATTTTTTAAAGATTTGATTGACTTTAGTTATTTGACATTCTCTATTTGACAAGCATAGCATAAAAATAGGGAATAAGGTTCAAATTGGCTACTGAACGTAACCTGAAAATGCAATTAGGCCACTAAACGAAAAAAAAAAAGTGCAATTAGGCCACTGAACACTCCAAAAACGTGCAATTAGGCCACCGAACTCTCCAAACGTATGCAATTTCACCGGATAGCAGGTTACCATCAATTTTAGCAGGTTACCTGCTTACGTGGCAGCTGAGTTGGCATTTTTAAATAATTTTTAATAATTAATTTTAATAATAAATTTTATAAAAATTGAAAAAATAAATAAATAATAAAATAAAGTCGTTTTTATTTTTTAAAAAAAAATTTTAAATAAAAATTTATTATTAAAATTTATTAAAAATTATTTAAAATTTATTAAAAATGCCAACTCAGCTGCCACGTAAGCAGATAACCTGCTAAAATTGAAGGTAACCTGCTATCAGGTGAAATTGTACATTTTTGAAGTGTTCAGTGGCCTAATTGCACTTTTTTTTACGTTCAGTGGCCTAATTGCATTTTCAGGTTACGTTCAGTGGCCAATTTGAACCTTATTCCTAAAAATAGTTGAAAATTAAAAATTAGCTTAAAGTTAAAAGGTTAAAAGTTTGAAATGGAAAGCTAGTAAAAGTTAACCTAGATGGCTGTAGTTAAAATTGTTTTAACAAAATTTATTGTTAAATAAGTTGATAACAACTTAACACACAGACTTCTCATCGTCTCAAGGACGACCACTTTTCCATCGGAAATAGAGCTGGGTGTGTTTGGTTCGAACATGGGAATTGAAATTGAAATGGGTATCAAATACTTGGTAATGATAATGGATTTTGATGAAAGTATTTTGTATGTTTGGTAGTATGAATGGAATGGAAATAATTATTAATATTGTTGTTTGATTATGTATAATCACAAAACCTGGAATGAAACTCTTATAAAATAAAGAAATGAGTTTTTCCATTAAGGGGTATTCCAAATCTATAGTAGTATTCTAAAAATCTGTCAACCAAACAATAACAATGATTTTCATACTCATTCCTGAATCCTAAACCTGTCAACCAAACATAGCCTTAGTCTCTCGAACCCCATCTTCAATGGAGAAGAATGAGGGGTTGAAGGCAGCCACAACAGTTGGCTTCAACCCTTAAAAAATGAAAGCCATTGTAGACGAAACTCGCTTCAATTCCCTTGACAAGTTTTGTCTCCCCGATCTAATGCTTTGTCCAAGAAGAAAATTAAGGGTGTGTTTGGTTCGCACATGAGAATCAGAATTTGAATAGGAATCAAATGCTTGGTAATGGTAATGGCCGGGTTTTGGTGAAAAAATATTTTGCATGTTTGGTAGTATGGTGGAATTGAAATGATTACCAATATTGATGTTTAGTTATGTATGATCATATAATGAGAATAAAGGTTTTAAAAATACGAAAACAAAAAATCAAGACAATTGATTCTAATAATATAAAGATATCCAAAGCATCAATATGAACTAAAAATAAAAACGAAAATCTAAAAACACTAATCCAAACTTAAAATCAAGTTTGAAATGAAACCCTTATTTTATTAGGGAATGAGTCTTTTAATTAAGGAGGTAATCACATCCTATAGTAGTGTTCTAAAAGGTTGTCAACCAAACAATAACAATGACTTTGATTTACATTCCGGATAGCTAAACCCATGAACCAAACACATCCTAAATGTCATCTCAAATTTATAGTTTTTTTTTTTCATTAGTTGGATATTAATGGTTGAATAAAAATTAAAAAAATAAATGATATATGGACAAGTGACCGACAATTATCAATATAATCAATTGTAACACTATACTATACCATGGACCATGGTCTATGACCTGTGGTCCAAAAATTATGTATTTTGATATATTTTGTACATGTACTTAATAGTTTGTGTCTGTAAATAAATTGAATGCACATAATATGCATGTTAACTATACACACATAATATGTTAACTGCAGACACATAATATGTTAACTACAGACATACAATATGTTGTTAAAATATTAGGTGTCTACAGTGAACATGTTATTTGTCTGTAGTTAACATGTTATGTGCCTTCAATTTATTTACATGCACATAAATTGTTAAGTGCAGGTACAGATATGTCAATTACAAACAAATATTTTGACGGTTACTTTGGACCAAAGTCCACAATGCAAGTTAGACCCTAGTCCATGGTATAATTAATTTGCCCAATATAATAGGTCACTTTGGATACAATTGCTTAATTTTGGTTTGTTTGATGACCCCATGGCAATTTTTTGTGTTAAGTGAACAAATTGCAATGTGGACTTGGTCCAAAAATTATGTATATGTAGTTGATATATTCTGTACCTATAGTTAATAATTTATCTGTGTAAATAAATTGAAAGCACACAACATGTTAACTACAGACACATACTCTAAAATTTGTTTTGGACCAAGATCCACAATACAAGATAAACCATGATCTATGATCTATGGTATAATTAATTTGACCAATATAATAAGTCAAATTTGGGTACAATTGCACAATTTTGGTTTGTTTGAAGGGCCAATTGTAGTTTTTTTTTTTTTTTTTTTTTTTTTTTTTTAGTGAACAAATTGCAATATCATATCTTTTATCTAGTTTGGTAACTTATTTGACACTTATTTCTTATTATGAGAACCCATCACAGCCCAAAAGAGGAATGATGTGAGAAGCACATGCTCAAGAGAGGAATAAGAATCAATTGCAGCCGTCCATTTGGCTCAATTTAAGGGATCAAAAAAATTTTAAAATTTGTATGTCTCTGAGCAAGACATGACAATAATTTCATAATTATTACAAATTTTAGACAGGCACTGAGCAAAGTTTAAGATTGCATCAAATGATATATACCAGTGAACTGATTTGGCAAAACTGCACTCAAGTCTGTTTTTCTTTAAAATATTATCATATGCATTAAAATTTCATTCTTTATATCGTGCTCCAAGCTTCTAGTCCAAATTTACGTCGTTTCGTAATTCATGTAAATTGTGCATTTAGTGGCATTTTTTTTTGTGCAATAAAAAACTGCATTGTTACTACATTTACATAATATTTATTTAGAGTTAATTCCAGCAATGGTCCTCCGACTATTGCGATTTTCCAAATTTAGTCCTCGTCTTTTAATTTGGACGAAATAAGCCCTTGACTATTAAATTTGTTCCAATATCGATCCTTCCGTCAAATTAACTTTAAACAAACGTTAAATTAAAGGGTAAAATAGTACTTTCCATAGCTAGTCTCTTCTTCCCCTTCCTGTTCGACTGGTTCACTATCTCATTTCTAAAATCCTCAATTGTAACTACGGTCCTCCCTGCTTGTTCTCATTTGGCATCACTGAGGCATGGCAAGGAGATATGATTGTTAATAGGCTAAAGAAAGATGGTGGAGGGTATGTATATATCTATTATATTCTACATATAAAAGCAAGAAACAGAAAGCGAAATTGATAAAGCAGGACATGTTTGTTCTATACTTTTTTATTCCATTAATGGCCGTAAGCTCTCAGATTCAAGCTCCTATCCGCCATTTTAAAGAATTCCCAATTCCAGTTTGCAGTGAAAATAACAACACCCGAATGCTCAACAAAAAGAACCAGACACAGGCTAACTGGGTTTAATTTGTACTCTCCTTTTTCTTTGTGTGTGTGTGTGTGTATTTTAATGAGCTGAAATAAGGAAAAGGAAGGGAGATCTTTGTCTAAAACGCCGGCGTGTGCTTTCGCCACCGTCATCACCGCTCTAGTCTACGTCGGGTTCTTGATTCACGGCGGTTTGAAGAAGTGTGGAAAGGTAAAATAATGAGTAATCTTTTGATGAAATAAATGTACTGGTTTCTTAAATTCGACCCAGAAGAAAGAAGTGTGTTTCAACACCGCCGTAACAAATGAACAATGAGGCGATTCTCTGGGTTTGCTGGTTAGCGGCGACGGCCGTAAACGACGGCCACTTACATTTTCGGGATGTTTGCGATCTGCGACGTGCTCTTGCTTGACTTGGAGTTCTTCGACCGTGGCCTCGTCCACGTGCTCACTCCCGTCAGAGTTACTCATAACCCGCGCCCGGAATCCCTGGGGAAATCATCTTCTCCGGCGAGATAAATTTATCCATAAATTATCATATACTCCGTATATATTATTGCATCTGTTTTCTTTCATCGCCAGGAAGTAGATCAGATGGAAATAACAATTAAATATGTAAATTAATGCAGGTTTAGATTGCAACCGGTGAGAATAGTTGTTTACACCACTGTATACGACTTTGCTTTATAAAAATGGTGGAACTTCATTATCTCAAATTAGCTTACACAATTGAGGATTGTAGAAATCGGATAGTGAACCCGTCGAACAGGAAGGGGAATCTATGGAAAGTACTATTTTACCTATTAACTTAACGTCTGTTTAAGGCTAATTTGACGGAAGGACCAATAGTGGAACAAATCTGATAGCCAAGGGCTTATTTCGTCCAAATTAAAAGACGAGGACTAAATTTGAAAAATCGCAATAGTCGGAGGACCATTGCTGGAATTAACTCTATTTAATTATAAGTTTAAAATTTAAAACAATACCTTAATTTCATAATAATAAAACTTGCTACTTTTCAAGTAACAGTTTAAGATTAGTACAAAGAAAGGGGATACCCACATATACTATTTATGCAGTACCCCAAGGCTCGAACCTAATATATTTTACATAAGAGATCAATCGGATACCAATGGACCACAAGCCACTTAATAATAATTTAAGTTTATAATCCTTTACTTTTAAGTTTATTTAACTACAGTTCACATATTATGAACTTAGAACAAGGTTTGAACAAGTACAAAATTTATTAACTATAGGTACATAATTGTTAACTATAGGTTAATAAATTAAAATCAATACTTAAATACTTTAAGTCCATATAAAAATTATAAAAAAAAAAACCTGCTAATTTTCAACCAAATATCTCTTAAAATTACGTCAATCATGATTACATGTTACAATCAATTTATGGACTTGTAGCTTTAAGTTTATTTACCGAAGTACACATATTATAAATTTAAAACAATGTTAGAATTACTTGACATGATACATTTATAGTTAACAAATTATATTTGTATAGATATAAGTTTATGTATCTATAGTTAACAAATTATGTATCTATTGCAAAGGTGAGTGTTGATAAAAGGAAAAAGGAAATAAATAAAAAAAATCGTTATAGTTTTTTTTTTTTTTTTTAAAAGTTGTTTAAGACCATAGTCCATATATGCATTGTGAACCATATAGTCCACAATATGATTTGCATTAAACTTTGCCAATATAATGTACATCCAAAGTTTATAATATTTAAAAAATTATCAAAGTATGGTTTTTTCTATGTGCTCAACGATTTAAAATATATTTCATATTCTTTCTCAAATTGATATATAATATATTTAAAATATTATAGGTAAATTACAATAAAATTAACCTAAATTTTACAAAAAAAAAAAACAAAAAAAAAAACAAAAAAAAAAACAAAAACGTAAAACAAATAAATAACCAATATATATTGAACAAATTTAATCATCTATGAAAACTATATATGTTAAATAATGGTGAAATAAATTAATGTTTTTATGAATTTAATCGATTTTTATTAAAATTATTCTTTTAACAAAATATTTATCAAAATGAACAAGGAAAAAAAATTGTTAGAATTGCATAACGTTTAATGCATGGTTATCAACATTAAAAATCTATAGTTATTATTGCAACTCTGCCGCCGCCTACTTCATAATTACATATTGACATAACCATGCCAACTGCCAAGCAAAGTTCACATGGAAAATAATTGTAACGTTTTTTGTACTTAACAAATTAATGGGTGAAAAGATATATGATTTGTCATGTTCAGTTCACAAATAAAAATGAAATTGATATCTGAGACTACGGCTGTACGTACGGCGGTGTGAATGAAATCAACGAATTGTACAAAACGATAATAGACACGTGAAAAGTATTCTACATAAGCAGGAAATCCTGGATGCGAATTTAAGACGAAAAAGTCGACGAATTTTGGAATTGTACTGTTGAGCCTCGAACTTTTTTTTTTTTTTTTTTTTTTTTTTTTTTTTTTTTTTTTAAAGGGAACCTTAAATACATCATAAATTCTGGGAATATGTTTTGCCAATTATTCAATGTTTTCTCCCACGCACTTATCCTACTTGTTGCACGTTTTTATTTTTATTTTTAGTTTTATGAATAATGAGGTTGTTTGCCTTGTGCTGTTAATTTAACTCGGCGTCTAGGCTTCTAAAATCGATTCATTGCATGAGAATATAAAAAGACAAAACATATGGAATCACATTGAGATTATTGGATGATGTTGTAAGTCAGATCAGATGCTTAAGCTAAGTTAGCTTATTAATATTATTTAGTATTCCGTATCAGATACTATAATAGTATTGGTTATTCAGTAGTCATATTCGATAATTTAATTTAAAGAACTCAACAAAGACTAAAGCAACCAAAAAAAAAAAAAATACATCTTTTCGTAGATGGAAGTGTCAATTTCTCCCTTATGTTATGCCCTTTAACGAATGCATTTTCTTTGTCAACTTTAAGATAAATTTTTTGTATGTTACTGGCTATATTACAATGTAGTATCTATTCATATAGATTCTCAACTTACTGAAACACAAAGAACCAATAACACCACCTTCCAAATAGAAGTCCAACCCAGATACCATTAGACCACATAATCTTGGTAACTTTAAGATAACTTAATTGCTTTTGATATGATTTAATTTGAATGAATCAAATATTGACATATGCCACTTTTATAGTACTAGTTTGACACCCATATTGCGCGAATGGACTAATGTCCAATATTTATATTTAAATAAGTATTTCAAAATATATCAATGCAATATTATATAAGAGAAGCTCATACATAAGTAATTGAATGTTAAATTTGTTTATTTAAATATGTAATTCAAAGTATATAAAAATAAATGTTTGCACTTTGTAAAATCGATAGTCTAAATACTTAGTCTAAAAACGATAGTCTAAAAACTTAGTCTAAAAACGATAGTCTAAATAAATACTACCTTTGATTTGAATTTTTCTAAGTCTTCTTAATTCTCTTTTGAGTAGCATTGTCATTGTCTTCATCTTCACTATTTGTCCTCTTCTTTTTTGTTGGTAGTGTGCCATTTGCAATTGGGTTACTGGTGGTAGCATAGATGACGTCATGCAATGAGATTATGGTGTACAAAACTGTTGATTTTCCTTGTTGTGTATATGACTAGATCTTAGTTGTACAATGAAGACTTGATCTTGCAAGCGTCTGTTGATATTTTGCGGTGGTAGTTTTTCCCCTATATGTTTCATGTGGAAGTATTGAATAAAATATTAATATTTATTATATTTGTATAAGATTCATGAGAAGTATCTCTTGTTCTATTTTCATAACTTGCTTACTTGATAGTAACAACAATAACTCTGCAGGTAGTCCGAATAATGATACTGCATTGTGTCAAGTTTCATCAACAATTTCCACATCTGTTTTACATCTATTCATTTTCAAATTCATATTTTTAGAATTAGTAGGAATGAGTGCAGTACTTGATTTTGTGTAGTCTTATTGATAGTCAATCAAATAATTTAATCACCAAAGAAGGAAATGCCATTTCTAGGATATGGATTCATTTATATACAACATTTAGAGAAAATATACAAAGGCCCTGTTCGGTAAAATAGTTAGCCTATTAGTCAATTTTGGCTTATGTGACCACTATTAATTGTTTGACTTGGTTAAAAATTAAAATAAGTGTTTAGTTAATTAGCTTTTAGTAACTTCAAAATGTTAAAATTCAAAATAAGTGTTGGTTAATTAGCTTTTGGTTTAAGGTTAGTTGAGTCGAAGACCAAGATTGGGAAATTATTAAATAGAATTAAAAGAGAAAAACAAAAGAGTAAGATGTATGAAAAATGAAAGAAGAAGATATCAAGCCTAAAATCAAGAATTTATCTAGTGAAAATAGCAAACAGAAGAAGATGTATGGATGTGATATGCATACAAGACGTCACGCCTATCCATCTAATTGAAGAAGACTTCTTAGAAGAAAATTCGAAGAAGAAGAACGAAATTTGAAGATTGCATGGATTTGACTTGAAGATCAAACATCTATGGAAAGAAAGAAGTATATTAAAGAAGATTGGAGATATCACCAAATGACCGTACGGACGGATTGGAAGGTGCTTGAAATATTAAATCCAATGTTTCATATTCAAATCTCATCATTAGAAATTTTACAAGGTAAAATTTAAAAAGGTCAATTAATTAAAACCAGATGACGTTTGGCGCTGGTTTAACTGCTGGGCGTCAATTTGCTATAAGAAGAAGTATGGGATGCAATTTAAGATAAGATGGGCGCTGATTTCAAATGGGATGCAATTTCAAGATGGGAAGCAATTTCAATAGTTTGAGAAGCAATTGAGAAGCAATTTCAAATTGGGCAGAGATTTCAATCCTATGGCATGAGATTTGCAATGGGCGAAGGTTCCAAATTAAGCAAGGGATGAAGTTTGCAAGTCCAAAAATAGTATGGGATGAAGTTTCACTATCCAAATATGGAATGAGCAGAAGTTTCAATATCCAAAATTAGAAAGGGATGCAGTTTGAAGTCAGAAGCAAGGGATGAAGTTTGCAAGTCCAAAAATAGTATGGGATGAAGTTTCACTATCCAAATATGGAATGAGCAGAAGTTTCAATATCCAAAATTAGGAAGGGATGCAGTTTGAAGTAATAATTAAGTCAGAAGGATTCTGAAGACAGTAAAGGGTGAAAATGAAGAAGAACCACAAGCAGAAATCTCAGAACGAAAATTACTAGTCCTAACTAGTAAGGGATTAAATTGAAGAATATTTTTGAAGAATATAATCCTAGAAAGCTGTAAACTACACCAAGAAAATGGGAGAAACCATTTTTCGTGAAACTGGAGCTCAAGAAATTCCAGAAAGCGTGATCAATACCAGATGAATTTTTGGTAACCCATTTGCGTAAACTCGGAGCTCAATAATGGCTATAATATTTTCTAACAGGATGTGAGAATATACGATAAGATCTTTGGCAAAAAGATACAAGAATTCAAATTTGAGATTGTCTTTTTTCCAACGGAAAAATTCTCAAACCAACTATAAAAAGATGAAGATTTGAAGACTGGATGCAGAGCCAAGAATTACAGAGAGCAAAAGTTCCAACAATTGTAAAACAGAGCATACGAATTACAGAGTGCTATACACGAAAATATTCAAGTGGAAAAATACACAAGTGCTCAAAAGCTTACAAAGAAATATTCAAGAGAGCTAAATCTTCATCACAATAGAGACTTGCTGCACATTGAAGATCTATCAACAAAGTCTCAAGTTGGAAGCAAGAGAAACTTGTTTTTCACAAACAAGTGAAGTCCCTACGGAGTGTAGGAAGGAAATTGTCAAACGGAGTTGTGAAGTCTTGGAGAAGGGAAAGTAACGCGGAGTTGTGATATCCAAGTTGTAGTTCTACCGGAGCGTAGAAAGGGAGGAAAGTAGCACGGAGTTGTGAAATTCTGGGAAAGTAGCACGGAGTTGTGAAATCCGAATTGTAATTCTACCAGAGTGTAGAAAGGGAGGAAAGTAGCACGGAGTTGTGAAATCCTGTAGTAGTGTTGTAGGCACTAGGTTGGGCGTGATTAGTGCGAGCTTGGTGATCAAAACACTAGATCACGGAATTCATTGTATCTTGGAACCCAGAAGTGGTGGATATAGTGAATTGCTCTTGGCGATAGGAGCAAGTGGGCTAGGAGGATTACGCCACCTTCGAACCACTCTAAACTCTCTGTGTTCTTTACTGCTTTATTTACTTACTGCTTCTTGCTAGCTTCTCACGTGGGTATACTTGACACAATGACACAACAGTTATTTTATTATTCCGTTGTGCACCAGACTCTAACAACCAGTTAAGAGTTTTGGTTTCTCTGTTGCCTTAGCAATTGTTGTAATTGGCAAAACGGTTTAAAAGTCTATTCACCCCTCCCCCCATCTTGACTTTTAGCATACCTCTTTTGGGACCAACAATTGGTATCAGAGCACGTTGCCTATTTGGGTCAACCTATTTCTGACTGCTAGGCAGATCCATTTTGCAAGTATGTGATTGGATTATTTGACCGTGAAGATAAATAAGGATTTAGCACAAAATTTATTATTCTCACTTGACAAATTTGATGATTGGAAAATTCGTATGTAGATACACTTATCGGCCTTACACGATGAAATGTGAGAAGTAATCTCAAATGACCCGATCGAAATATTGAAAGTAAATACGTCATTTGTTCTATGACCGGATGCTCCACAGTTCGTACCAAAGCCAAAACTGGAATGGACGTCGGATGATAGAAAGAGGAATAATCTTGACAACATTGCCAATGATATTCTATTCAAGACTGTTGATGATACAATTTTTCAAAAAATTTGAAGTTGTAAAAGCGCTAAAGAAATCTGGGAAACTCTCATCAAGATTGACGAATGATAAGTGTCAAAGACACACACTTATAAGGTCCATTTAGGGTGAATTTTAAGTTAAAAATAATCCTTTGTGTAACCATTTTATGCCAATTAGCTATGTTTTGCACTTTTATTGTAAATAACCGCCACACTTTGTAGCTTATATGCTTTTAGGTAAGTTTAGGGCTAAAAAAAAAAAAAAACAAAAAACAAAGTGGCACAACCCGAAGGAAAGTGGGACAAGAAGACAAGCCGAGGCCTAGTAACGAAGGCCACAACGCGCATTGTAGCACGCGTTGTGGGAAGGCAAGACAGGGCAGATTTCCAGAAATTTCAACGCACGCCACAACGTGCGTTGTGACATGCGTTGGGCTGATTAAGTTCCTGTATAACGTGTGTTGTTCGGGGCGTTGCGAGCCGCGTGGAAGAAGCTGCGGAAGGGATTGAAAGGGGAGGCTATTTAATAGGTTTTAGATCAGATTTGTAGAGGACTTTTGAACATTCTTAGATTTTAGTTTTGAGATTTTTACATTTTGAGAGAGGTGAACAATTTATAGAGAGATTTGAGTAGATTCAAGCTTGGATTTCTTGGGAGATTCATTGAGGGGGAGATTGACAAACTCCATTTCAAGAGATCTTGCAAGACTTCTTTTTTATTTCCTAATCTACTTGTTGGTATTATCTCTACTCTTTTCATTTCTATTTGCTTTGTTAGGTTTAGATTGATGAATGCTTTTATGATTTCTATGGCTATTGTAGGCTAGTTTAGCTAGGGTTTGGATTGTGAAGTGTGTGATGATGATGCTTTTGTGACTTAATTATTGAATTGGGGATTGATTGATTGCAATGCTTCTATGTCTTGTTGTTGGGGATTGATTTGTTTTCATCTAAAGAACTTGATCACCTCCTATGGTTGTTTGAGGGATTGACCTATGCTAGGTCAATCAAAGCCCTCATCCTTGGCCTTTCCTAGCTCAAAGAACCCTACGGGGCTTGGTTGGGAAGGAGTTGTAGGCAAGGTGTTTGTGGAAAGGTTTAGGTAAAACCTAAACAAGTCCTAGTAGTCTAAGTTACAAAAGGACACAAGCCACTCCCTAGACTTAGAATTTGCATCCTCTTTCCCTATGTCTAATGATTCTATAAGCATCTTAATCCACACTAAGCAATTCAACCCTATCTACCTTTCATTTGATTACTACTTGTTAGTGTTCATTTTACTAGTTTACAACGACGTTTATGTTTTGTGTGCGCGTGGCATACAGTCAAACGATACCGTCGTCTTTAATTTTCGAAATTAGCAACTTAGGGGTGACTCCGAGCGGCCATCACTTGAGAATGACATAATCTCGGATTCATCCCAACACAATCAACTCTTATTCTCTACCTAGCAAGAAGAGATAAGAAAATATGTTATCAAAATGGCGCCGTTGCTGGGGATGACATTAGTTTTTAGCCATTTGTTGCTAATTAGGAATTTGACTTCGTTTATTGTTTGAACGTTTGTTGCTTTTTGTTTTAATTGTTTTTCATTCTATTGTTGTTTGTTTTAACCCTCATCAACTACTTTTAGTTGTGAGGAGGAATCTTGTTGACTTGTTTTTCTAGGATTGAATGCAAACGAGATCAAAGGGAACATAGGACTTGTAACACCCCCGATTTTTACCACATTTTTAAAACTTAAAAGCATAGGAAAACATCTAAACATCAAGACATAACGCAACGGAAGCTATATAAAATCAGGGTATGTTATGCCACACATATCTCAGACATAGGTGCACAGGCGGGAAACTAATCATTTTAAACAAGTCATAAAGTATCTAGGCACACAGGCCACAAAAACATGCTCACAGGCCAACAAAACAAAGCGTCTACCCAGGACAACTAATCTAAATAGCGATCCATGTCTAGCGCTCTCGGGCATCTACTCATAACATGTAGAGCTAGGGAAACATAACATGGGGATAACACCCTGTCAGCAAATATTGCTTGTAACCCATCAATACGCGTTAAATAGCATATATAGATAAGTATAAATCAAAACCATTTTGAAACGGAATATAGTATATATCATTTCAAAAGTCATAGAGAGAAGTCAACTTCAAGGACTCATTAAACACTCTCAAAAGGAAAAGGAATCACCATCCTTACAACAATAACAAGACAAGAAACATGAAAGACGATACAACTCAAGATGCATTCTACTGATCACAAAGTAGAATACATCAAGACATGCTCATAAGCAAAAAACACACATTCACACACTGGCAACTACATGCCACAGTGACAACTACATGTCACAAGTATCATAGTTCCAACCTTATGCACTGTTCCAACCTTATGGCTACCCCCGGCCTTATTTCGGTTCCAACCTTTACCTCCTAGTGCCACCTTGTACTTCTAAGGCTCTGTTTGGCAAACCTAGCTGAAAAGCTATAAGCTAGGAGCTGAAAGCTGAAAAGGAGCTGAAAGCTGAAAAGCTATAAGCTCGGAGCTGAAAACTGAAGAGCTGTTAAGCTAGCTGTTATAATTGAAAGTGTTTGGTAAAATTAGCTTTTTGATAAGCTGATAAATGTAAAAAGACTAAAAAGAGCATCTTCATAAAATTAAAATTAGTTTGTTTACATATTAAAATTTAACATTTTGTCTTTAAAAAAATTAACATTTTAAAATAAAACTATTAGCATAATCATGATCTAGCATCTCATAATGAAGTAGCAATATTGTTGCAAATCTCATAATAATAATAATAATAATAATAATAATAATAATAATAATAATAATAATAATAATAATAATAATAATAATAATAATAGTAATAATAGTAATAATAGTAATAATAGTAATAATAGTAATAATAATAATAATAATAATAATAATTATTATTATTATTATTATTATTATTATTATTATTATTATTATTATTATAATTATAATAATTATAATAATAATAATAATAATAATAATAATAATAATAATAATTATAATAATAATAATAATAATAATAATAATAATTATAATAATAATTATTATAATAATAATAATAATAATAATAATAATAATAATAATAATAATATTTGCGGTGAAAGTTGCAGATAAAGGAGAAGAGAAAAAAGGTTTTAATTGGGAAGGGTAAATTATTTCATTTCTTTAAAATAATAAGGATAAAGATGGAAAAAAAAGTTAGGAAGCTAGGAGCTTATTTTGAAATGCTACCTTAGGTAGCGTTCCAAAAAAAGCTCTTATTTTAAGCTAGGAGCTTATTTTGGGAACATTACCAAACAGAGCTTATAGCTTATTAGTAGCTTAAAATAAGCTATAAGCTCCTAAATAAGCTCTGCCAAACAGAGCCTAAGTCCAACGAACATTCAAGACTCACAATTAGCCCAACGAATCACAAGGTTGGACCCTTAGCACGATTCCAAACACCAAATCCTACATGGATTCCTAACATACCGTTCTAGAAATACGAAACATCAAGAAGACTCACAAATAGCCCAATAAAATAACATCGGGAGGTCAAGACATCAATACCGAGTCAAAAGAATCACAGGGAACAAATCCCCTCCAACAATCATACATGTTCCCTGCGGGTGGGGCCACGGGTGGACAACCACCCGTGGTTCCGCCCGCGGGTACCAACCCACGAAGCAGCACGTACCCCGCGGGTGGGGCGGAGGGTAAGCCTCTGATCGCCGTTCCGCCAGTGGGTACACTCCTTGTAACACCCCGTGATACGATCCCTAAAATCAATTAAATCATTTAATCAATTACCCAAAAGAAAGAATTAAATCACAAGAATTAATTAGGAAAGTCCCACCATAGTCCACGGGCTCTTATCCCTAAACCCAATCCTTAGTCCCAAAAGAAATAGAATTAGCAAGCCTATAATATTAGTTCCTAACTAGGACTCCTAAATATATAAATAGGGGACTTAAGAGGCACCTAGAACCCCCCACCACAATAAACGTCCCACCACCCCAAAAGAGCTCCAAGAATTCCCTTTGAAGAAATCAAGAAAGCAAGAAAGCTTAAAGAAAGACCCTTCATAGCCAAGGAATTAATTAAGGCTAAGAGGTAACCCATGTCTCAACAAAACCTATTTTCATAGCTATGATTCCCCTCTCAGGATTTCCCCATATTATTGTGTATTGATGATTTGTGATATTATTATTGATAATTGGTGGGATGATTCCATGGGTGATCTTGATGATGAAAGGTTCTTGATAATTATGGTGTTCTTGATGATTATATAACGTTCTTGATGCTTATATGATGTTCTTGATGATGGTAGGATGTTCTTGATGTTTATGTGATATTCTTACCGAATCTTGATATTAGAAGATGAATTGTGCCCTTGCTGATTTAAAAATGATTAGAACCCTAGGTTGTATCGTATGGAATTATTCTTGGTATATTGGGTGGGAATTCGTACGATCGAGTGTTTATTATGTTTAGAAAAGCATGATAGGTTATGTGCCGTTTGTTTCCTGATTTTGATCCGTTAATTGTCTACGTGTGTTATCAATTGCGTTTGAAAGTGTCTAAGCATGGTTTCGGGTTCCACAAAGGTTCCCGGGGCGTTTTTGATGAAAAAGAGTCAGTGGGGGGTAGGTGAGGGTAGGGGACCCGCCACCTACCCGCGGCCAAGTTGGGCAACGCCGGCAGCGGCCACCCGCTGCCCGGAATAGTAGAACGCCGGCGGGTGACCCCCACCCGCCGGCTACCCGCTGGTTTGTACCCCACCTCGGGATCCCGGCTTCCCCGTTTGATGTTCCCCCGATCCCCGTGGTGTCCCAACGGACTCCGTCTATCGTGCCTATGTCTAGTTTGATTTTCGGGTATCGTTCGTAGGTCGTATGAGTCTTATATATTGCATGCTAGTTGAATTGGTATCCCGTTGACCTAGGTGAAAGAAGTATGAACCCCTTAGGACTATCCCTAGAATGTGAAGGATCACGCATAGGTTTTGTTATACGTTTTCTCCCCCTTCCCAATGTGTTAATGTGGGTTGTATGTGCTTGCTATGTGTTATGTGTGCATGTTACCCCGATTTGGTTGAGATCAATCGGGCTATACAGGCAGTCGGGTGGGCTGAGAACCATACCGGCTGTTAACCAGGCTGGTAGAGACCGGTCAGGTATATAAATATTATATAGGACTAAGGTCCACTATACGGGCAGTTGAATGGGTTGAGAACCATCCCAACTGTTAACCAGGCTGGTAGAGACCGGTCAGGTATATAAATATTATATAGGACAAAGGTCCACTATACGGGCAGTTGAATGGGTTGAGAACCATCCCAACTGTTAACCAGGCTGGTAAAGACCGGTCAGGTATATAAATATTATATAGAGCTGCGGCTCATCGGTCGGTTGCGATCGACCCCTCCGTAGTGTGAGATGGGGCAGGGTGCTGCGGGACCGTGTCAGAGCTATATGCGCTGACCCTCATGTATGGGCATGCGATTGGTCCTGTGGCGCCAACAAAGTGTGCTATGTGATGAGATAAGAAGGATTGATGATATGACTGTCATGGGAACGTGACCATAGGGCTCTTGCTAGTAATGCTGAATTGTGATTATTGGTTGTGCTTATCTATGACTATTTCCTATGTGAGAATTGTA
This sequence comes from Ipomoea nil, assembly GCF_001879475.1. Taxonomy (NCBI): domain Eukaryota; kingdom Viridiplantae; phylum Streptophyta; class Magnoliopsida; order Solanales; family Convolvulaceae; genus Ipomoea; species Ipomoea nil. The sequence goes on from NW_017617365.1 coordinate 1,063,105, forward strand.
TATGCTGGTTATGACTGTAGATTGTGTGTACCCCTATTTGTCGAGTCGGTCCCCTGATTTGAAAGCTAGAGTCTCTTAGGATATATCTTCATGCTTCAAAATGACTTTTCGTATATCTATGTATACAGTATATATATATATGTATTGTATTTCAACGCGTTGGAGTGGGTTACCAGCATCTCTCGCTGAACAGATATATTTGGCTTTCAGGCACAGAAGAATAAGTCACCGGAGCGCGCTAGAACTTGGAACGTAGAAGTAGATAGTTTCCCTTTCGGCCTGCGTGCCATGTTTATGCATTGACATTATTGAGGAGATTAGTTAGTTAGCCTGTGCGCCTGAGTTCTCTAGCTCAGGTGTGGCATAGCACCCCGTACTCTTGTATTATGTTTTTGGGATTTAATGAGATTTAACCTTTATATCATAAGTTTTAAAAGTCTTGAAAATCTGGGGTGTTACAGTTGGTATCAGAGCCTAAGTTGACCCTAGGATAAGACTCTTAAGACCGGACTTTAAGACATTAAGCTTGAACTCTAGATATTTAGGAACATAGGATCCAAGAATCCTAGGACGCGCGGTGAGATTGTGAAACCTACACATAACCTCTCCTCCCTTACCTAAAGAAAACCTTCCCCCGCTTATCACGTCAAAGAAGGACACCAAACCCCAATTTAACATTCTTATAGACATTGACCCAGGAAGACGACAGCATGGCACCCAACAGAAGACAATCAAGGACTCCAGAACCCGCCGCACACGACGCCCTAACCTAAACGCTACAACAACTAACACAAGTCGCCCAAGCACTAAGAGACGTGGCTCTCCGCGACAACAGGCCCCCGCCACCTCCATCCAACGCAAACACAGACTTCGCCCGACAAGTCTCTAACCATCGACCACCCACGTTCTCAGGAGAAGAGGATCCCGTAATCCTGGAGGAATGGATCCGAACCCTCGACAAAATTCTCGGGTTGGTAGAATGCCCAGAAGAACGCCGCGTAGAGATAGCCTCATTCTACTTCGGACACGAGGCCGATCTTTGGTGGATCCACGAGGGTCCCACTCACCAACAAGAACCAGGGTTCAACTGAGAACAACTCAAAACGCGACTACGAGAGCGGTTCTATCCAACAAACGTAAGAGCATCCATGTACGAAGAGTTTCTCCATCTGAAACAAGGGACAGCTACCGTCATGGAATACCACAAACGATTCCTTGAACTAGCACGCTTCGCACCAGAACTAGTCCCCACCGAGGTAACCAAAATAGAGAGATTCGTATCGGGCCTCAACTTTGAAGCCCGAAAAGCACTAGTGGTAAGCAGACCTTGGACTCTCAACGAGGCTTACTCCAGTGCCGCTAATCTCTACCAAATCCAACTACTCCAACGCGGGGTTCAGGAGCAAATACGAAAGAGGAACCCCGGAGGAGGGGCACCACCAGTAAAAAGAACAAGAAACGACGCCAACACAAGACCAAGTAACCTGACCAACCAAAGGCCACCTCTGGGGAACAACGACGCTAGCGCCAAAAGCTTTCCTTGCCCGAAATGCAATAAGAACCACTACTACACAGCAGGCTTTTAACGTCGGCTAAATAGACCTTTTAACGTCGGCTAAGATACGTAGTTGTTGCGGGCGACGTTGTAAATATTATCTATAACGTCGGCTATTTATATAGCCGACGTTATATATTATTTAAAAAAAAAAGAAATAAAGTTTACAACGTCGGCTAATAGCATTTAGCCGACGTTGTATGGTATTTTAAAAAATAATTAAAATACTTACAACGTCGGCTAATAGCATTTAGCCGACGTTGTATGGTATTTTAAAAATAATTAAAATACTTACAACGTCGGCGAATAGCATTTAGCCGACGTTGTAGGTATTTTAAAAATAATTTAAAACACCTACCACGTCGGCTATTAGCAATTAGCCGACGTTGTAAGTATTTTAATTATTTTTAAAATACCTACAACGTCGGCTAAATGCTATTAGCCGACGTTGTAAACTTTATTTTTTTTTTAAATATATTCAACGTCGGCTATTACTTAATAGCCGACGTTGTAAGTGTTTTTTTATTTTTTTAATATACAGTTTATTTGTCCATTTATACCCAAAAACCTGCTCAAATCTACTCACAACCACAACCTAAACCTGCTCAATTTCTCACAACCACAACCACAACCTAAACCTGCTCAATTTGCACAACCACAACCAAAACCTGCTCAATTATTTCACCACAACCACAGCAAAATATGTAAAATCTAATATTTATAATGAAACAAGTAATAAAAGTGATGAATCTCACAATTTGATACTAATTAATAATACAACTTAACATTATCAAAAGCTAATATCAATTTGTTTAATTTACATACTTAACCATACATCAACAAAGAAGTCGGCCCATACATCTCTTACTTGATCAATTTCTTGTTGAGTGTAGCTCGATCTACCAACTCTCTCAACAATCTACAAAGTTGATAATTATTAAATAATTAGTAAGCTAGCATTTTTAAAATTAGAAAAAGAAAGGTATTATATTAAATTACATGCCTTATCCATTCCCGCACATGCTTCTTTGGAAAGAATTTCAAGCATGTATTTCATCACATAATATCCACATGCCGTACTTCCAACTTGTTGAGCACACTACATTTGAATTAAATTACATTTAAAATTTTATTTAATAAAAAACAATAAAATATATGTAGTTTTACAAATGTATAAAATACTTACCAAAACCTTAGTCCATTTTGGTGAACGAGTTGATCCATTGCTTCTCAACAACTTTGCTGAATTGACACACCTAAAATTATAAGAGATTAGTTTACATAAATACTTTATACTTTACTAATTATACATATTAATACTTATAAGTTCACATACTTTTCAACAATATCTTTGATGTCATCACGTGGCTGGCCTCCAATTGAATCAAACCAATAGATTTCATTAAGTTGAGGACAAATTGCCATCAACATCCAATGATCACTACAATTCAACAATATATTAGTTGTAAGTAAATATAATATATAATAAAAGTGTATTATATATAAGTTATTTTATTTTAAACAATTAAAACTTACTTTAAAATATATGGCGCTAGATAGCATTGTTTTTGGCCATATTGCATGGTGACGTTGATATACCCTGTCCGTTCATCTATAGTATTTGAAACTGGTTGAATGAAATGCGGATCTAAGAAGCCATATGTGGTCTTTGATGCCAATTCAAATTTGTCATAAAGACCCCTATTCAAAAATACAATCAATCATATATATCAGTAATATAATAAATGAATGACAAATATTATATAAACAAATATAAGAACTTAATTATTACCTTATAAAGAACTGCAATATGGAAACATCTAACGTCTCCATCCTTAAGAAACGCATAATCTCCAACGGGTCAAGTTGTAAGCGATAGTCAACATCGCCCACAATACCACGCTCCATCTTTATCACAACATTTTCATCAAGTTTGCGAATAATTCTATATACCTTTAGACATCGAGGACTCAAAGAAGACGGATCAGCTATATTCAGATCAACAAAAGGTCGTTGCACACCGGAATCATAAGTCTTTTGTACCTGTTCAATATAACTAACAATTACTATTTTTAAAAAGTAAATTAAACACTATTTTAAAATCCAAAATTTTTTAAAATACATACCTCATCACCTTCGGTATACAACTCAACCAACTTCTTTGGCCAAATAATAAAGTTGTGCAGTGCATCCCTTAACAGTTGAACCTCATCGGTAGGGAAGGGTACACTTGCACTTGACACGAGAATTTCAGTCACGGTGACCTTCACTTGATCCGCATGTATTTGTATCCCGTGAACCCTTTCGGCCTTGTAAACTATCCCACGTGCAACTTTACGTCTAATGGGATCTTCCAAAAACAATTCACATCCGGCTCCTAACTGCATGAATTCATATTAAGAAATAGGTAAGATGTTTTTAATAAATAATAAGATTAGTTATAAATGATTACTTACGGCCGGTAAATCAGCAAAAGGGTCTGGAGAGCTTGCTTTTTCACTTTGACCATGTGGTTGGACAGCTACACGCATGTCTTCCTCCTGCCTTGATGGTATAGGTTGAGCCGCTGGAGTCCTCATACTGCTAATTTCATCCCTCATCTCTCGAATGGCTGCTTGCAAGGATGTTTCATATTGCTCTCGGGCAACTGCTAACGCCTCAGCAACTGCTGTCTTAATCATATCTTTCACTTCTGGTGTAGACTGGCTTTGACGACGTTTTGCAGGACCAAAGTAGCTTTTTAAGCCATGTGCTCTACCCATGGCTCTAACACGTCCGCAATGCTCATCTGTACCTATGGCACTAGACAATATATCTTGTGTACCGGACTCAACAAACTCTCCTTGAGAAGCTTGCAATGATAGCAAATCCTAACATATAAAAACAATATTTAATAATGATTACTAGCTATCTTAATAATGTAGAAAATTTTAACATTTTACTTACAATCTTTTCCACGACCATTCTAGTCGCTTCATTGTTGATATTTCCTGATTTGTCCATTCTTGCCCTCTTCCACTTTTCATGTCTAGCTGGCGGAGATGGAGGAACAACTACTGACGATGGATCTGATCTTGCAGCTTCTTCTTGTTCTTTCATCTTCTCATCCATCATAATCTTCTCCAATCTCTTATAGCCTCCTCGGGCTAAATGATGTGGACGAACATTCTTACTCCGTATTTCTTGATGTTTCCTTCTTGATTCCTACACAAAAAGAAAACATTAAGTAAAAATATATATCTTTAATATATTTGAGTTAATAAATAATTGATAGAAAAATTACAATATATACCTCAAACTCTGCAGTTTTACGCCGCTCCACGTACGTTTTCCATGTATTTGGATCAATAAATGTGTATGTTTGACATGGAGTATTCTTTATTGGATCTTCATTATGGAATATGTACTCTCTGTTCAATCTAGCTTTAAAATCTCTCCACCGTTCACCCGCATATGACATCAAAGAATTCTTCAGATCCACATCATCAGTGGGAATATCATAAACGCTCTGCAAGACAAGATTACTTATTAGAAACAAATTAAATACAATTAATTCAATAGTTTTATAAATAAGTTGCATACCATGATATCATCCCACAGCAGCGCTTTACTCTCTTCTGGGACCTCTTTCCAATTTTTATATGTGATTGGAACTTTGCTCCGTGTAATCAACGCAAAGTAACTTTTGAATTGGGTGCTCCCTGGCCCAACAGGTTCGTGTTTCTTATTAAATTGAACCACCAATTTTGTGTCACCACGCCCAGAAATTAATTTTGTCATAACGGTGGCACCCCGCCTCTTCTTAGTACTTTTAGCTTGGATGGTACTATCAACAGGGGGGTCATTTGATGAATCCATATGCCTGTTTAGCAAAGAAATTATTAGTGAATTGACAAAAGAATAATATACATAAATATAACTGTAAATATTTAGATATAGTAAACACAAGAAGAAGTTAAAGCATTACAAATAACAATCAATTCTCCCATAGCCCTTCATGATGATCATCACGTGATGCATGCACTTCATCTATCTCATTATCTATAATAACTGGTAATAAACTTGAAGAAAAGGGTGGTATTTCCTCAATCTCATAACTAACATCTTCATTCCCATCACCAGTAATTTGTCTCTTTCCATGAAGAACAACAGACCATTTTTTATCACTAGGATCAGTAACAAAAAATACTTGTTTTGCTTGAGATGCCATTATGAATTGCTCATTTTTGTGACCTTCCCTGTTCAAATCGACAAGTGTAAACCCTAACTCATCAGCTTTAACACCGTGTTTACTATCTACCCATTTACATCGGAACATCGGCACTTTGAACTGAACATAATCAACCTCCCATATTTCTTCAATCACACCATAATATGACAACTCTGCAATGACCGGATTTTTATCTTTTGAACTACTGAAGTGCACTGAATTTGCAACCAAAGAAACTCCACTGTTTTGCATAGTGCTCTTTTCATCTTGTTTTTTTGTATAAAAAGAAAATCCATTTATATCATATCCAGTATAACATATGACTTGCCCATTGAAAGCCTTTTTTAATCTCCTGTAAGGGTGAGCTCTATCAAGAAACCTCCGATGACCCAAGTAGACTGTCTTTCTGCCATGGACAAGTTGTGTATAACATGTATTATCTTCACATATAGGGCATGCCTTATGTCCTTTGACACTATACCCAACCAGGTTTCCATAAGCTGGAAAGTCATTGATTGTGCAAAAAAGCATAGCATGCAACTTAAAATTCTCTTTCCGGTAGGCATCAAACACTAACACACCTTCATCTCACAATTTTTTCAAGTCATCAATCAAAGGTGCCAAAAAGACATCTATATCATTACCGGGTTGTTTTGGGCCAGAAATCATCAAGGACAGTAATATATATTTGCGTTTCATACACAACCAAGGAGGTAGATTATAAATCACTAACATAACTGGCCACGAGCTATGCTTGCTACTTAGGTTCCCGTGAGGGTTTATACCATCTGTACAAAGGCCAAGTCTAAGATTTCTGGACTCATTGCCAAATTCAGGAAAAACATTATCAAAGGTTTTCCATTGAGTAAAATCAGCTGGGTGTCGAAGCTTTCCATCAGAAATTTTTTGATCTGCATGCCATGTTAAGTTCTTCGAGTCGCTTGGATTTGCAAACATACGCTTAAATCTTGGAAGAATTGGGAGATACCACATAACTTTAGCTGGTGGCCCTTTCGAACTTGCCTTACCAACAACATGCTCTCTTATTTTGTAATCATTCCTAAACAATATGCAATCGTTAGGACAAGCATGTATCTTTTCATACTCCATACCTATGGGACACATAATCTTCTTTGCATCATATGTACTCTTCGGGAGTCCATTATCTTCTGGAAGCATATCGTTTATTAAATCAAGTAAAGCAGTAAAGCTCTTGTCGCTCCATCCATTCCCGGCTTTTAAGTTGAATAATTTCAAAACAGCAGATAAGCGAGTATATTTACTACACCCGGGCCATAAAGGCTGTTTTGAATCATTTAATAATTCATCCAACTCATTTGATCGATTTGTGAACTCTTCTCCAACATCAGGAACATTTCGTCCAACCTATCTTCAGATTCATCATCTTCATTTGCTTCGTTGTCAACATACATGTTAGATGTACTAGTCTCTCTCTCTCCTTCACCGTGCCATATCCATTTTGTATAATTTAGATTAATTCCATCACAAATTAGATGATCATATATGTCCTTGGCACTTAATAGTTTTAGATTACAACACTTCTTACAAGGACACCAAAATGTTCCATCATTATTTGGAAGATGACATTTTGCAAACTCTATAAATTCTCTAACTCCGGCATCATATTCCGTACTCAATCGAGAAGCTTTCATCCAACTTTTATCCATCACAAGTCAATCTAGGATAATATTAATTCCAATTAGACTAGTTATTAGTAGTATCAAATTCAAAGATAGCATATAAATATTTTTAAAAATTAAAAAAAAAAAAAGAATGACAAATTACATCAAATATTTAACATATCCACAAGGTAGGTCAGACAACTCTAGGTTCCCCTCCACGCATCGAATTAACAATAGGTTATTTTTTTCAATTACATTAAATTACTCTTGTAAATTGCATGCAGTTATAAATATCAATTTTCTTTTCAAAATTTATTTGATCTACTCATATAGATAAGTGATAAAGTGTACTTTTAAAGAGTATTATCTCTTCTATTATTTGACTTAATTGATAAAAGAAATCAAAAAAAAAAAAAAGTAAGTCATATCTTATAACCAATTAACAATCAACATGAACTATCAATTACTAAAATGAAATAGTACAAGATAATCAAACTATGCACAGAAAGATAGTAGTAAAAAACAAGCACCAGATTTGAAAATGACAGTATAAGGAATAAAAAAAAATAGAACACCGCATATCTTAAAAAATGTCTTACAGAACGCTATAAATCTGGCTATGATACATCCAATTCAAAGTCATATATAGGATAAAGTCATAAAAATTTCAGCTTGGAACAAGAAAACACCTGGAAAACAGTTCCTTACCAATTCTTTCATTTAGTTTTCAAACTTTCAGTCCCATCAAATTGTTTAAGAAATAACTTTCATGGAGACACAGACTTGCAAGCTTTTGAATTATATTAAATTGACTAACAAGTCTGTGCTTTAACAAGAAGCATTTAATTTTCCATTCAAGTCAAATAGATATGAAAGGATAGTTTGATAAAAAAATTCCCAGTCTACTAAGTTTGTATCTGGAAGTTGTTGCATGGATTTGCCACACCCCCTATTTTGATCAAGTCTTATGCAAACCTAATTGGATAAATTAGGTGATTGAATTCATCATTGGTCATTCCTTGGATCTGTCATACATTTTCCAATTCGGATTTCTGCATTCTCAGGCAATTATTAACTACTAAGAGCACATTTAGTATCCCATCAGCAAGTGTTGGTGGCTTGGTGCTTGTTTCACAAATAGATGCTCAACATTAGAAACTCTTTACCCCTCACATCTACCTCTACATTTGATTTTGTCGTCATAGCACACTTTGAAGTAAGTCAACAATAAAGCTTAAACAGAAATAAAGAGCTGTCAAGTATAGAATTCAGCTACGGATCACTGCAAAGCTATTCAATGGGCCATAATCGTTAAGAAAATATACAAATCCACTCCACTGGCAATAATTTTAACCAAACGATAAACACTAAACACTGTCATCATCTAAACACTAAAATGCATATACATTTACAAAAATTCGAAATAAATCAACAATAAAAACAAATATAATAAAAATAAACCCTAAATTATAAATATATTTATTAAAATTCGAAGAAATTATTAATAATTAAAAAATAATTACCTGGCGATGACGGTGGCCGGCGATGTGCGGAGAAGATGTGCGGACGGTGGCGGAAGCAGTCGGAAGAGAGGAAAGCAGGCGGTGGAAGGACGTCGGCGCTGTGGACTGTGGCGGCGGGGAAGGACAGTCGCGACGGTGTCGGGCGTATGAGGATGGACGACGTCGACGGCAAGAAGCGGTGGGTGGACGACGTCGGCGTGGAGGACGGCGGCGGTCTGAGACGGTGAGGCCGGCGGTGGGGTGGGGAGGAGATGGATGGAAGAGAGCGGTGGTGATGGTAGCGTAGATCTGGTAGAACGGTCTCAGATCTGTTCTTTTTAAAAACTTTATAACGTCGGCTAATTCAATTAGCCGACGTTATAAGGTAAAAAAAAAATTTTAAAAACAAATTAAAAACCATACGACGTCGACTAGATAGATAGCCGACGTCGTATAATATTTATTTTATTTATTTATTTATTTTTTAGTATATAACGTCGGCTAAACAGACATAGCCGACGTTATATATAAATTATTATTATTTTTTAAAAAAATAATATAACCTATGACGTCGGCTGTATAAATAGCCGACGTCGTAGGTTATATATTTCTTTTGTATTATTATTTTTTGTTTATAACGTCGGCTATTTGGTAATAGCCGACGTTATAAGCCTAATAATTTAAAAAAAAAAATTAAATATATTTAACGTCGGCTATGTATATAGCCGACGTTAAATACCCGACGTTGTATGTGATTTCTGTAGTAGTGAACCATAGAGGCAAGGATTGCATGGGCAATCCCTTGCGATGCTTCAACTGCGGAGAGGAAGGACACAAGGCCTTCCTTTGCACCCAACCCCAAAGACCACGCACTACCACCATGGGACAACATGGGGGCACCGCTCATCGAGGGAACTACGACGCTCCCCAAAAAATATTCGTCATGAGCCGCACTCAAGCCGACCTCGGGAACGAGAGCAATCTCGAGGAAGGAAACCTAAGCCCAGAAGGCGAGGACCACGCAATCCCCGTGGGAGAAAACCAAGAAGACGAATTCTATCTAGGTTAGGTTGGCAATTTCTTGTAATCACCTTCGTGGTAGAACTACTTATTTAGCTTAATTACTTCGGAGACATTATAAATAAAAGATCGGTTCAAAATTCAGTCTTATTTACGAGGGTAGAACTAGAACTATACAAACTAGCCAAGTCTCACCACTAGAAGACAAAAGAAGGAAAAAGATAAGGGCCCCATCATCATAGGGCCTAGTGTTGCCAATGAGAATTGAATTCCTAACCTTCCACTTAAGAGACCAAGACTCTAACCACTAGCCCATGAGTGTTTCTTAAAACCTCAAGGGAACACTCCCTTGTTAAAGCCCCTACAAATCCCTAAAAACCCACAAAATCCCCAAATCAAAAACCCTTCTTCTTCTTCCCTTTCTCCTTCTTCTTCTCCACTCCCTTCCCTACTCTCCCTCACGCCCATCACCGCACCCCACCGGAGAAACCCCCCAACCACTCGACACCGCCACCAACTTAACGCCGCCGCCAGCCAACCACTTCTCGCCGGTCCCACGCCGCCACACCAGCACCCCGCCACCTTCGCCCGGCGATCACCCAGCCGCCGCCCGCTGCCACGTCGCCCAACACCCGTCACCGTACCTCGCCGAGCCACCTCCTCCCCTCGCCAGGCCACCGCCGGAGCACAGCTCACCGCCGCTCACCTTGCCCGCACGGAAAAACGCGTCGCCGGAGCCCCGCCGGAAAAGTCGCTGGAAAAGTCACACCACCGGAGCACTCGCCGAAAAACGCCACTTGAAAGAAAAAGAAAATGCCGAAAAAGCCCCTCGGAACACGCACCCCGGAGTGGAGCAACGCCGATTACACCGTAATCGGAGGTAAAGCCCTTGAACCCGACCAATTTTCTCCGGAATTGGTTGATATGCTTAAACACCAAGGTCTCCTAGATACATATCTCACCATCAAGGGGGATACGTACCCCGAATTGGTGAAAGAATTCTATCAACATCTTATAGCCACCAAACGGGGTGACAAACTAGAAATCACCACCAAAGTCCACGGCAAGGAAATTGTGCTTTCCGAAGGCCGACTGGCCAAGCTCTTGAAATTGACCACCACGGGTGTGTCTAACTACGACCGAAAGGGGTGGATAGATACCCAAAACACGGGGTACAAGGACTATCTCGGGTACCTACTCGGGAGAGAGGACGGGTTCACCTCGGCCACGCGACCGAACCGAAAGTGGCTATCGGCGGAGAAAAAGATATTGGTTATGATTGTGACCGATAGCCTCTTGCCCACCAATAACAAGAGCAAGGACGTGGGGAGCTTAGAATGCACTTTTGCCTATCTCCTGAAACATAAAATCAAGTTCAACCTGCCGGCACTCATGCTAAAACACATGGAGTTTTGCAAGACAAACAACCGGCTTAGCCTACCCTACGGGATGATCCTAAGTTGGATCATGGAGAAAAAGGGGGTGGACCTAAGCCACACCGAGGTCAAGACCGCAAATGGCATGGTCTTTAACGCCCAGAACCTACGCCGCAACAACATCTACTACACCGAGGGAGGACATTACCTCACCCTCAAAGAAATTTGCCAAAAACCCGAGGATGAACGAAGAGAATTGGTCGACCATTTAGACATCTCCAACAAGAAGCTCAAACGGGCAATGCAAGATTGCGGAATTCTGGAGGGAAATGAGGACCAGGAGGAGGATGACGAACCCAACCCGTCGGTGCAACCACAATCAGGAGGGAACCCAAGGGAGCAAAACGAGGGCTCAATCAATGAACGCATACTCGCGCAACTCAACCTGCAAAGCCAAATCATGGAGGAAGGATTCTCATCCCTGATTCGTACGACACGCGCACTAGATCAGAGGGTGGCGGCAATCGAGGCCACCTTGGGCACTCGCGGGGCGTCCAGCTCAGGAGCAGGAAACCGAGGTAGACCTAAAACCCTTCTGTCACAACACCACCAGAAATCCAGTCTACCCCAGCTAAGGCAAAACGTGGGGCCACATTCCTAACCGGGAGGCCAAGATACGGGATACCTAGGGGTGAAAGAATGGATTAGCACACCGGGCTTCGGGGACGAAGCCCCTCGTAAGGGGGGGAGAGTGTACCACCCCGTGTTACGATCCTTAAAATCAATTAAATCATTTAATCAATTACCCAAAAGAAAGAATTAAATCACAAGAATTAATTAGGAAAGGCCCACCATAGTCCACGGGCCCTTATCCCTAAACCCAATCCTTAGTCCCAAAAGAAATAGAATTAGCAAGCCTATAATATTAGTTCCTAACTAGGACTCCTAAATATATAAATAGGGGACTTAAGAGTCACCTAGAACCCCCCACCACAATAAACGTCCCACCACCCCAAAAGAGCTCCAAGAATTCCCTTTGAAGAAATCAAGAAAGCAAGAAAGCTTAAAGAAAGACCCTTCATAGCCAAGGAATTAATTAAGGCTAAGAGGTAACCCATGTCTCAACAAAACCTATTTTCATAGCTATGATTCCCCTCTCAGGATTTCCCCATATTATTGTGTATTGATGATTTGTGATATTATTATTGATGATTGGTGGGATGATTCCATGGGTGATCTTGATGATGAAAGGTTCTTGATAATTATGGTGTTCTTGATGATTATATAACGTTCTTGATGATTATATGATGTTCTTGATGGTGGTAGGATGTTCTTGATGTTTATGTGATATTCTTACCGAATCTTGATATTAGAAGATGAATTGTGCCCTTGCTGATTTAAAAATGATTAGAACCCTAGGTTGTATCGTATGGAATTATTCTTGGTATATTGGGTGGGAATTCGCATGATCGGGTGTTTATTATGTTTAGAAAAGCATGATAGGTTATGTGCCGTTTGTTTCCTGATTTTGATCCGTTAATTGTCTACGTGTGTTATCAATTGCGTTTGAAAGTGTCTAAGCATGGTTTCGGGTCCCACAAAGGTTCCCGGGGCGTTTTTGATGAAAAAGAGTCAGTGGGGGTAGGTGGGGGTAGGGGACCCGCCACCTACCCGCGGCCAAGTTGGGCAACGCCGGCAGCGGCCACCCGCTGCCCGGAATAGTAGAACGGCTGGTTTGTACCCCACCTCGGGATCCTGGCTTCCCCGTTTGATGTTCCCCTGATCCCCGTGGTGTCCCAACGGACTCCATCTATCGTGCCTATGTCTAGTTTGATTTTCGGGTATCGTTCGTAGGTCGTATGAGTCTTATATATTGCATGCTAGTTGAATTGGTATCCCGTTGACCTAGGTGAAAGAAGTATGAACCCCTTAGGACTATCCCTAGAATGTGAAGGATCACGCATAGGTTTTGTTATACGTTTTCTCCCCCTTCCCAATGTGTTAATGTGGGTTGTATGTGCTTGCTATGTGTTATGTGTGCATGTTACCCCCGATTTGGTTGAGATCAATCGGGCTATACGGGCAGTCGGGTGGGCTGAGAACCATACCGGCTGTTAACCAGGCTGGTAGAGACCGGTCAGGTATATAAATATTATATAGGACTAAGGTCCACTATACGGGCAGTTGAATGGGTTGAGAACCATCCCAACTGTTAACCAGGCTGGTAGAGACCGGTCAGGTATATAAATATTATATAGGACAAAGGTCCACTATACGGGCAGTTGAATGGGTTGAGAACCATCCCAACTGTTAACCAGGCTGGTAAAGACCGGTCAGGTATATAAATATTATATAGAGCTGCGGCTCATCGGTCGGTTGCGATCGACCCCTCCGTAGTGTGAGACGGGGCAGGGTGCTGCGGGGCCGTGTCAGAGCTATATGCGCTGACCCTCATGTATGGGCATGCGATTGGTCCTGTGGCGCCAACAAAGTGTGCTATGTGATGAGATAAGAAGGATTGATGATATGACTGTCATGGGAACATGACCATAGGGCTCTTGCTAGTAATGCTGAATTGTGATTATTGGTTGTGCTTATCTATGACTGTTTCCTATGTGAGAATTGTATATGCTGGTTATGACTGTAGATTGTGTGTACCCCTATTTGTCGAGTCGGTCCCCTGATTTGAAAGCTAGAGTCTCTTAGGATATATCTTCATGCTTCAAAATGACTTTTCGTATATATATATATATATATATATATATATATATATATATATATATATATATATATATATATATATATATATATATATATATATATATGTATTGTATTTCAACGCGTTGGAGTGGGTTACCAGCATCTCTCGCTGAACAGATATATTTGGCTTTCAGGCACAGAAGAATAAGTCACCGGAACGCGCTAGAACTTGGAACGTAGAAGTAGATAGTTTCCCTTTCGGCCTGCGTGCCATGTTTATGCATTGACATTATTGAGGAGATTAGTTAGTTAGCCTGTGCGCCTGAGTTCTCTAGCTCAGGTGTGGCATAGCACTCCGTACTCTTGTATTATGTTTTTGGAATTTAATGAGATTTCACCTTTATTTCATAAGTTTTAAAAGTCTTGAAAATCTGGGGTGTTACACTCCTGTACACCAACAATTCCCTTCGGGATTGTCAACAACAAGTCCAAATTCAAGTCCAAAACACCCCAAATCTCACACAAAACAACAATATGACTTAAACCCGAGAAATAGCCAAGCAATGGCATTCAAGAACCATAAGAACAAGCTCTAAACATGCATCACCACAAGATAATGCATCAAATATCACAAATCAACCCAAGAATCACAAGTAGAAGCCAAGAAATCATCATATAGGTAAGAAAATAGGTTTTGTAAAGCATAGGTTACCTTTGTAGCCTAATAACTTCCTCTTTTCACCCTCAGAAAGCCTTTCTTAAAGCTCATCTTCCACACCAACTTCATACACAAACCAAAAGACAACAAAGATTCTATCATTAGAAAAAAAGACCTAAAAGGTGGTTAAAAACATCAAAAGACCAAGGATCTTTCCCTCCCCTATGCTCAAGATGAAGAAAGTAGGAATCTTGGAAGCCAAACTTGCAAGATTTGGGATGCTCAAATCCTAGCTTGGAGAAGAAGCTAACTCTTTTGGAGAGAGGCTAGAGATTTTTGTGTTCAGATTGTAGGGTGAATGAAATGAGAGAGTATGGCTAGGTTAGCTTGAATCACAAACTTTAGGTAAAAAGACATCCCTACCCTTACTAAGGTTGGAAAGACAAGGGAACAAGGGCACAACTCAAGAAGCACAAGGTACAACCCCTTGACTTAAGTGACTAGTCAAAATCTAGTCCCTCGACTATTGAATTTCAGGATTTTTAAGAATAAATTAACAAAGAGACTAGGATTAATTCTCTAATTAATCCTTGATTAGAGTTTGGATATACGGGGTGTCACAGGACTTTTGGCCTTTGAACCCGAAATCAATAAGGCAATCCGAAGGAGGACAACATGAGAACCAATTCCATTGAACGATATGGCTTCTTCAGGTGGCCGTAATCAAACTCAAGGAATGGAACAAGGAAGAGAATCTACTATGCATACACCACCATTAAACCATCAAGAGGGAAATGCACAAGGAGGAACTCCAATTCATGCAAATCCACCACCTATAGGGCAAGAAGCAAATGCGGGGAAAGACCAATTGGAACACGTTGGGAATGATGATTATTATGAAGTACCTCAAGAGGGGAAAGGAAGATCAATTGCGGACTATATGGAGCCCGAATTCTCAATGCATAACTCGATTTGTGTCCCACCTCTTGAAAATGTCAACTTTCAAATCCATCCCGCGGTCCTAAGTCTAGTCCAAAACAGTCCATTTGGAGGGACAATTTTGGAAGATCCCCACACCCATATCACACGTTTTATTCGGGCTTGTGGCATGTTTCGACAATGAGGAGTACCCGACGAAATAGTAAGACTAAAATTGTTTCCACTTTTTGTTTCAGGTGAAGCATTAAGATGGTTGGACTCACAAGATGATGATCATTTTAGATCATGGGCTCAACTACACAAGGAGTTCATGAACGAATTCTTCCCATTAACGAAAACCATGAAGATTCGCAAGCAAGTGCAAGAATTCAAACAAGGCTCGTTGGAGAGTCTAGGTGAGGCTTGGTGAAGGTTTAAATCATTGAGAAGAAATTGTCCATTGGATTTGCTACACCCATGGGACGTAATTAGCTTGTTCTATGGGGGCCTAATGCACGAAGGAAAAATGTTGTTGGATTCATCTTCAGGTGGAGCTTTCGTATCATCCTCACTGGAGGATGCCGAGGCTTTAATAGAAAAGATTTCATCAAATACATCCTTTTGGTACAACAAGAGGGATTCAAGGCCGGGGATGTATGAAGTGAAGGAGAGTGTGGCCCATGAGGCGAAAGTCGAAGCAATGACTCAAGAAATCAAGAAGTTGCAAGCGGTTGTCAAGAAATTAGAGGCAAAATCCCAACCTTGCATGGTCCTAGCGTTGTATTGCAACCTATGCGGAGGACCCCAGGACACCAACACTTGCAAATCTACAATTCAAATTGAAGAGGTAGAGGCGGCAAACTATCAACCACCACAAAAACCGGATGGGTGGGGAAGTGAGAATGCAAATTGGAAACAAGGAAGTGGTTGGCAAAATCAAGGATAACAAGGGCGACCTCAAGGAAAGAATGTTTATGGCATGGGAGCGGAGAAAAAAGTTACATTTGGCTCCAACTACAATCAAGGGCAATCTAACACTCTCTACCGACCCCCGAGAAACTCCCAAGGTGAGATGGTGATGCAAAAGAGTGAGGCAAAGGATGTAGAAGAAAGTTTAACCAAGGTCATCAATGATTTGAAAAGAGACCAAGGATTCTTTAGGCAAGAAATCACACAAGAAATTAGGCAAGAAATAGCCTCAGTGAAACAAGAGTGCACTCTTTCAATGAAGAATATTGAAACTCAAATGTCTCAAATGTTCCGATTAATGTCCGAAAGACCATGGGGAACACTACCAAGTAATACCGAGAACAACCCCAAGGAGAGAGTGAATGTGGTGTCCGTAGTAAGCCCAAAAGAAGAAGAAAGAAAAGATACAATGGAAAAGGTGTGTGAAGAAGATGAAACCTATACCGTGAAAGTCAATAAGCAAGTGATTACCTCTTGTGGTCTCTTGAGTAAGGAGGAAGAAACTGACACCTCCTGTGCCCTTAAAGAAGTTGAGAAAGAAGCTCCGCTATCAAAAAGCAAGACTCAAACACCTCGTAAGACAAGATTAGGCAACCGTCAAGATTTTGAATGTGATGGAAGGGAAGATTTTATCTTGAATACTCTTTGTCGTGCATGTTTTGTTAATGAAGACTTTGATAGTGATGAAGAGGATGATTTATCTCAAATCCAACTTAGTGTAGAGACATCGACTATCCTTCACAAAGGATGCCCAAGCAAGCAAGGTGATCCAGGTGCTTTCTTTGTGAAATGTGTTATAGGAGATTGTGTTTTTAAAGATGACTTAGCCGATTTGGGAGCCTCCGTTAATATCATGCCTTCCCATATCTTTGAAAGTCTCAAGTTTCCTTGTATAGCTCCCACACCACTTGTTGTTCGGTTAGACGACGGGACTACTCGTTATCCCCGAGGTGTGGTTGCGAATGTTCTTGTCAAAGTTGGAAGAAATCTTGTACCGATTGATTTTATGGTGCTAGACGTAGGAAAGGATTTGGAGGTGCCATTGATTCTAGGAAGACCATTTTTGGCTACTTGTCGTGCCCTAATCGATGTAGGGACGAGCAAACTCATCTTTAGAATCAACGGGGACAGTTGATGAGAACCAAAAGGAAAAGAAAGAAAATGTTTGCTCGATGATCACAAAAAGAGCCAAGAATTCAATTAGGCCATGGTGGGAAATCTGAAAATTGTCTTAGGTGCCTAAGTGCCTAAAGGCCAACAACTTCGAAGGAGGATGAAAAGGTAACGCGTCTAGCCAATGACGCTAAATGTGGCACTTCTTGGGAGGCAACGCAAGGTTTCATTTTAGATTTTTGTTATTTTGCTTTTCAGTTTTTGTGAATAAAGTGTAAATGATGATTGTGACCTCAATTGTTTTGTTATTTTAGACGTGGAAAAGCTAACATTTCAGGATGTGGAAATTGTGAAGTTGAAGGAATTGAACAAGGAGAGAAACACCGAAAAGAAGAGAAGTGGGAAGTCACAACGCACGTTGTGACTTGCGTTGTGACACAAGCCAAAGGTCCAACGAAACAGGGGCATCCACAATGCAACGTTGTGGACCATGTTGCTGAGCAGAGGAAAAAGAGAAAAATTCCATAAAGTTCAACGTGTGTGGCAACGCTCGTTGTAACCAATGTTGTGAAGTAATTCGATCGGCCAACACACTCTACAATGCCAAGGCAACGTGCGTCGATGGATGGCTGAAAAGGGAGGAATTTACAAAAAGTTCAATGTGACTCGCAACGCACGTTGTGGGGAAAGACGATTGGCCAACGCACGACGCAACGTGCGTTGTGACGGGCGTTGCAGCTCCAGAATTTAGGGTTCCGAGATTTAAACCCTCAAAACCTCCCATTCTCTCATTCTACACTTCCACAACGAAAATTTCATTCTCTCCAACGCAAGGTATTCTTCCTTTTCCATCTTCTTCTTCAATTCAGTTTGAAGGTTTCAAGTTCTCAACAATGTCTTCCCAACAACAAGGTAACCATCTCAACCTCCTAATCTCCATTAATGAAGCTTATAGTTTTCTCTCTCTAGGTTGAAAGATGGTAGATTGTTCTTTATGAAGTTTTATCCATATAAATTGCTAGGATTGCTTAGTTGTTGAGATTGTGACATATTTTTATGATCAATTTGTGATTGAATGACATTGTTGTTGATGCATAGATGCAAGCATGAACCCTAGGTGTAAAATTTGGGGATTTTTTATTTTGAATTGTAATATGTCTTGAATGATGAAATTGTTGGTGAGAAATTGCAATTGCATACTTGAGATGATCAATTTTGTATAATGTGAGTGGATGCCACCATGATTTTGCATGAACCCTTTTGTAATGAATTCATTCATGGACTAGTTGGAGAAGATGAAGTTGACTTATTGACTTTTAGAATTGAGCTTGTAATGATAAATGTGTTGAATGTGCAATAATGTTAGTCATCTTTGTCTCAATTTAAAGTGTGAAAATTGATCATGAAATAGGGGAAACTATGTCAAAATTTTGATAAAATTTCGTAATTCAATTTTGAGTTTGATAAAGGGAATTTGATTACAATGTGCTTATACTCAACAGGTGGCAGGTTATCTTGTTTATTACCAGGCGTAATTGAGAACGTTTCTCTTGTAAGCAATTGCAGGAAATGTGACTCATGCAACCGAAGAAGAAGATATACGAATGCCACTATCAAGGAGACTACCGTACGCGATGTTTCCCCATGAATTTCCCGAGGCCAATGACTTGCTGACCCTGCAGGCCTACGTGTACTGACTTCACCAACGACAGATGAAGCAGCTAAAAGACGTCAAGGAAAAAGTGATCGATGATTGCGGTAATTTAGGCAAACAAATAATACCCGGAGTATTCGGGTTATCGATCCACAGGGAAGTAGGGTACTAAGCACTAGCTACTTGGTTACTCATATGGAACTAATCTGAACGAAACTTGAAGATTTGATAATTGTAGAAAATAAAAGACAGAATAAACTAATTAACAAGGTGTTGTATGCAATAGAGCAAAGCAGGATTCTTGGGATCACAATGTTTAATCTCCTAGTGCCAATCAAAGTTGTAATATTTAGTTTGGAATTAAGACTAGTGTGAGAATGCAAGGTGGAATTGAATTACTCTCGTAATCTCTATCCCTAGTGAATTTCCGCTCTCGTGGCTTAAACACTCAATAAGAACGAAGAACAGCATTCATTAATTCCCAATTGCTACCATCTCTCGATGTGCAACAATCTAGAATAAATTCCCCAACCAATTTGCCCTTTCTCAATGTGCAACAGTCAAGTGCAATCGTGTGAGCCCTAATTTATTCCTAACTCTCGTTATGACATGAACATGGCTATGAAGCTAGTAATTTAGGCCTTTAATACTAGCAACAACAGATTAAAACAAGATTGGAACACAAAGCATAAAACCAAACATAAATATATTAAAGAATTAAAGAACTAGACACATAGGTTCATAAACAAATTCACACAAAAATCCCTAAGGGTTTTTAGCCACTCATGGCTATAATAACAATAAATACAATCTTGAAAGATAAACAACAACAATAGGAATAAGAGAAAGAGGGAAAGAATTCTCCCGAATCTTCCTAGCCAATTCTCTACTCCAAAGCCAATTGTAAATCTTGAAATTGATCCTCTTGGTTTTTGCTCTTCATTTTGCCTTCCAATACCAAAATCTGGAAAAAGAACTCTGGGGTTGATGGAAGATGATCCTTTTATAGTGGGAACCCAATGGAATTATTTTAGGAAATTTTTCAGGCTTCCAAATATTTCAGCAATACGCACTCTCGACGCGTCGAGCCTCTGATCTGGGCACGGTCTTTAGTTTCTGGAATTTCTCGACGCATCGAGGCTGTGATACCTCAACATCTTCCTCTTTTTTTAATCCATTCGTGCTTGAAAATCTCCCCTTGCTTTTGCACTTAACCTGTAATGGTTAACACTATCAAACATCGTAAAACATTCAAAACAAGTGTAAAACCATATTCTAATGAGAAAGCAAGGAAAACATGAATTAAATAAGCAAAATTAAAGAACTTAAGCTATTGAGATGATTCAAAATAACAATAAAAACATGCACAAATGTGATTACATCACCCCCTCACACTTGAAAGTTTGCTTATTCTCAAGAAAAACAACTAGGCAAAACCACAGTTCAAACACAAAAAATCACTCCCACTCTCTCGTGCACAACTTAGCATACCGCAAACCAACTTACTGCAAAACACATGCTTCCAGAATCATCTCTGCTTGGCACACAAGGTCCGTTCCCAAGCCAGTATACAAGCACCAAGATTATTAGTAATGAGCAATCTAGTGTGCACATGTACTCAGTTAGGTTTATGCAGAACACGACACCAGAGAAACATCATAGGCTTGCCCTTCATACTTCTCCTGTATAGAACTAAAATTGCATGCAAAGATCAAGTAGGTCTTTATTAAACTTGTAATGGGGCTAAGGGTCATGGCTTATAACAAAAAAGGGGTATGGAATAATAACAAAAGAGAGATAATGACACAATTATCTATAGCTTTGAATCTCAGAAGAGATGAACCTATGGTGAATAAGGGAGCAAAAAGCAACTCATCAATACTTTAGCAACTCTGAAGGATATGGGGGTCTAATATAAAGAATTTCTTCAATCAAAATTTGATTTGGGTTTCTTTTGAATATGGAAAGACAATACTTTTAAAAAAAAAAAAAAAAACATTTTTGCATTTTTTTGGATTTTTCTCTTTTTTTGCATAACATAGAATCAACACTACAAACTGAATAAGAGATGAACTGGTTTATACAAACAAGTAATAACCCCAAACTTTAACTTTTCTGGAACAAATTTGCTTTTAAGGTAAGCTCCAAAGAGATCTCTTCTACAAGATTTCTAAAGACAAAAGCTACATTCTCTCTAGGGTGGAAGGAAAATATTTGGCCAAGGGCTAAGGGTTATAATAATGGGGGTAAATCAAAGAAAAACAATCACAATGAAGGGATAAGTGCTTAGCACTTATTTAAACAAACAAAAGGCACAAGGGGGACACAAAGGATAAAACATATGTAGGGACAGGTTTAAAGGCTGTAGGTTACAAAGAATGGCCTAAATCATTTCTAAACATGCAAAAATTAGCCTACACCTGAGGAGTAAAGGGACAAGTTCTAGTAAGCCAACCAATGCCGGAATTCCACATAAACTTTCACTAACACACGCACTAACCACTAAATTAAGAAATAAGTCTGGTTATGAGTGGGTAGCAAGGGTATTGACAAGGGGGTGGATTGCTAATGTGTTACACTTTGATTTCATCCATGGCATAATGAGATGCAGCAAGTTCCACCAAAACAAACCACTACCCAACACAAGAGAGCGAGTGCAATTAAGTGTCAAGACAAGCAGTTCATTAGAAACAAAGGACATGAGTCATTCAAGCAAAGTATTCAAGTGGGGAACAAGCAGCCTAAAAAGCACAAGTTTTACAAAAACCAAAGGAATAACAATTTTGGGTAAAAATGCAAATGACCAATCTAAAACATTAAGCATAAAATAAGAAAACAAGACTAAATAACAATAAAATGCAAAGACAAAGAAAAGAAGGGAAAATACTCCAATCCACCCCCCCCCCCCCCCCCCACACACACACTTAAAGAGTTACATTGTCCCCAATGTAACAAAATAAATGAAGGAAAAAGGAATTGAAGGATTGCCCTAGGACCTGCTACTGATCTGCATCCGGAGGTGGTGGTGGTTGGTACCCCCGGTAGAAGTCTGGGATGTACTGTGGGTCCTGAAGCCAAGGTGGTGGTGGTGGTGGAAAATGAGGCTGGAAACAAAGATGTGCTTGATTTTGCTGGTGAATGGATGTTCCATAAACCAGTTGACCTCATCTGTTCCTCTCATGAAATCCTGCCAACCATGGGGATAGGCAGGTGCAGGTGCAGGTGTTGGTGCTTCAAACTGGGGGGCATCCTAATCATCCCTTGCATCTTCATCTTCTTCTTCATCTTCACCTTGTTGGGTTTGCTGTCCGGGCCTGTAGCGGGTGCCATTGTAGTGTTGTGAGATGAAAGCCTGTGGTGCCAACCGGACCTCCTGGGTTTCATCAATCGGGACCCCTGCCAGCTGACAAAGGTGAGGGATAAGATAAGAATAGCCAAGATATACTCGACCCTTTGCCTCCGCTGCTTCACGGATGTTGCCGTTTATGATTCGGCCAATATCAATGGTCTTGTGCTCCTTGATGCAGTAAGTTAGGAGCACCTGATCCTTTCGGACATTCCCCTTATGAGGATTGGGGACGAGCTTGGCCTTGATGAAATCCAGTATTGCTCGGTCAGCCGGCTGGAAATACTTGTAGTCCATGTGGGAGGCTACACCTCCCCTAATGTTCCACTCGGCTGCTGAGTGGAAATACTTGGCAACTCTGTTCAACCAACCCGGCTCCATGCTGCCACTACCCATGTCACCGTGAAAGTAATCTCGGCCCTCATGATTAATGGTACCGTAGTACGTATTAATGGCCTCTTCAGAAAAGTCCACATGTGCGCCTCGAACAGTGCAAATGTTGTCCTGGAGGCCGTCCTTGACATTGGCATAAAACTCACAAACGAGCGTGCCAAAAGCCTCCCCTGGCTGAGCTAGGAATCGCGGTCCCCAATTCCATGCCACTGGGTCCGCTATTTGTGCTCCTCTTTTTTTCCAGACCGGCCTTGTAGACATCAGGCACTTGTATCGTTCTACTCTCGCGAGGGTAGCAAAGCGTTCAAACGACGGGATTTGGGGTTGTGCCCGGGCTTGGGACGACTCAGCTCTTGGTCGTTTGGATGGTGCGCATGCCTTAGGTGCCATGAAGAATGTCTACAAAACACAAGGTGAAAGCAATATATTCTTGAATTAAGACAAAGGGCTCACAATTAGGATATAACAATTGAGCCAAGATTCCCAAACTATTAAAAATAGGACAAGAAACTCATTTGGGCATTTTATCAAACACCTTATGGGCATGAAATTGGACAATAGATTTATGCAAAATTGACACTTCCAATTCATCCCACAAGTTCACCACACAACCAAATCATGGATACAAATCATCAATAGCAAGTACTACATAAAAACTAAACTAAACCATGAATTAAAATCACACAACAAAGCAAATTAAAATTGAAAGCAAATAGCTAGCAAAACTTAATAAACTAGAATCAAAACTTGAGTGCAAGGTATCATAAATAAGCAAGAACAATACTCATAACAACAATCAATGAAGAACAATCAACACTAAGCAACCTAGCTTTCAAAATTTCAAAAATTGGGGAAATATTCGTGGGTTAGGGTTTCTACCCAAAAATAGAGAAATTTGCACCACCAATTCAAGAAATTAATAGCAAAGTAGAGTAGGAATTTTACCTTGTAGCTTTAGGAGGTTGATTGAGGTGAAGAAAGCTGAGAGATTCGAGCTTAGGAGGGTTAGGGCGAGAGTGTTTGCAAAAGAGAGATTTGAGAAATTTGGAGAAAAAACTGATCTACGCGTTTTTTAAGGGTCAGGGTCCCGTCATCTCGACACGTCAAGAAATTCCAGAATGGAATTTTTCGACACGGTTTGAGCTCGATGCGTTGAAAATTTCCAGAAACATTTTTTTCGACTCAGCTTGGGCTCGACGCGTCGAAAATTTCCATAAAGTTTTTCTCTTTTGGCCTGGGCATCTCCACGCATCAAGCCTATGGCTCCTGATTCCTTAGTAAAAAACAACTCCTAAATCACAAATTAACACCCTAAACCAAAAACCACTCAAGTCTAACAAAAACAAAAACCAAAACGAAATAATAAGCAGGAATAGAAATGCAAGAAATTAAAGGATAACATGGGGTGCCTCCTATGAAGTGCTAAATTTAACGTCGCTAGCTCGACGTAACCTCCTTTTTCAGGTGTCACATGTAGGTCGGGAGGTTAAGGCAATGTATCACATTAGCCTTAACTTCCTCTGTTGAATAAAAATGCTTCAATCTTTGCCCATTAACTGTGAATTCCTCTTTTGTTCCTTGAATCACCACGGCACCTAATGGGTACACCTTAATCACTTTGTATGGCCCTGTCCATTTAGATTTCAATTTTTCTGGGAACAATTTCATCATTGAATTGAATAAAAGGACATCTTCTCCCGGGATAAACTCTCTTCTTAAAATGTGCTTGTCATGCCACCTCTTGGTCCTCTCCTTGTAGATTTTTGCATTATCATAGGCCTCAAGTCTAAATTCCTCAAGTTCATTTAGTTGAAGTAGCCTCTTGTCACCTGCAAGTTGCAAGTTCATGTTAAGCGTTGTGACTGCCCAACGAGTTTTGTGTTCCAACTCCACAGGTAAATGACATGTTTCCCATAAACAAGTCTGAATGGTGAAGTTCCAATGGGATTTTTGTAGGCAGTCCGGTATGCCCATAGTGCATCATCAAGCTTTGTGGATCAATCTATCAGGGACAAGTTGACTACTTTCCCAAAAATGGACTTAATTTCTCTGTTTGACAATTCCACTTGACCATTGGCTTGGGGATGGTAGGGAGTAGAGAGTCGATGATGAACTCCATACTTCTCAAGGGCTTTCTCCAACGCTCTGTTGCAAAAATGTGTCCCATTATCAGTGATCAAAGCCCTTTGTAACACCCCTAAATTTCAAGATATTTAAAACCTATAAAATAAAGGCTAATCTTTTATTAATCCCCAAACAGAGCATAAACTAGACATAGTAGTCGGGGTGTTATGCCACATCTAAGCTGGGGAGCTCAGATGCACAGGCTAAACTAACTAACAAAGCATAAACCATAACTATTACCCAAATACAAATCAAGGCACGCAGACCATCTCTTCCAGGCTAGAACTATCTAAACTAAGTCAACGAATCGACTAGCGCGCTCCGAAACTACTCACTGTCCCTGAAAAACATTCGATGTAATAACCGTCAGCCAATACTGCAGGTAACCCACTCCAACGCGTTAAGTAAAATATAGGTAGATATAAGAAACTCATTTTGAAACTGGAGTACATATATACTTACGAGACTCTAGTTTAAATCCAAGATCAAGACTCAAGGCATATTAACAGACTCAATATCATAGAATAATCATGAGAACTAATAGGCGTCCTAAACATGCAATGCAAGACATAATAGACAGATAAGCATGCAAATGACAAGTAAAGGCAACCAAGGCATTCAATACAACCAATTAGCAAGTAGTCAACAAAGCACACAATTCATCCTCTAACCTTATACCAAGTTCCAACCTTGTAGCTCCCCCCCGTCCTTATATCAGTTACAACTTATACCTCCAGGCCACCCTTATATCCCCACCCCTTATGCCTCCGGGCAACTACATGCCCCCACCGAAAAACCACCTTTCAACCACCAACATATCAAGATGGTGCCGCAGTGCCATTCAATGATTTGCACCTCTAGTGCCAATATCAAGGGGTTAGCGCATATAGCTCTAACATGACACCGCAGCACTTATAACCTGACCCATGCCTAAAGCAAGCAAGTCGAAGGTGGGTGTGTGCCTTTAGCACAGTCACGCTAAGGCTTGTACCTTTAGTACAATGACCGGGCACAAGTGGTGCCAACCGCCAACAGTTTATTTTCCACCAATCACAATCTCATCATCATCATCAGTCACACTGGCCATTGCGCAATGACCATGATACTCATCATCATCCAACCAATCAACACATAATCACATAACAAGAAAGACACAACAACAATGACATGTATCACACATAAAATCCTAGAACGATGCCTAAAACACCAAACGAGACTCATACACGACAAACGGGGTGCAATCGGACACAACGGGACACGGGGAAACATCAAACAGGGAAAAACACCACGAACCACATCGAGATTCCAGCGGGTAGGTGGCGGGTGGAGGACCACCTGCCAGCCACTCGTCGACGGCCAGGCACTATTCCAGCGGGTGGCCGGCGGGCAGACAACCGCCCGCCGGCTGCTCGCTGGAACAGTGAATGCGGGCAGCGGGTGGTCAGTCCCCCCACCTACCCCCCACTGATACACAAGCAACTTTTGGTTCCGGGATCTCTCGTGAAACCCGAAACCATGTTAAAACACATTCAAACACATAATGACAACACCACGTATTCAATTAATGGAATTAAACTAAGAATCACACCAAATAATTCCTAACACGATTCCAAAACATGTCAAGACTCAACATAAACCATATAGCGATCCAGGGACATCTGGACTCACAAGAACATCAAGAAATCTATATGCAAAGTCCTAAACACAAGTCTTAGCCTAGACTCAACACCCGATCATGCGAAATCCCACCCAAATATACCAAGAACATCATAATACGAAATCCACGTTATAACCCTAGGGCTCTAGACATGATCAAAATACAAGATCATTCATATAATTTTTCATAGTATCAAGAAAATCAAGAGTATCACATAAGCATCAAGATTAACACATAACATCAAGATTATCATATAAACACAATATAAACCCTAGGCAAAGCTCTATCAAGACTCAAGCACAAAATTATATATCAAAGGAGCCAATGAATAAGATATAGCAAGGAAAATAGGTTTTGTCGAGACATGGGTTACCTCTTAGCCTTAATTAATCCTCCCTTGGCTATTAAGGTTCTTCTCTAAGATTTCCCTCTGATTGATCTCCCTAAGCTTGGTGGTGGGGAATCTCTTGGGAATATTTTCGTGTAATATAACTATGGGTGGTAAGGGTTCTAATTGCTTTCTAATCCCCTATTTATAGAATCAGGAATCCTAGTCAGAATCTAAATAGTAAATGCCTACTTTATTTATTCCTAACAGATATATAGGTCTAGGATTCCTAATTAGAATCTGTCTAGTAAAAGGTTTACTCTCTTTATTCCTAATAGGCTTAAGACTCTAGTTTAGGCAAGGGTCCACAATCCATGGTGGACCACATTAATTAATTAAAGGGGACCCTAACCAAATTAAATCATTTTTAATTATTATTAACGGAATTAATTAAATAATTAATTTGGGATTGACGGCCGTAACACGGGGTGTTACACCCTTGGTACCCCAAATCTTGCAAAAATATTCTTCTTGATGACAACCTTGGAATCATTAGTAGGGCAAGCAATGGCTTCAACCCATTTAGAAACATAGTCCACTGCCACAAGGATGTATTCATTATCAAATGGCTTGGGGAATGGACCCATGAAATCAAAACCCCAAACATCAAATAGTTCCACTTCAAGAATGCCTTGTTGAGGCATCTCGTTTCTCCTTCCCACTGTGCCCACTCTTTGACATTTATCACAACGAACCACGAAAGAGTGTGCATCCTTGAATAGACTAGGCCAATAAAATCCTGACTGTAGAACTTTTGCTGCAGGTCTTGAAGCTCCAAAATGTCCCTCATAAGGTGATGAAAACCATTGTGCAAATTATACCATGGACCATTGTAACACCCCACTTTTCTTAAACCTTAATTACAAAACTTAACTTAAAAAGGATACTAAACAGTGATAAGATAGTATTAAGAACTTAGAGTTCAAACCATAAGAGGTGTCACCGCTAGAATCACCACATACGGTGATTGCACAAGCAATGAAAAGTTCTACTAAAGTCAAGTTGAACAACTACAACCAAATCTTGGGGAACAAAACCCCGGTGTCCAACACCATAAAAAACATCTAACCAGATCTAACATCCAAGTCTTAACAAATATAACTGAAAAGAGTTTAGACTATAACTAGCACTCTAAGCTAAGCTAGTCTAACTCAATCGCACTCAAGAACTGGGCCCACCTGAAATGGGTTAACAAACAAGCAAATAGAAAACAACACGTTAGCACGAATTCTAAGTATAACGCCACTCAATCCTGTAAAGTACTATAAAATATACTTTTGGAAAAAATTTGCCACGTACACTTAGATCAAGTAAACTTAATCACTTGAAACAACACTTAAACATACTCAACAATAAGTTCTAGATGCTTGCAACCTAATCATTAAATAGACATGCTTTCTCAAACATTTAATTCATCAACAATCTCATGCTTTCACAGAAATAACTTATCATGGCGCAAAACACTACTCATGCTCAAACTGATGGATAAAGATATACTTAAACTTTAACAAGCAATCTCATGCTATCAAGATAATCAATAAATGACAATATAAAGTCATGCTTCTTCTCATACTTTCATGCAAAACATGCAACTCACATAATCATGCAATAAGATGAACATGATGCTTTAGTATAAGTATAGATAGATATACATATACTCTTTCTTTTGTAACAAGGAACACTTGTTCTGTGGAGGTTTTTATAGAGTCACAATGACTCGCTTTTCTTTTCTTTCGCGTGAATCTCTTGACTCGCTTTCTTTCTTTACTTTTAGTCGTGGGCGAGGTAGGAATTTCGCCATAATGTGAACGGACCTATTTGGGTTCGGCATCTAGCCGGCCTAATACTCATCTCGCCCACAGAACGACTCTCTTGGTTCTTTTCTCAAAGTCTGTGGAATCAGGTATCGTACTTGTCAGTGTGCACACCCCCTAACCAGGATTCCAAGCCCGGAGGGTAATATTCAACCTAGTAACTCGAGAATATCGACCTCATTACTTCAAATCGGATCGCAATGTCCGTTTCTTTCTCAACTTTCTTTCTCTCTCTTTTCTTCCGAAAGGATATAGTCCAAACGGACCTCCAAAACCTCGGATTACTCACACTAGATACATATAGATATAACTCATGCACTTCTTTCTTATGCAACAAATCTATTTATGCAATATCATGCACATAGTTTCTCAACAACTTTTCTTTTCTCACAAATTGAAAATCAAATTATCATACTACTTCTTAATGCAACTAGATAATGATTTTCCAAAATAGATATAGGTTTTTGAAAGAATACTTAGGCTTACTTAGAGCCACGAATGCACTTTAAATCATGAAATGCTAAACATGTTCTTTTACTGTAAGAAATAACTCAATTTCTCTTTCATTGTGAATTAGGCAAACAAAGTGCTAACTCATACTTAACAACTCATTACTTATCAAATCTTCTTAGCAAATACTTAGCAAGTATTGATCATGCTCTTTAAACTCAAAATATACTTCAATTACTAATAAAACTCATTTACTGTAATTAGAAACCATACACTGGACATACCAAAATCTCATATTCTTAGCAAGGTTTCTCAATAAATCACAATAGATACTTAAACATGCTTTTCAATCAAAACTTATCAAGTAATGATCATGCTTTTCAATCCAACAATCAAATAATGATCATGCTTCTCATTCAAATAGCTAAGCTCAAACACTTCAAATTCTCATCACTGTAAACCATTTACAGAACACAATAATAATAAATCTCATCACACTTTCTTCTATATAACAAGTATTTCAACTCCAAATTCAACGAAATCAACTTCAATTAGTGCGTCGCAACGAACCCGAGTGTCCGAGACTCAAGGGCCCACGAGTCTCGGTCCGATCGACATGTAGCTGAGCCACAGAGGGCCCAGCCAAATATCTTTTTGGCCTGGCGGAGCTTGGTGGCAGGGCTTGAGGAGCTCCGCCAAGCAGCGGCCTTGGGCAACGGTTCTAACTAAAAACCGTGCCCAAGGGCCAGCTCTCCATGGGACTAGCCGGCGGTCCTTGCCTAGGACTGTTGGCCAGTTCCGTGACACAACCTGGTGCACAGACAATGTGCACCAGAGGTTTCCTTCTTCACCTGAAAACAACTCAGAGCAACAAAACACATCTCCAAACCTCAATAAATCACTTATAGATCAACAATAACTCAATACTAGTTCAACACAACAATAATCCAGCATTTCTAGGCATTTAGACTATAAAACTAGACTTCACAAAGTCAAATAAAACTAGATGGGAATCCATAGGTTATACTTCTTCTTGTTCTTCTTCCTTGTGTGGATCTCAGCCTCCTCTCCACTCAACTTCCACCACTTCCTTCACCACCTAAACACCCCAAACAACAACAACAATCTAAGCCTAAGAAAACTCAGAGAATGGAGGCAAAGAAGACACTAAAACAAAGGGAGGAGATGAATGGTGAAGGGTGGAACTTACTGTGAATGCTCCTCCTTTCTAGCAAACAAAGATTGGGAGAGGCAAGGCAATGAGATCAGGGGATCAATGAGGGAAAGGTGTGGGTTTTATAGGGTGCAAAACCCTAGGAGATTCTCTCATGATTGGTGGAGGGCAAAAATGGTCTTTTGGTTGATTCTTCAAAAGCGTCAGACAAGGCATTGGAAGTTTGTGGTCCACCATGCAACATGGACCAAAGTCTAGAAGGATAGTTTTAAATAGTTTGGGGATCAAAATAGATTTTTCCAAAAATAATTTCTAGATGACCACTTGGTTTAGGTTTCTCAGATTTCTCCCTCTTTCACTCAGATTGACTTTTGGGTCAAAACTTGGTACGCAATGTACGCGAGAATTTAGGATTTTAGAAATAGAATAAGTTCCGGTGTTGAATTTATTTAAAACGTAGCTCAAAATATTTAATCCAAACACCGTTTTCATCATAAAAATTTTGGAAGAGTGAAAAATGGCTATTTTGGAATTTCTTAAAACAGAATTTAGAAAATTAAATTTTGGGTTGTCACAACCATGGTCCAAAATGGTGTCGTTTCTTTTAATGAAAAGAAACAGCACCTGTTCCGCATAAAGTCGCATTGTTTGTATAACATATTCAGTTTTATTTTATATACACTACGGTTTCATTACAACGCAACTACAATTTCATTTTGATATAAATACAGTTTCATTCGACATTATACACTTAAATATGTGAAACTGTTATTCAGTTTCATTTTATATACACTATAGTTTCATTACGACACAACTACATTATCATTTCGATATAACTACAGTTTCATTGGACAATATACACTGTAGTTTTATTTCAACACAACTACAGTTTCATTTGACATTATACACTAAAATATATGAAATTGTTATGCAGTTTTATTTAATATACACTATAGTTTCATTACAACACAACTACGGTATCATTTCGATATAATTACAATTTCATTTGACAATATACACTCAAATATGTGAAACTGTTATACAGTTTCATTTTATATACACTGCAGTTTCATTATATTTCAACACAACTACAGTTTAATTTCAATTCAATTACAGTTTCATTTCAATTCAATTACAGTTTCATTTGATAATATAAAAACAATATGTGAGACAATTTCATTTTAGATACACTATAGTTTCATTTTATAATTAATACACCAAAAAGGCAAAAATACAGGTTCCATTAATATGTAATGGCAACCGTTTCTTTACTTACAAAAACGGCGTCGTTTTTGAACCAGGGTCCACAAAGTTCTTCCTATCATGATATAACGATATAACGACGACAAATTATGGTCCACACAGTGTTATGTGGACCATAACAAAAAATACATTATTTTTATACTGAATGTACATTATTTTTGTACTAAGTGTACATTATACAATAAAATGTACACTCAGTACAAAAATAATATACATCCCCTGAATATAATGTATATTATTTTTGTACTCAATGTACATTATTTTACAATATACAAAATATGGTCCACACAACTTGTGTGGACCATAATGATGGGTTCTTCCTCGTATACATACAACTCTTACATTATTGGGCCAAACTATCATATCATAAACCTCAAAAACCGTTTGGCATTGTTTCGTTTTCATGTGATTAATATGCTTGACAGCCAACACACAATTTGAACCATTCATCGTTTACAATAAGAAAAGGTGGTCCATGAGTGTAGAAAATTGATCCATTGGGCTAATAGTACGACAGCGACATATCCCGTAGGCAAATTATGGTCCGCACAATGTTATGTGGACCATAGCATAAAGTACATTTTTAATATACAAAATGTACATTATTTTTGTATTGAATGTACATTATACAATATAATGTACATTCAATACAAAAATAATGTACATCCCCTGAATACAATGTACATTATTTTTGTGTTGAATGTACAATATTTTTGTACTGAATGTACATTATTTTATAGTATACAAAATTGGTCCACACAACTTGTATGGACCATGGTCCATACAATAATGATTGTATCCCGTATATGCCAACTCTTTCAATCATTATTGTGTGGATCATGGTCCATATAGTATTATAGACAAAAAATAAAAAAGTATATTACTTGTTTACATAAAGTATATTATTTGAGTATGATAAATATATTATTTTATAGAGTCTTGTTCAGGTGTGAATTTGGCTTAATATGTGAACATGTGCATTGGTATCTGCCGTTCCTTTATTTGTTTATGGACGGTCACGAGTGCTGGTGTAGGGCTTACAGTGTGCATGCGAAGCACTATATCTCTTTTCTTGTTGGGTGGGTTTAGGCGTTTTAATCTTAGCAACACCGCACTGCCCTCGTCACCCGGGTTTCTGTCTTAGGGCTTTTCACCTCCAACCCTCCTCTGTCGATCAATTCTTTTACGCGTGTGCTCATGGCGAGCTCGAATGGTGGTCGCCGGTCGAAGCGTGGTAGGAACGGGCATCAATTACCGCTCGCGACCCCTCCTTCGGCCGGTTCTCAGAGGGTCGCGTTCGTGTCGCGGTCATTTAAACGGCGGTTGCGCCGGCGTGCTTCTACCTCAGGTGGACGAGGCAGTTTCGACCGGACGGCGGCAAGGATAGCGTCCAGGGTTGCTGCACGGAGGAGTTTGGCACAATTGTGGGGTAAAAAAGGTTAGTTTTGGGGGGTGTTTCTGCGTGTTTTTATCCTCGGGGGAAATTCAAAGCTGCTATGGGTTAGGGTTTAGAGGTCTGCAGTTAATTTTCGGGCGTTTATTAAAACACCAATTTACAATGTTCCAGTGCAGTGGTTAGAATTTTAGTATACGGGGGTGTTGACTATGCTATCATTCGGTGGAGGGAGTAGAATGTCATTGTATTAATGGGTCTAGTAATGCACGGAATGGGGTTGCTCGGGGATATGGGTGTGCGAGTAATCTGGGGGTGTGTAAGGTTCTGAGGTTGGTGGTGATGCTGCAATAGTTTTGCAATAGCTGAGTGCAGTGGTTAGAATTATTGTTCCCAATAGCCGAGTGCAGGGCCAGTGTTGTATTTAGAAGTATGGTATACAATGTTTTCAATGTGCTGTCGTTTTATTTTGCATTAGCCGAGTGCAGTGTGTAGAATTTTTGTTGCCAATCAGCTGAATGCAGGGCAGTGTTTGATGATGATGATGCACTAGTAGTCCAATCTTTATTTGTTATTTAATTTCTTATTTACCATATCCCAGTGCCGTATTTAGAAATGTAGTATACAATTTCTTCACTATGATATCATTCTTTAATGGGGATATGTTGTCACTATTTATCGAAACTTGTAATGCTTATCTGTTTAATTGACTGGATAGAAACTCCAATGGTGCTCATGGGATTTCATTGATGTGCACAGGCTCTAATGACCAGTAGCTAGTTGCAGGCCTGGCGGGACGAGGGAAAGCAACGTAAGGGGAGGATTACAGTCAAAGCGTTATGTGCACGGTTGCTGGAATTGAAGGACGGTGGCGCATGGTTCAAAATACATTTAGTGTTGTAGTGGTGACCACACTGATTGCAAGCACCCCGAATGGGTATGCAAACCAGAAAACTGTCCACATGTTAAGTAAAGTGGACACGATTAAGGACCTTGACTGGTGTGAGTACCTGATTCACTCGTTAGTTACTACCCATCGTAGCTGGACCGAGGATTCATCTCGCAAATTC
Source organism: Ipomoea nil (assembly GCF_001879475.1). Taxonomy (NCBI): domain Eukaryota; kingdom Viridiplantae; phylum Streptophyta; class Magnoliopsida; order Solanales; family Convolvulaceae; genus Ipomoea; species Ipomoea nil. The sequence continues at coordinate 1,097,495 of NW_017617365.1, forward strand.
ACCAGCCCACTCCCATTTTTTATTGTAAGTGCTATTGGGTTGTGGGTGTCGCGGGGATTTGTGTGTATTATCTTTGCTGATAAGTTTGCAAGTCTTTGTACCAGCTCTTTTATTTGGATAGGGTCGTGATAGGAGTGCGGGAGGTCCCGAGGACGATCCCCGTATGAATTGATTTAGCTTCCGCAGTTTTTAATTCAAACTTAGTCGTTATCTATCTATCTTGCCAGTTTATGGCCTTAAGTTGTGTTTAGAAATCGGGGGGTGTTACACATTCATATACACTAATGGGGAAACCTTTTTTGTTTTTTTTTTTTTTTTTTTTTTTTGAGTTTGGTGTAGATCATCTGCCTTGCTGGTTACCTGGACTGCAAGCTCTAAACTCCTCACGCTGCACGCTTACGGGACATGAAACCAAAAAGGATGCATATCGCGTGGAGGGATACAACTTCTACGTCGGATTCTGGGATCTTCACGATGCGGCACATGGAAGCATACACTGGGCAGGATTGCGTGAGCTGGGATACTGGCCTGCAGCGGGGAAATCAATCAATACATACGGGATTCAGGCATCGGCGTGTTTGCTAAACCCACCACTAGTATATGCACAATGGGGCACAGTTGTGCTAAAATGAAAAATAATAAAGCTTGTTCTATTGTCGAATTGGAATTAAAAATATGGCACAAATTGAAATTACAGATCACGAAATGCACACCTTGAAAACACCATATTTTGAATGTAAACATTATATTTTTTCCCTTTGCTGTGTTTTGGGATGGGTTTGGTTTGACTTTTGTCATACCTGTTTGGCAAATACAGCTATACATTCGAGTCTAGGACACTTTCAGATAGGCGCATGTTATTTAAATGGAGTAAATACATTACCAGCATAATTATACCAGAACTGCACAAAGTGCAGTAGATTGTCCCAAAAGTAAAGAGGCAGTAGATTGTCCCAAAAGTATAAAGGAAAAAAAAAAAAAAAAAAAAACAAGTTTCACCATTACTTTGAAAGGCAACTACGAGTATTATGGCGGGCGTATTTACCACATATCCTGCACGTTTGAAACAATGTTGCACTCATGGCCAGATCTGAAAAATAAGAGGGATCCAACTCTCCCTTTCAGCAATTCGATAATTTGTATTCATCCATTAATAGGTGTCAGTGCGACTCAAATTCAACAATGTTGTTTCTCTCGTTCCAGACAATAGCATTTAGTCTCCTGCGGAACTCATCATCCTTAGCTAACTCTCTCCCTAGCTTTTCACTCACCTTTGTCATGATGTGTCACATACAGAAGTGATAGCGGCACTCTGGCAATGCTCATTCAATAGCAATTCTCATAGCTGGGTCATGGTCTGTCACTACACACATTGGGAAACTCAAACCAAATCTACACGCTGCAGTCCCATATAATCTCACTAACTTTTCCAAATTATATGTGTGGATACAGAAACGCAATATATATAACTTCCTCATTAATTACCCAACCTGTTCTGTCATTATTTTTCTTTAGTAATAGTGGAGCTCAAATCCATCGAGTTTCAAAAGAATAAATTATGTGTTTAAATAAACATTTTTTCTTAAAAGATAAGAAAACATAGCATTTTAATTAAAATAACACTTAAGTTTTTCATCTTTCAATTAACTTTTTAGTTAGACGTGCAGATGATGGCCACACCCGTGAATGGCACGAACACCATACTATACCTGCACAATAAAAGGAAAGGCATCATTTGCTATTCGGGCAATACTACTGTCCATTGTTGTAAGCTAGTGGCGTGGGGTAAAACAAAGAGGGTGGGTGCACATATCACACGCTAAGGGAATAGTAATGCCTATGCCTTCACATTACATAATTGTAATTCTATATATGCTGGAAAGAAGAGGCGTGCAACGTCACCACCTGCGCCATTACTAGTACTTCATATTAGTTGTATTGAAATTACATATATTTGTTGTTTATAGCGCTTGTTTTCGCACTGTCCCATCACTATACATGGCTCATAGGGTACGCAGTTAGTGCATAAGACAACTTCATAGGTAATCTTAGCTTTGGTCCATGGCTAGCTAACCCAAATCTTTTGAGCTAACTCAAATATTTGATCCCTTGCCGACTGCACACCAAATACCGCAGGTAGATTACCCCTTCCCTGTCTCGCTTCACGGTACTGTGGCAAACGTCGAACCCGGAGATCGATTTGAGCGTAGTTGAGGTAGCATTGGATGCCTTCGGTCCAAGGTGGGGGTCCATAGTGGTTGATTGGTAGTGGTTAACCCCACCGCCGCCGAACGATGCTCCTCTTCTACTGGTATCATCTCTTGGGCTTCTGCACAAGTCCGACAGAAAAGTTACGGAAAACAATAGCAAAAAACAGTCAGGGATACATGCACAAAGATTAGGAGTGCACGGAACTTGTTAATCCACCGGCATCAGCTTCGCTCATCGTCACCATACTACGTTCCGGCCACCCTCGGTCTAGGGACGAGAAGCCAGAACCATAATCTGCGCAACAAAATAGCGGGATACGCACCCTCAAACCACTTTTCAAACGCGAAATTAAAGTTAGGAAGTTACGTAAAAAAGCCTTGGACTCCATGTGGTGTGGTGTTCTGAGGCATTATGCACATCCAAATTTGGGCCGCCCGATCCATCTCATCAATGCACCATATCGATCCACTAGTTCACAAGTTAATAATGGTTCGCACCAGAAAAATAGCCTTATTTTATATAATATCAAATAATGTACATTAAATACACAAATAATGTAATTTTAATATATTAAAAATATATCTTATATTTAGAAAAAATATATTATTTGAATATTAAAGTATATTAGTTTGTATAATGTATATTCAATAATGATGGAAAGAGTTTGGCATATATGTCGTTGTCTTACTACTAGCCCAATGGATCAATTTTCTACACTCATGGACAACCTTTTCTTATCAAATTAGGCAAATTATATCGTGCACTAGGGTATTGTGCGTCCTAACCCAAAACGATCTTTTTTTGTATTTTGTTTTGTATATTTTTTTAGAAATTTCGATTCCCACTTCTGTCATTAACTTCTTAAAAAAAAAATCTTGTTTCGTATGTACAGAATTGTATAATAGATTACACATAAACTCCTAATATAATACACATAATCTAATATAATACGTAATACACATAAATTTTTAATATAATACAGATAAACTCTTAATATAATACACATAAGCTCTTAACATAATACACATAAAATATTAACATACATAACACAAGTGTTAAAAAAAAAAAAAAAAAAAAAATGTAACGGAAGGAATGGTGTTCGTCGCATCAACTTTCCACTAACTTATAAAAAATAATGTCATTTTGAGACAATGTAATGTGCGTAATGCACGATATGACGATTGTTCAAATTGTGTGTTGGCGCCTTGGCGGTCAAGCATATTAATCTAAGCCTGACATGAAAACGAAACAATGCCAAACTGGGTTCATGATATGATAGTCCGGCCCAATAATGTAAGATTTGTACGTATACGAGGAAGAACAATTGTTTTGCATTGGACTCGGGTCTACCTTATAAGGTGGAATTAGGTCCAAAACGATGTAACTTTGCGCATTTGAAATAATTGTGTTATTAGTGAAACCGTTTTCTCAATCAAATTTTTTTTTTTTTTGTGAATATAGAGTTTAAAAATTGTGAATATAGATTCAAAAAGTGTGTTATACTGTTGACATAATTGTGAATATAGAATTCAAAAATTGTGAATATTGAGTTCTGTAATTTTGTGTATTGAGATCTAAAATTGTGAATATTCAGTTCTAAAATTATGAATATAGAGTCCTGAAATTGCGAATATAAAGTTCTACAATTGTGAATATTGAGTTGTGTAATTTTGAATATTGAAATCTAAAATTGTGAATATTCAGTTCTAAAATTGTGAAATATAGAGTTCAAAAATTATGAATATAGAAGAACGAATTCTGAAGACAAATGACAAGTTAACGGTAAGGAAGGAAGCAAGTTTTTTTTTAAAAAATAATAATAATTCAGACGGCATCGTTTTGAAGTAAGACGATGTCGTTTTGGACCCAGGTCCACAACATAATTTCAATGATTTTCTTGACGGAGGACAAAAAATGGTCATACCACAATAATACTAGGACCAAATGAGGATGTTATGATAAAAAATGACTAAAAGTGGACTGTCACCTATAAATCTAGGACCAAAAATGGAATTAATTTTATTAATATTTATTATTCATTTTAAATTTTCTTTGTTTATTTCCTTTAATATTTTCTTATAATTTTAAAATCAATTTTTTTTTTTTGTGTTTAATTATACTTGTGATGAACCAGCTTAGTTTTCGTGAGTGGCCGTGCACTCTCATCTTTTATGAAAGGTCGGGAGTTTGAATCCCCTCTCGTATGAAAAAATTAATCTGATCAACACTTTGCCCGAATTAGTCTAAGTATTGTATGGGTCTAATTTGCACGTGGTCGTTATGAATAAAAGCTTAAATGATGGAAAGAATTTGGCTCTGTTTGTTAATGGTGTGGTCGTTATGAATAAAAGCTAAAAGCTTAAATTATGGAAAGACTTTGGCCCTGTTTGTTAATTGATTTGGTAAATTAACCTGATTTTTTAACCAAGTTAAATAATTAATAGTGATTAAATAAGTCAAAATTAACTGATAAACTAATATTTTACTAGTGTTGTAAAAATCGCGTCTACGCACCCGTCTAGGCTCTAGGCGCCTAGAGGTCACCTAGCGATTTTTTTAACATTGCATTTTACTAAAGAGGACCTTTTAGTGCTTATTTGGAATCTTTATTTGATTTTAAATGTTTTTATTTTGGCATTTTCTGTACTTGCATTTTTTAATTAGCAGTTGATAACTCAATTATCAATGGCAAATTACACCTATATGGATCACTGTCTAAAACGACGTTGTTTTGATGTTAAAAATAAAAAAAAAATCTTGCTCCACGCCCGTGTTAGAATATATTTTGGGGTAAAAATATTGTATTTTGTGAGTTAGAATAATGTACTTTATATGTGAGAATAATGAAATTTCTGAGTTAAAATAATATATTTTTTGAGTTAGAGTAATGTACTTTATGTGTTTGAATAAGAGATCATTACATTTTTGGTCCTAGATTTAGAGGTGACAATCCACTTTTAGTCATTTTGTTTTTCAAAACATCATCCTTTGGTACTAGTATTATTGTGGTATGACCATTTTTGGTCATCTATCAACAAAACAATTTAAATGCCGTTAAATATAATGCATTTCGGTCTTCAATTATGAATTTTAACAAAAAGATAAATATAAAAAAATATAACGGGTCAATGCACTTTGTATTAAAAAGATCGAAATGTCCTTGTATTTGATGACATTTCAACAATTTGTTGGTGGAGGACAAAAAATGGTCATGCCACCATAATAGTAGGACCAAAAGAGGATGTTGTAAAAAAAAAAAAAAAAAAAAAAAAAAACTTTCACATATAAATCTAGGACCAAAAATGGAATGAACTAGTTTGAATAATGAAATTTTTAGGATAAGATAATATCTTTTATGAATTAAAATAATATACTATGTGTTAGAATAATGTATTTTATGTATTTTTTAGACTGTGATCCACACAAAAATGAATGATTATCAGTAAGCCAAAAATAAAATGAAAGAAAAAAAAAGAACTGTAATACTTGTTGAAGGTAACTTGAGTTCTAAATAAGCAATTGATGAATCACTTTTGATTCTTACTATCGAGTAACTCAACCACTACAAGAAGAACTATATTAAATTTATGATATTAGCTACGAAAAATTTTGTAAGTAAATCAATAAATTAGGTAAGTATTTTAATTTATCAATAACTTTTGTAGATAAATAAATAAAATTCACAAATATTAATTAAGTTTGATTGGTAACGATGAAAGGGATCAAACTATTTATGTCATTGACACGAAACGTCCTACCCTCAGCTTTATGGGACAAAAGATGGACAAACAGATGGCAATCTAGATAACACCGATGATAATGACATAATTTATAAACTTTTGCATCATTCTTTAAATATATTTTGTATGCTTGTTATTGACTATAATGCATAAACTTATCAAATTTGCATGCTTTGGTTATCTGTTGAAACTTGAAACTAACATATGTTTCATTATATTTGTTGATTAAGGTATAAAATTGGGCAACTTATGGATCTAAGGAAATGACTAAAATTCTCCTTGATGAGCCTAAAATTGGTGTTTTTAATGATTTTGACCATTGGAGCAAACCAATGCAAAAAATGGAGCAAAATGTGTCAAACGTAACAAACATCTTCAATTCTCATTATTTTGTTCATAACTCAATGTAAGAAAATCCAATTGAAGTGTTTCTAGTAGCTTTAGAAATTAGAAAGCCAACTCAAATAGCTACAACTCTTATGCAGAATATAAACCTAATTTTTAAGTTACAAAGGTAAAAATATAACATGGAAGTCATAATTGGAACACAAAGCTTCTCCTTACAACGAGAAATTTTCACAATGAGAATCTTAGACCAATGATTTCTCGTTGAAGTGAGGCTTATTGGATCTCAAAGCTGCACTATATTTAGTTTTTAGTGGGTCACCCATTTTGTGACCATGGCTGCATTAGGCGCTAATTGGGCGGTAGAGTAACGCCTTGCGTCTAGACGGTGCCTAGGCAACTAACTAAAAAAAATAGTACACGTGTGTGGGTGTATGTCACACACACACACACACACACACACACACACACACATATATATATATATATATATATATATATATATAAAAATAAAGTTCAAATGCGGCGGGGTCTTCCCGTGCGGCGGAATTCCAGAATACACCAACAGTGTTAACAATATGCACCAACAGTGTAAGAAAACACACCACAATGAAATGCAATAAAACGTCACAAAATACACAACAGACCTAAAAAAAATACACCATATAACTCATCACCCCCAATGGTGCATTTCCGAACACTGTATGGTGTTTTTACTCACACCTAATGGTGTGTATTTGGTGACGCGGGGCTCTATTTACTCTGTTTTTGGTGGTGTATTTTCCTAACGTTGATGGTGTATATTTGTTGAACTATTGGTGATGCCGCACCGCGGCACCGTAAGACACTGTCACACCTGAACTCGCATATATATATATATATATATATATATATATATATATATATATATATATATATATATATATATATATATATATCTAAAAACATAATAAGTCTCAATGAATGTTATATCCTTGATTTATGTCCCTCTTTTTATATACTAATAAAGGAATACATTTTACTTTAAATGTTGTACACTTTAATGTTATTAGACAAAATTGTCTCTACTATATTCTTGTTAGAAGAAACTACCCTTACACCGTTATAACAACGTTACTTTTTAATTAAAAACTGATGACTCCATCATTATTACCATGCACTTATATCTATCATATCTTCTTCCTATTCTCTAATTATCATTTTATTAAAATCATTATATAATTAATTTAATAGTTGATTATATTTTAATTAAATTTCTATGAATGGTAAATCATATATGTATTGTGTGTATAAAATACATATATTATTCGTGTATATATAATTCGAATTATAATTTAATTATTTATATTTATCAATGTTTTAATATTGGGCATGAATTTCCACGCATCGCGTGAACAAAATGCTAGTGTATATATATATATATATATATATATATATATATATATATATATATATATATATATATATATATATATATATATATATATAATGAAAATAAAAAATTAGCAAGGCTGAGTGGCCGTGTTCAACGCCAACTCGACTGTGACAACCCGAAATTTAATTTAATAAATTCGGTTTTAAGAAATCCCAAAATAGCCATTTTCACTCTATAAAATTTTTTGCGATGAAATCGGTGTTTGAATAAATTATTTTGAGCCAATTTTAAATAAATTCAACACCGGAACATGATTTGAATCAAAAATCCTAAATTTTCGGGTACATTGTGTGCCAAGTTTTGAACTGAAAAATCATTCTGAGTGAAACCGGGAGAAATCTGAGAAGCCTAAATCAAGTGTTCATCTAGAAATTATTTTTGGAAAAATGCATTTTCACCCAAAAAACTATTTTAAACTATGATTCTAGACTTGGTCCATGAAGCTTGGTAGACCACAACCATATAAACACCTTGTCTGATCTTTTTAGAACAACCACCAAAATACCACTTTACCCTCCACCAATCATTGTTGATTCTCCTAGGGTTGAGTGCCACTATATATTGAACAATTTCCAGACCTTTGCCTCTTGATTCCCAACCTTGTCTTCCCCAAAAGCTCTAAAAGAAAGCCAAAGGAAAACACAATAAGTTTTCATCCAATCTTAGCCTTCCATTTCTTCTCTGCATTTCCTTCTATCCTATCTCTCTGAGAACTTAGTATTAAGTTGGTTGTCTGGTTTGTTTGAGATGTTAGGAGGTGAAGGACGGTTTAGCGAGCTTGGGAAAAAGGTGGAATCCCAGCAAAAAGGGGGGAACCTACAAAGGTATAACCCCATGGACTCCAAAAGTTTATTTTATTGACTCTGTGAAATCTTTTTGTTTTGCTGAAGTGAGTTGAAATGCTAGAACATTGGTGTATTTGAGCTATTAGGTGATCTATTGATGATCTATGATGTGTTGTTGATGATTTGGAAGTGTTTGGTTGCCTGATATTGCATTACAGGTGGAGAAGAAACTCACTGGTGCATAAAACAGTGTGCACAAGATGAGACACGGGACTAGCCAACGGCCCTAGGCAAGGACCGTTGGCAAGCCCCGTGGAGGAGCGGCCCTAGGGCACGGCTCCAGGCTAGAGCCGTGGCCCTAGGCCACCGCTTGGCGGTTCCATGCGGCGGGGCTCCTCAAGCCCCGCCACAAGCCTCGCTAGGCAAAGTCTATGCAGTGGCCGGGCCCTTGTGGCTCAGCTACGTGTCGTTTCAGATCGGAACTCGCGGGCCCTTGAGGCTTGGACACTCAAGATCTCACGACGCACAAGTAGGATTTGATTTCCTTGAGTTCGGAGTAGTATTGAGCATTTTGTGATGGAATTTGTGAAGAAATATGTTACAGAAGTTGTCTGAGTATGTTTACAGTGGATAGAATTGAGAAGCATCAGACTTAGTTATTTGATTTTAGAGCATGTAATGGTTTGATTGTTAGACTAAGAATCACAGACTCTATTTGTTAAGTTTTGCTAGAAAAGCATGCCTCAAATGTCTATTATGACTTGTTGAGAATTTTGCTAAGAATGTTAAATGTTGAAGTGTACAGAGCATGTTCTTCTTGAATGCTAGGTTACAGTAAATGAGATTATGTTGAGTATTTTAAGTTCAAGTGCATGTTGATTACTTGCTAAATGTTTACCTAAGAAGATTTGCTAAGTTATGATTTATAAGCATGTTTATGCAATTGTTGAGAGTTCACAGTGAAAGAAGTTTTGAAGCATATTTTATAGTAAAGTGCATATTTGAGCATGCCATGTTTTAAAGTGCATAAGTGGCCAATGTGAGCCTAAGTACTATTTTCAAAAACTTATATCTATTTTGGAAAATCATTATCTAGTTGCATGATAAATGATTTCCAATTTGTGAGAAAAGAGAAGTTGTTGAAAAGTTATGTGCATGAGTTGCATAAGTAAAGAAGTTGGATGAGATATATCTATATGCTATCTATTGTGAGGCAAATAGTATTTTTGGAGGCCCGTTAGGACTATGTCTTTCCGGAAGTAAAGAGATAAGATCGGATAGAACCGACAAAGCAGTGAAAAGTGAAAGTAAAGAAAGAAACAGACATTGCGATCCGATATGAAGTAACGAGGTAGATATTCCCGAGTTACTAGGTTGGAAACTGCTCGCCAGGCTTGGAATCCTGTTCAGGGGGTGTGCACGCTGATAGTTCGATACCTGATTCCACAGAGTTTGAGAAAAGAACCACGAGATTGGTTCTGTGGGCGAGATGACTATTAGGCCGGCTAGATGCCGAGCCCGGATAGGTCCGTTCACACTATGGTGAAGTTCCTACCTTGCCCACGAGTAAAGAAAGAAAGTGAGTCAAAAGACTCAAGAGAAAGAAAGCGAGTCATTGTGACTCTAAGAAACCTCCACAGAAAAAAGTATTCTTTTTACAAAAGAGTGTATATGTATATCTATCTATACTTATATTAGAGCATCATGTTCATTTTATTGCATGATCAAGTTAAGTGCATGAGATTGCATGATGAGTATATGATGGCATGAGATTGCTTAGAGATTACATGAGTGCACGAGATTGCATATTGAGTATATGATTGCACGAGATTGCATATTGAGTATATGATTGCACGAGATTGCATATTCAGAATATGATTGCACGAGATTGCATATTGAGTATATGACTGCACGAGATTGCTTATTGAGTTATGTGTTAGCATGAGATTGCCTATTGAGATATATGATAATATGATATTATTGATAAGATAAGTATGTGAAAGTATGAGCTTGTTGATAAGCTAAATAATTGTGTACGCATGCCTATTTGTTAATTAGGTTGCAAGCATATAGAAACCCTGATGAACATGTTTAAATGTTGCCTAAGTGTTTGAGAATCCTTGATCTAAGTGTATGTAAAAATTGTTTTCCAAAAGTATATACTGTAGTACTTTATAGGGTTGAATGGCGTTATACTTAGCTTCGTGCTAACGGGTTTGTTTTCTATTTGCTTGTTTGTTAACCCCTTTCAGGTGGGCCCAGTTCGTGAGAGAGTACGAGTTAGACTAGACTAGCATAGCTAGCTTTTGTAGTCTAAACTCTTTTGTTGACTGTTTTGAGGTTGTTAGTTGACTCACCTACTGTTTTGATGGTGCTGGACACCATGTTTTATCCCCTAGTTATTTAATGTTAGTAAAAGTTTGATGTTTTAGTTTTCTACCTTTGCCTGTGCAATTACTGTGAAGGGTAATTGTAGCGGTAACACCTCCTTTGAGTTGTTTTTGTAAAGTTTATTCCGCTGTTCTAGTTTATCATTCAAGGTTAAGTTTGTTATTTAGGTTTAAGAAAAGTGGGGTGTTACAAGTTGGTATCAGAGCGGTACAAACCGTGGGAGACTTAAGAAGTTTGACCCTTAAGATTGAGTATAGAAACTCTAAGTGAAAGTCCTAGGAAGGACAAGTTAAGAAAAGACCTCTAAGTTGAAGTCCTGGGAAGGACAAGCTAAGAAGAGAACTCTAAGTGAAATCCTAGGAAGGATAAGTTAAAGGAAGAGCCCTAAGTTATGAAATTTGAGATGAGAAAGACTCTAAGTTCAGTGACTAAGTATGAGAATTGGAATTAAGAAAAAACTCTAAGTAACAGTTAGGAATGTGGTGAGGTTGTGAGTTTCCTTACGCTTGCTTAACTGTTTATGTGCTTTATCAAGGTGTTTAAAGTGCAACTTTCTTATCTTTTGAAAGTAAAGTAGAGAAGTTAAATGTGAGAAATTGAAAGTGAAAAACCAAGAGTTTGAAAGTTGAAAGTAGAAGTGAAAAGCTGAGAAAGCTAGAAGTTGAGACTTCGAAAGTTAAAATAGAAAGCAAAAGATAGAAGTTAAAGTATGAAAGAAAACTTTGTGAAGTTATTAAGAGTAAGAAGTATACAAGTCTATACTTTTGTTTGTTGTGCTTTACTTTTTGTAAGCCTTGCTTTAAGAATAGAGAAGTTAGAATCACCTAACTCATAGAAGTACTAACCAAGATGATCTGTTTTGAGCCTGTTAAAGGACTATCGCGATTCCACCGCGAAGAGTTAGAGAAGAGACTCCTCGTTCCTCGGGGCCAAGAGCATCATCGTCCACTGATCTGATTGAGAGCTTACGCCAGCTTACGCAGCTGACTCAGACCATCGGAGCCGCCATGCTAAATGGGAACAATAACGGCGGGGATGTGTCTAGAAAGATCACGGGATGCAACCCACCGAGCTACTTGGGCCAGGCGGACCCCGAAGTCCTTGAGAATTGGATCCGTACGTTTGACAAGACGTTCGATGTAGTAGGCTATCCGGTAGACCAGCGAGTGGAGGCCGATGTGTACTATTTTCAAGAAGAAGCTGATCACTGGTGGGTGATGGAGGGACCGACCATTAAGGAAAGAGAAGGTTTTGATTGGGAAATGTTCAAGACAGTACTAAGAGAGAGGTTCTACCCAGAGCATGTTAAAGCTGCAAAGTATGGGGAGTTCTTGCACCTGGAGCAAGGAAGCTCGACAGTTCAGGAGTATCACGCCCGATTTGTGGCGTTGTCTTGTTTCGCTCCCACCATAGCACTGAACGAGGCTAGTAAAGCCCGAAAGTTTGTCCGAGGACTGCACTACGATGCACAAAGGTTGTTTGCTGCGACGAAGTTTGCCACTTTGATCGAAGCTTATGATGCAGCTGGCAGTCACTCCAGGATTCAACAACTACAGCGGGATGCCATACATGGAATGAAGAAGAAGAGCGAGGGAAATGACTCACAGTCTAGCAAGGGGCATAGGTTCAATCTGGTAGCAAGAAAGGACAACCAAGGTGGAGAAAGAAAGAATCCGATAATGGGACAGGGAGTTGGAGCTGGAGGACTATCGAGTGTGAGGAGCATGGTTTGCTTGAGGTGTGGCAAGGATCACCCTCGGACTACTTGTGGAGGAAGACCCATGACATGTTTCAATTGCGGTAAGCCCGGACATAGAGCTGTCATTTGTTGGCACCCCAAGATGAAGAGACCCCAGGGTCCAACCCAAAGCCAGCTGTCTAGAGGTCAGCCCAGTTAGGCACCATACCGAGGGATGGGTCGTGGGAACCAATCAGGTGGGGGCCCACACAGGAATGGCAATCAGGGGCGTGGAGGACCTCAACAGGGACGTCCGGGAGGAGCCGTACCAGGGAGGATCATGGTCATAGGGCAGACTCAGGCCGGCAGTCACAGTCTTGAAAAAGGTATAACACTTTAATTTGGAATAAGTGTGTTGATTCTTGCATGATTTTTTGATTGGACTGTGTGTGCTTGAGAAAATTTGGTGCAAGATGTGATATGACTAAGATTTTGTGAATTAAGAAGCTAATTGGAAATACTTTTGAGAAAATACTGGCAAAGAGTGTCAAGAATAAATAAGTAAAAGCTTACGAGAACAAATTAGATGTAAGTAGGAGTAAAATCGTTAAGAAACGACCAAAGTATAGAGTTGATTCCCGAAGTAGAAGTAAAAACGAGGAAGGGTAAGAAACGATGAGAAAAGAAATAGAAAAGAATCTAATTCAAGTTTAAGTTGGGAAGAGCAATTCCAAAAAGGAATTTAAAAGTCAAAGAATTGACTGAGATTTGGTATTTGGTAAAGTCAAAGACTACACTCAATTTGGAACCTAATTGAAGATTGAACAAAGTCAGAGGACCGATTGCAATTGAAGCTGAATTGGGTCAGACCTGATTACCCGACCCGGAGACGGGTCTAGCCCACGGAAGGGGACGGACCCCGTTCCGTTGCGCGGGACGTGGTCACGGACCACGTAATGGTCCGTGACCTAAGGCCGTGTCAGCGAGGCTGATACCGGGCCTTGGAGCCGGAGCCCAAGGAGAGCCGCTGCCACGATCCGCCAACCCTTTTAACCCTCTTCCAGATTCCCCAAATTAGTTGTGTTGAAAATCATCTTCTTCCTTCTTCCCTTTGGCGTAACATACTGCCTCAACTCAAACAAAAATCCATCTCCTTCAAAACACCATATCCACTCCAAGAAAGTTCAAGAGTGCATCATATAACCTATCCTAAGCACAAGAAAAATACTATTTTAGCCATCTACTCCAATCCAACCAAGATCAAGTCAAGAAGTTGGGATTGCAATGGCCAAGGGAAAGCAACAAGTAGAGGAAACTAGCCATGAAGGTCCTAACTACTCAGTTATTGGAGGTAAAACCTACTTTCTCGAACACTTTTCTAAAGATTTTAATCGAATGTTAGAAAGTCAAGGGTTATTGAGGAAATTTTTAAGGATTCAGGAAGAAATTTACTCGGATTTAGTTATTGAATTCTATGAGAATATTTCTACCAAACACAAGAAGGGAATTACAATGGTTACCTCTAATGTGAGAGGTACTAAAATAGAGTTGACACCACAGAAGTTGTCTAATTGGTTTGATTTACCGTTGAGCAGGGTAGACACATATGATTGGGATGATTGGATTTCCCACGATAGGGTGGCATATCTTGAGTACTTGAGGTACATGACTAGTAGTAGGAAGGAGTTCCCTAAGGAATACAGGTCCGAGAAATCCACCTTGAGTGCTGAGAAAAAGTTGTTAGTTTTGTTGATAGAGGAGTGTTTGTTCCTGTGTAGGAACAATTCCAATGAGATTGGTAATTGGACTTGTACTATTGCTTTCTTTTTTAGACTTGCGCATGAGATAAATTTTCCAGCTTTAATACTCAAGCACATGTCCTATTTCAAAACAAGAAACAGGAAACATTTGCCTTATGGCATGCATGATGTTGAGTTGGATCTTTATCAAAATGAACTCGCCTGAGAGAGGGGAAAGAGTACAAAGGACCGCCAGGACGACTTTGAAGGCCGCCAATTTGAGATACTATGAGTTGTACCAAACTGTCGATAACAAGTATCTAACCTTGGCAGACATTGCTAAGAAGCCTATGGATGAAAAGATAGCACTTGTGGTCAGTCTGAATGTACCCTAAAAGAAGTGGGCGAGTGTTGGGATTGAAGTCAGACACATAACTGAAGCGAGTGGTGAAAGGAATGCCGTGGGAACGGATCAAGAGATGAGAACTGTTAATGAGGGAGCACCCATTGCGGCACCCCATGTAGGGTCACAGGGAGAATACATAGGTGGACCTAGAAGGCATACCTACGAGGAGTTGTATGAGATGATCAACACAAGATTTAACAATTTGAGTGCTCAAGTTAACTATGGTTTTGCCAACTTTGATTAGAGAGCAGCAGTGATGGAAGAAAGGATGGGAATAGAAAATGTTCAAAGATGGACCCCTTATGGATTGGATCCCAACTATATGCCACCAGGTGGTTCCTCAGGAGGCTTTAATCAAGGTAAATCCTTAAAGCTTTATAGTTCAGTTAGTAGCTTTGTTTGCGTGACTAGTTTGAGTAAGTTTTAGTAAAAGTAACTAGGAACTCAGAGATTCCCAATCCTCCAAAGTATTCCAAGAGAAATTCTTAAGCCAAATCTTGGAACTTTTATCATCCTTCTAAAGGTTTTCATTCCAAGTAAACCATTCGTTTATCCTAAGTGTCGAGACAAAACTTCTTTTAAGGAGGGTAGAATGTGACAACCCAAAATTTAATTTTATAAATTCGATTTTAAGAAATTCCAAAATAGCCATTTTCACTCTATAAAAATTTTTGCGATGAAATCGGTGTTTGAATAAATTATTTTGAGCCACTTTTAAATAAATTCAACACCGGAACATGATTTAAATCAAAAATCCTAAATTTTCGGGTACATTGCGTGCCAAGTTTTGAACTGAAAAATCATTCTGAGTGAAACCGGGAAAAATCTGAGAAGCCTAAATCAAGTGTTCATTTAGAAATTATTTTGGAAAAATGCATTTTGCCCCCAAAAATTATTTTAAACTATGATTCTAGACTTGGTCCATGAAGCTTGGTAGACCACAACCATACAAACACCTTGTCTGATCTTTTTAGAACAACCACCAAAATACCACTTTACCCTCCACCAATCATTTTTTATTCTCCTAGGATTGAGTGCCACTATATATTGAACAATTTCCAGACCTTTGCCTCTTGATTTCCAACCTTGTCTTCCCCAAAAGCTCTGTAAGAAAGCCAAAGGAAAACACAGTAAGTTTTCATCCAATCTTAGCCTTTCATTTCTTCTCTGCATTTCCTTTTATCATATCCCTCTAAGAACTTAGTATTAAGTTGGTTGTGTGGTTTTTTTGAGATGTTAGGAGGTGAAGGAGGGTGTAGCTAGCTTGGGAAGAAGGCGGAATCCCAGAAAAAAAAAAAAAAAAAAAAAAAAAAAAGAATCTACAAAGGTATAACCCCATGGACTCCCAAAGCTTTTTTTTTTTTATTACCTTTGTGAAGTCTTTTTGTTTAGCTGAAGAGAGTAGAAATGCTAGAACGTTAGTGTATTTGAGCTATTAGGCGATCTATTGATGATCTATGATGTGTTGTTTATGATTTGGGAGTGTTTGGTTGCCTGATATTGCATTACAGGTGGAGAAGAAACTCACTGGTGCATAAACCAGTGTGCACCAGATGAGACACCGGACTAGCCAACGGCCCTAGGCAGGGACCATTGGCAAGCCCTTGGAGGAGCGGCCCTAGGGCACGGCTCCAGGCTAGAGCCGTGGCCCTAGGCCGCTGCTTGGCAGTTCCAGGCGGCTGGGCTCCTCAAGCCCCGCTAGGCAAAGTCTGTGCAGTGGCCGGGCCCTTGTGGCTCAGCTACGTGTCGTTTCGGACTGGGAGTCACGGGCCCTTGAGGCTTGGACACTCGAGATCGTCACGACGCATGAGTAGGATTTGATTTCCTTGAGTTCGGAGTAGTATTGAGCATTTTGTGATGGAATTTGTGAAGAAATATGTTATAGAAGTTGTCTGAGTATGTTTACAGTGGATAGAATTGAGAAGCATCAGACTTAGTTATTTGATTTTAGAGCATGTAATGGTTTGATTGTTAGACTAAGAATCGCAGACTCTATTTGTTAAGTTTTGCTAGAAAAGCATGCCTAAAATGTCTATTATGACTTGTTGAGAATTTTGCTAAGAATGTTAAATGTTGAAGTGTACAGAGCATGTTCTTCTTGAATGCTAGGTTACAGTAAATGAGATTATGTTGAGTATTTTGAGTTCAAGTGCATGTTGATTACTTGCTAAATGTTTACCTAAGAAGATTTGCTAAGTTATGATTTATAAGCATGTTTATGCAATTGTTTGAGAGTTCACAGTGAAAGAAGTTTTGAAGCATATTTTATAGTAAAGTGTATATTTGAGCATACCATGTTTTAAAGTGCATAAGTGGCCAATGTGAGCCTAAGTACTATTTTCAAAAACTTATATCTATTTTGGAAAATCATTATCTAGTTGCATTGAGTAGTTGCATGATAAATGATTTCCAATTTGTGAGAAGACAGAAGTTGTTGAAAAGCTATGTGCATGAGTTGTGATGCTGCGGCATTGAGTGGGGTGGAAAGTGTAAACGAGGATATGAAATCCCCGAGTGTCGAACTCAAGGATGGCAAGTCGGAGTAAATAGAGTGCAAGACAATCACGTATCACAGTGCATTAACGAGAGATAAGCTAGTTCTAAGGAGCATAGGTTCGAGCATGTGTTCAGTGTATTCGGAAATCATAACAAAGAAAGTAATGAAGAGAAATAAAAGAGAAACTATAAAATAGAAAGCGTAGTGGATTGAAATTCTCATTTCTTTGTGCGTGTGAGGTGAATCAGGGCTAGTGCTGATCTAGTCAAGCGAGATGACTTCCAATGTCGTTCACCGCTCGGTTACTAGGTCTTTCATAGGTGTGGAACCACCGTTCCGTGACCACGTTCCTTATGAGCATTTCAACAAACACTTTGTGTACATCTCATTCTGGGTCATATCCTCTCGGATCTGAGGGCAGGAAATGCAAGGAGACAAGTCTAGGTCTAGGCCACAATCTCTTGTTGACCTAATCTTACTCAAAACTCAAGCATATGTTGTACACCATACCCAAGAGTCCATACAAGGTCTCTTCACAACAAGACATCAACACAAAACCAAACAAATAGATCAAAGCATATTTAGCACAAATAAATGAGATCCAATCCACTACTAGAATTCTTGCCAATCATTATTGTAAACGCGAAAAACTTGAATCGTATATATTCAAAATTCAAAGTATCGGTTACAATGAAGTATCAAGTATATATCAAACGGGAAGGGGTACAATCTCTGTATATGAGAAGTCCTCTGATTCTCTACTAGCAGTATGCCTATTAGAACTGTGCTGAATCCGGAATATGCCGAATTGGAAGTGTGCCGAGTTCAGAGTATGCTAAACTTGAAGTATGCCGAGTTCGGGGATATAGCCGAACTGGAAGTATGTCGAGTTCCTTGTTGGAAGTGTGCTGAGTTCAGAGTATGCTAAACTGGAAGTATGCCAAGTTCGGGAGTATGCCGAACTGGAAGTAGTTCCTTGCTGAAGGGCCTCCGGAGTTATGTAGCTTGTTCTTCAATGAAGGGCTAATATGCAGCTTGATCTTCAAAGAAGGGCTTCCGGTGTTCAAGTGACGTGTTCCTCAGCGCGGTATACGCAGTACAACTGCGGGCGTGTTCCAGACGATATCCTGGAGAGATTTCGGCAGAGCTTCAATATGTAGATTTCCAGAGCTCCAATTCTTGAAAATGAAACCACTATTTATAGTGGTGAGGGTGAGGGAAAATCTCCAACCAACTCTTAATTCCTTATTTAATTTAATTTCTTTAATTAAATTAAGGAATGTATCGGGACACCATTGCGTCCAAGTTCATCATTTCATTAAATTTTCAAATTATTCAAATATTCCAATTTCTTCAAAATTATATAATCCACATATAATTTTAGTGGGCCAAGACCAAGTCAAACCCGCTAATTAGGCAATCCAATTCGTCCAAGCAGCCTGGTCCAACTGAATTAAATATTCCACCAACTTGGGCCGAACAATTCAATATTCAATTACATTTAATTAAGTAATTAAACTAATTAATTATTCAATGGGCCATTTAATTAACCCAATTAAATAAATATTAGTCCAATTAACCTAATTAAAGTAATCAATTTAATGATCAATTATCCACCACGGTCCAACAATATTACTTAAATTTTCAATGCTTACAATTATAAAGATCAAGATCAAGCAATGGCAAAGAGGCAAAACAAGATATTATCAAAGGAGAACAAGGATAGTTTTTACCCAAATCCAAGCTAGATCTCTTCAATAAATGGTAGGGGATGAAGATCCAAGCTACAAGCTCATCAAACCTTCAAATCTCCTTTACATATTAATTGGATCTTGGCTAAAACCCTAGAAAGAAAGGAAAGAAGCTAACCTAACCTAAAGCTTCCCTCTAAAACTTCTCTCTAAGAATAGTAGAACTAAAATTGGACTCCCCCACAATGCTAAATTTTTGCCTTTAAATATCTCAATTTGATTCGCACTCCTATTAACGCATGAGGCCGGCGTGAATAGGATATAATCCTTCCTTTTTCGCTTCGCTTGGCCGCTTCTAGTTCCCATTCAAGGCGTCCTCACACCGTGAGGAGGGGCGCGAATGGGGATTAATTCCCATTCCGCCCCTCTTCTCGTGCGTAGTCCCGGCGTGTTCGGTCCTCGTTCGTGCGCTTGTCTTGGCTTTGTTTATTTCCGCCTTTTTACCACGTTTTCTGTTCATAAATACCTGAAAACAGATAAAATGTAATCGGGAAGGTATTTCTGTGCTAAGTTGTACTTTTAGGGTATTTTGCTCTAAAAATATGACTTCTGAGTTAAAACTAGTGAGCAAATTCTTAGAAAAACTACCAGAAATTTAGTACGTTTGGAGACTTATCAAGTTGCATAAGTAAAGAAGTTGCATGAGATATATCTATATGCTATCTATTGTGAGGCAAATAGTATTTTTGGAGACCCGTTAGGACTATGTCCTTTCGGAAGAAAAGAGATAAGATCGGATAGAACCGACAAAGCAGTGAAAAGTGAAAAGTGGAGCCGAAGCTCTTCAAAGTGGGACCAAATTCCTCCAAAGTGGAACTGAAGCTCTCCAAGGTTATCCAATAATAATATACATATAATCAAGGAATTTCATATACACAAATACCACTTCAAAAGGGATTAATCAACTCAAAATCATTTGACAAAGGTTCAAGGCAAATTACTGTTCAACAACAAGGTCAAGGATTACACAACACACTGGAATTATTCAATAATGCTCAACGTTGCACAAAGGGTGGAAGAACAATGCACCAAAGAAACAATGGGCTACTGGGCACAACAACAACAAAGAAGAAGGCTGGTAGGCTTGCGGTGCCTCGCCACAACCCACCGTGAACGCACGGGTGTGTCTGGCGGGCACCACTTGCCCGCCGAACACTCCCTTGAGGAGCTTGGCGGGTGTGCCTCACGGGTGAGCGATACCCATGAGTGGCACCCGCAAGAACAATAACATGAACATGCAGTGTTACTTCCAAAACAACGAAATCGACACATATGACCAAACCAGAAGCAATTTCAACGAGAAATCCCAAGGAAATAAAGCTAGACTATGACCAAAACAATATAGGAATCAATGGCAAGAAAACGGAGCATGAAACAAAGCAAATATCACTGCTAGACAACAAACAGAGCTCAGGAAAACAACAAAGACATGCTCAGGAGTTCAATAACAGATTTAATACCAAGTTGGAATGAAAATACATTTTGTTGGACATGGAACTTACCTCAAGCTAGCTTTTCAACCTCAAACTCCAAAGCCCAAGTCACCCTAAAGCCTCCTCTTCACCTTGCTCTTCTAAACTCCCACAACCCCATGAAAAGATAAATGAATGCAAATGTAAAGACAGTGAGAACATGAAGGGAAATGTAGTTTGGTGTTATATCATACCAAAGAATGTGATGGAGAGAAAGAAAAGGCAGATCTTGACAAGTTTTCTCTTAGCTAAGATGTAGGTAGTTCTTCAATGGGGGAAGGTAAGAAAATGGCGTGAAAGGATGGAGTAAAGAGGAAGACAAGTTATCAAGCATTGATTTTCATAGAATGAGTATATATATATATATATATATATATATATATATATATATATATATATATATATATATATATATATATATATATATATATATATAGAGAGAGAGAGAGAGAGAGAGGGATGCACTCAGGTGCGAATAAGTGCTCAGGAGGGAAATGCGAACGAATCAGCGCGCGACACGTGTCCAGATCTAATAACTTAAAAAAAAATGCGGTGACATTTTCGTAAATAATTGAACATCGAAGTGCAAGTAAAATCACTTACAAGTGCACCTACTTTCACCTATAAGTGCATGTAATTTTGCCTTGTTAGCATTCACTTTTCGCAAACATTCATGCACCTGGGTGTGCTTATAACTATATGTGCAACTATTTATAACTATTGGTGCAACTACTTATAACTATAGGTGCACCTGCTTTCACCTATAAGTGCATGTAATTTTGCCTTGTTAGCATTCACTTTCCGCAAATATTCATGCACCTGGGTGTGCTTATAACTATATGTGCAACTATTTATAACTATAGGTGCAACTACTTATAACTATAGGTGCACCTACTTTCACTTATAAGTGCATGTAATTTTACCTTGTTAACATTCATTGATCTGAGTTCAGCGGGTAGTAATACCCCTGAAAACCACTCGCAAACATTCATACACCTAGGTGCAACTACTTATAACTATGTGTGCAACTACTTAGAACTATAGGTGCAACTAAGTATTGATGCTCAGTGTAAATTTTTACTTGCACCTATAATACATTTTACATGCACTTGTAATACATTTTATTTGCACTTCGATGTTCAATTATTTACGAAAATGTCACCGCATTTTTTAAAAAAATTAGTGTTTCTCATCCATTAGATCTGGACACGTGGACGAACAGAATTCATTCCTATTTCGCGCCTGGGCGAAGCATTCGCACCTGAGTGCGATTCTATATATATATATATATATATATATATATATATATATATTTGGCAATGGCGATAGTTGTGGTGGAGATGGAGTATGGAGGTGCGGGGAGCATGGATTTCAAAATACTGCTAAATACTATTGGATAGTCTTAGCTTCCATCCTCACAATCCCCTCTTCATTGGGAAAATCATGCCAAATTCTTGAAAGAGGTAACTATTTTTCTCCAATAATGAAACAATTTTCCTTAATATTCATGTGTATAGTTCTAATATTTAAAAGGATTTTGTGAATTCTAGATAAAAGGTGATTTTGTAAAGGATGAGGATGAAAGTGATCTAACAATAAAACATCCTGTTTATGAGTAAAGATTTTGGGATTCAAAGACTGACGCTTTTCTCCTCTTCACTTCAGCATTGAGGACTGTTAGATTGTACAGTTTTATGAGCTGGGGTGTTGATTTAGACTGTGATATAATGGATTTGAGCTTTGGAGAAATTGCAGAAGAAACATTAAAATGTGTATTATGTATAATGAAAGAATTCACGCCTACCTATGTATTTGTATGATGCAAGAATGTAACATTAGAAATGTATATTATGTATTACGAAAGAATTTAAATTCTTGGGAATGTAAAAAACTTAATTATTAAAGTATCTCAGACCTAATTAATAGCATTTTAATGATTCTTGGTCTTTTAATCCAAACCCAATTTTAGCCCGATCTGAAGCACCTGAACCTGAAACATAATGTTACTCCGTATTATTTTAGTTTGAGTTTCGAATGGTTGAAAATAAGACCCGAATATTTTGGGTACCTAAAATTTTAGTCAGATCGAATTCGACTCGTATCCACCCCTAACATCAAAATTAATTTTTCATAAAAGAACTAAACACACTGAAACTGATTGTCACTTTGTTCAAGACAAAGTTGCATCAAGTCATAAAATATTGAATACATTTGTAACAAACTTGATGCATATGATATACATTTTATTTTTCCCCTAGTGAACCATTTTGAGCTTTAAAATGAATAAGACATTTTCTTTATTAGCCAGTCCCAAAGAACCTTAGCTCATAAAAAGAAGCCTCTTAACTTGTCATTCGGTCAATGGATGTCATTATTTCATTTATCTATGCAAGATGATCAAAAGTGATGAAGTATGGGTGAGATTGAAAATGAAAGGTGATTGTATAGCTAGTTTGCTTTGGGTGAGGATTTGATTGTGATCAAAGGGGATGAAAAAAAAAAAAATCAACAACAACAACAAAAAAAAAAACAAAAAAAAAACAAAAAACAAAAAAAACAAAAAACAAAAAAAAAAAAAACAAAAACAAAAACAAAATATGTTCTAATTTGTGTATTGAAAAATCTTGTTAGCCCATAATTTGTGTATTGAAAAATCTTGTTAGCCCAAACTTTTGTGCTCATTTTATTCTTGAAATAATTTATGAGCAATGAAGACATGATAAAAATTTGATAATTATGGGAAGAGTACCATTGGGGGTTGTGTGGAAATGGAAAGCTATTTATTTGATTTTACCATGGAAAAAAAAAAAGAGAAGAAAACAAAAAAAAAAAAAAAAAAACACCCCGACAGATTGTACTGGGCTATAATACACATGTCAAACCACATTCCAAAAGATTGTATTGGGCTATAATAGTCATGGGTCAAACCACACTAAAAAATTTGAATCCAACCAATTAGCTAGTCTAACCCATGGCCTTATAAACCCAACCAATTAGCTAGTCTAACCCATGGCCTTATAAACACAATCGTTATGCTATGGACTCGTGTCCAGCATGCATGCTGGACACAAGTAACAGTGCCGTTAGTGGCACTGTTATCTTCCACCTTTTTTTAAAAAAATAAAAAATAAAAAAAAATTCAGACCGCTTCGTTATAGGAGTATATGTTCATAATTTTATTACTATATGTTCATAATTGTAAGTTCATAATGTCAGAGCTCTATGTTCATAATTCCGTAATTATACATTCATAATTCAATAACTGTAACTTCATAATTTTCAAAGCTCTATGTTCACAATTTTAGAGCTTTATGTTCATAATTTTATCACTATATGTTCATATTGTAAGTCCATAATATCAGAGCTCTGTGTTCATAATTTCATAACTGTACATTCATAATTGCATAACTGTACATTCATAATTCCGTAACTTTCATAGTTCAATAACTGTAAAATCATAATTTTCGAAGTTCCATGTTCACAATTTTAGAGCTCTATGTTCATAATTTTATCACTATATATTCATAATTGCAAGTTCATAATGTCAAAGCTCTGTGTTTATAATTTTATAACTTACATTCATAATTCCATAACAGTACATTCATAATTCCATAACAGAACATTCATAATCCCATAACCGTACATTCATAATGGCACAAACGAATAACGCCGTTAACGGCGAGACAAAATTAAATTTTTTTTTAAACTGGAATGACACGTTTTTCCTGAAAACGACGTCGTTTTGAACTCGTGTCCACAATGCATTGTGAACACGGATCCAATGCATAATTTGCGCTTATAAGTCCATATGTTCTCTCTTATTTTATAGACGTGGAACTCTTAACACTTCTAAATCTTTCCTAACAAAAGAATTATAGTATGACTAAAGTATACACAAAATTGCATCAATGATATATTCTACCACATCATGCTCCCATGATTATAATTATTGACCTGATACAACCCCTGGTGTGTTCCTTAAACATGCAGCCACCACATCTCTGTGTGTAATATATTTAGCGTCAATTTAACAGCAATTGCATATAATAATGCTAATGCAATATATTTAGCGTCAATTTCTGTGTGTAATATATTTAGAGTCTTAATTACTGATAACTTTTAATACATCAATAATGGTTGGCTGACAAGGTTACAAATAAACACCAACTTCAGTTTATTTGCCTCATCAACTTGTTTGTTTGGTAATTACCATACATCTAATTTGTTCAACTTCAGATCTCAACTCAGCAGTAGCAGCTAGCAGGCAGATGCACTGCTGCAAACTCCCGGGGCGTTGTAATAAAGCATCAAGAAAAAGGAAAACCAAAATCAGGAAGTTGTATAACAGAGGCTATGTTGAGCATATAACTATTAATGTGCAATCCAACTATCAGCTTAAGCTTTTAGTTGAGATGGAGCACATGCTTCAATTTGGTATCAGAGCCAGACCAAAGGTCATGGCCCGTGTTGCTTGGAACCCACCGCACACGTGAGGGGCGTGTTGAGCATATAACCATTAATGTGCAATCCAACTATCAGCTTAGGCTTTTAGTTGAGATGGAGCACATGCTTCAATTAACCTTAATTAAGAGCATATTCTAATGCAAAACAGAGATTTTGTCTAGTAGCGTTGTTCAGTTCAATTTACCACAGTTATTACCTATGATAACGGTTGATCCCTCCACGGCCCTTTGTCTGCCCTCAGACAGCCTCCGTCCTTAGCACAGCTACAGCTGCCACCTAAAAATTCTGGCAACTCACTGGAAAGGGAATGAATGAAATTAGACAGTTGAGCGTTGGATAACAATGGTATGTCATATGTGAAGTGAAACTTACTACCTTTCGTTAATTACTTCAAGCAATTTGCTTCTGTAATTGTTGTCAAGAACCTAAAATTTGTAAAGAGTTGTAAGTCTCCTCGCATGATATTAAGAGCTTCTGAAGTCAATAGATGGGAACAATTAATCTCTGAACATACATGAATCTTTGAAGCGGTATAAGGGTCAATAAAAGGCTTGAGTACATTCCATAGCAGCCTAAATCCAGGACCGGCATTTATGATAAACATTTGGCCAAGTGTCTGTAATGTTGTTCCATCCAAAATGAGATAAGATGCCCTTTTCGGGGTAAGGGAATGAGGAAAAATATGTGGACATCAATATGATTTAAAACTATTCATGTCGAAGAAGGAAATTTAGAGGTGTACTTCAGGATAAATGTCATTATCAATCTTCTGCAACTCCATAATAAATTCTCGCATTGGTTTGGTCAGGTTCTTTAATACCTAAACAATGAAAACAAAGAATCATAATCAGGTTTTTATTACCTAATAATAGAAATGAAGAATCATAAAGCATATAGTTCAGTCCTTGAATTATACTAAAAGATGCCATGAATTTTATGGTGCTTACCACTCCTTCAACATCTAAAATTGTCAGACTCGAATCTATATGCCGTTGTGCAGCTTTAGAGCAGGCAGGAAATCTAATTGTGAGCGACTTCTCGAACTCCTGAACATGGTATTTGATATACCGATCCAAGGTAGTTACTTCTAAAAGCTTATCCACATTCAGTTTTCCTAACCTTTCAATATAAATAGGTCTCCCTGCCTTATCAACTCCATGGTAGCCCTGGGGATAGCACTGCAGCATTTCATTTCGTTCTCTAAAGTCAAAATCCTGAGCACAGCATGAGGTATTAGCAATTAATATAGATTTGGGCAATTGGCATATCACACATACAAGTCATCTATCAGATTTCAACAATTTGTTAAATCAGTGGTGGCAAAGCTCAGCTAGGAATAGGTTATTTGGAAATACAGTCTAATATGCCATGTGTCATCACATTGCAGACAATCCATCAAAATGGTTTAAGTATAAACCATAGTAATACCTCCATAATAGTGTCAGTCCCAAAATCTTGCCTCCATTGAAGCATGTTGACCCACATTTTCTTTGCCTTCTCAATGTCGAACTTTCTGGCTTTCAAGAATCTGCAAGAAACTACTAGTTGAGACTTTGGAGTAATATCAAAGATGTTTTAATATCAGTAGCATTGTGACCTCAACAATTCGTGATAATCATCGTGCTTCCTAGGAAGCAAGTTCTCCATGATCAGTACTTCTCGGAATGTACTCACAGCCTCCACTACTTCCTTTTCCCAGTCATCGTCTCCGGGAATAGAACTTCCATGATCATTTCTTGTCCTGCTTTTCTTCTTAAAAGAATTCTTAACTTTTCCAGACACCTTTTTCGCTTTCATCTTCAACACCCTAATTCTCTTCTTCCTCTCCTCCTCAGAGATTCCAAAATCTGACTGATTATCACCATCATTACCTGAGGATCCATCAAGACCTAAAAAATCACACCATACAGAAGAAATCAAACACAACTTCAAGAATTTCTCCCAATTTGAAAAATCGCAGTCGGTAATCCGAACATATTTGGAGATGAAAATTGTACTACAATCCTGAATTAAGCAATTGAAGTTTAATCAACCTCCCAGATCAAGTGAGAAACAACAAACACATGTATAAAAAAATTCAAGCATTATCTCCAATTACCATAAATCCTACCTAGAAACATAAATTTCGACTGTAATTACTAAACAACACATTACAAAGAAACTAAAACAAAAGCGTATGTATTTCGGTGTTCATATATGTACTCACTTGGCCTTGCAAATTGTTCAAACGTCTCCGGCATTGCCATAACCGATCAGTTCAACGATCCTTCGCCAGTTATATGAAATCTGTTCACTAAACTATACTCCGTACGTACGTGTGTATAAATAAATAAATATTAAATTGAATTTTTTATAATATTATTAAATGAAGGAAGAAAATCAATACAAGCAAGAAAGGAAGCAGCGGGACGTGGTACTTGATTTGATAGTGAGTTTTGTTGAAGCAGTTATGGGATTTTACGCATTGGTATTGATTCTGGGACAGCGGGACGTATTTATGTGGCTTGCTACGTGCCTCTTCCTATAGTCTTTACTTTGGTGAGAAGGAAAAGCAATGTCGGGTGGGCCAGGCAGGCCCCATAAGTCACAACTCTGTGTTATAATAGGTGGCAAATTTTTATTTAGAACATGATCTACACTATGTTGTATACATTATAAAAATAATGTTTTTTAATATATTATTTGTATATTGAATGTACATTATATAAAATAATATATTTTTAATGCTTAAATAATGTATTTTTTAAAAAAATATGAGATATATTTTTTATTTTGAAAGAACAAGTCTTATGCTCAGATGGCATTTACTGACTTCTCTCATGTGAAAGGTCATGAGATCGAGTGCTTGATTAGGTTGAGAAAATATGTTCGAACAGATACTACAATGTAATAGAGTCAGTAGCATTAAAAAAAAAAAAGATATGTTTTTAATATACTAAAAGTACATTATTTGTGTACTGGATGTACATTATTTGATAGTATACAAAATAATTAGTATTCAAATAATGTACTTTATGTAGACAAATAATGTACTTTTTATTTGTGGTCCACATAGTTGTGTGGATCATGGTCCATGCAATAACGACTTATAATAGGTTGTGTTGGCATTAGCTTCATTGACAAATTATATCGGGAGTGTGTGGCAAATAGTTGTTAGCGGATTGGGCTAGTGAGATTGACTATCGAATAGCATTAGATGGTTGTAGAAAGATGTTTTGATAAATTAGCTTTTAGTAGATAACTGATTACGTGCAAAGCGACATTTAATGGTATAATTTATTTTCTTAAAAAGCTTATCGAAAAAGCTGCCTTGAGCAACTTTTTGAATTTTAGCGTTTTGAAAGAATAAGCTGTTACAAAAAGCTTATTAACCAAACATTCATATTGATTGTTTAATCAAGTCAAACAGTTAATAATGATCAAACAAAACAAAATTGAGTGATAAGCGAGCTAACTATGTTACCAAACAGGACCGTCATGTGTTAGAGTCTACATAGTATGGTCCAAAGAAATTTTGTTTTATTTAAAGTGTTAATTAGTATATCATATTTAATAATATCATTTTATTCCATGCTTATTATGGATATTAATCTTAATAGGAAATCAATGGGTTCTTGACTTAATAAGTCTGAAACCAATAAGTCGATAGTTTGAACGGGCATTATAGTATGGATTGCAATGGGGCGGGATGGGGCGTGGTATATATCCTCGCCTCTGCCCCCGCAATCCCAACTCATTCCTCATGCCAGTAGCCGTACCCGGACTCGTGCAAGTAATGAAATTTCTTCCCCATACCTGTCTCTGTGGGGATTTTGCGAGTGCGGGAATACTCAACATGTAACCTTAATCTCATTAATATGACTTTTACATCTAATAAAATTTTTATAACTACAATTTATAATATTAATGCATGAAAGTCTTCATCAAATAACTACCAACTTGAATATTACATTTGCTTCCAACTTCGTCATTAGTGTATAAAATCATAACCACTAGCACCAAAAAATAATTACAAGCTTTAATATTAGTGAGTTGGGACCTTCCCTTACTACCTAAAAATCTATACAATACTTCAAGTTTAGTGGTTGAAATATTCAAGGATTATATTAGTGCTTCAAATCCTTGACTTAGTACAAAAAAATAGTTATAGACTTCAACACTAGTTCTTCAAATCTCCCCCGCCATCTAAAAAAAATGAATTAAAGATTAAAAATAATCCATGCCGATTTCATTATATCGTATTAAATTTAATACATAAATTATGTTATATTTATAAGTTAAGACCATTATTAACTGACTGTCTTGGTTAAACAATCAAGTCACATAAGGTTATTCTTTGTTTCACAAGGAATGTGGAACAAAATATATAGAAAATTTATATGTATGCTCATCTTTAGAAATTTTATTAAATTTTTAAATAAAATTTTAATCAATTTATTACAAAATAAAATATTTTGTATAAAAATAAATAATAAAAACTATAAAACCTTATTTTAATTATTATGGAGTATATTATAGTATAAGTATATTACTCCATAAATATAGTATTTTTAGTTACCACTATAAAACTACAAGAATGAAAAATTGATTTTTAGGGTATTTTAAAATCGGAAACAACTGTGTTCAACGGTCGATCTGTGTATAGGATAGGTAGGTGTTACCCTTTGAACCTTCCCTTGTGAAGATGTGTTTACTCTACTGGCTGTACGGTAGAACACGATGTCTTTTAACCGACTACCGTTTGTGTAGACAATGACATATCTCACATAGGAACCTCCCAACCATGCTCTATTCTCATTACTGTTCCCGTTTTGGTCGTGGGTCACCGTTCCTGATTCTGCAAGAGTTTGTGAAGAATTGAGCCCTATTCAATTCTTCTTTGAAGCGATCCTCACTTCTCTCTCACATAGGTGATTCTTTTCAGAGTATCCCGCATACTCACACATGTCAACCGACATTCGAATCATTAAAGTATCAACGTGCTAGCCTCGTGCGGGAGCCACTGTTCTAACGAGGAGTGATAGGGAGTCCGAGACCCCACAGTGACACGCTTCGTTCTATAATTTAGTTGTCCCATTGAACCTAGGTGTCAGTTAGGTTGGGTATCCACTATAGAACTTTTATACCAAGGGCTTTAGACCATTCCTCGTTTCAATTTCTCAACAACCATTTGCTTACCCTCATGTTAGCGAGTTAGCGGCCGCTACGTTATCTTTTGACATCACGTAGTCAATAGAGATAACACCTATTGTGCGAAATTATTTAATGGTATTATGTATACGACTTATAAGTCTAGACCACCATTGCACATCTAACTCTGTACTTAACCAATTTTTCCTTGACTGTCGCAATCCACACAAATTGGAGGTACGAGTTTTCCCAATTAGGAATATCCTTGAACAAATAGGGTAGCCATTCAGCCTTTCCGTGACACATGTCTAAGGCTCTCAGCTTAGATTTCGTCATAGATCTTAGCTATCACAAGTCGTTTCGAGAATTTCCATACAACCAACTGCACTGGCCTACGTAAACACGTAGCCTTCAATGGACTTAGCGTCCTTTGATATCCGATTAACATGCTATACTTTCCAAGTACAGCTAGATATCCCACGTAGTGCAGTTCAAAGTCACGAGTATACCTTAAGTATCTCATAACTCTCACTATTGCCTTCCAGTGTGCATCACTAGGGTTACTCGTATGTCTACTGAGTTCATTAACCACAAAGGCAATATCTGGTCTAGTACAACTCATTAGATACAATTAAACTACCAATAATCTGAATGTATTCTCCCTGAGAACTACAATCTCCGTGATTTTGGATAGTTGTACGTTAGTATCTAAAATTAGTTATTTTTTAACAACGCAAAATGATTCAATTGAGCAAAAAATGACCTGTTATATTAAAACAAATATATATATATATATATATATATATATATATATATATATATATATTATTTTAATATGGTAACCTCCACATCAACAAGCTAACAAGTAAATGTCATTTTTTGCTCAATTGCATCATTTTGTGTTGTTCGAAGACCTAATTGTATCTTTTTTCAGTTCAATGGCCTAATTGCATTTTCGTGTGTAGTTCGATGGCCTATTTGACCCTTATTCCTATAATTTATAGCAATCGTTATGCTATGGACCCGTGTCCAGCATGCAATGTGGACACGGTAACGGTGCCGTTAGTGGCACCGTTATCTTCCACTTTTTTTTTTAATTTCAGACCACTTCGTTATAGGAGTATATGTTCATAATTTTATCACTATATGTTCATAATTGTAAGTTCATAATGTCATAGCTCTATGTTCATAACTTCATAACTGTACATTCATACTTCCATAACTGTACATTCATAATTCCGTAACTGTACATTCATAATTCAATAACTGTAAATTCATAATTTTTGAAGCTCTATGTTCACAATTTTAGAGCTCTATGTTCATAATTTTATCACTGTATGTTCATATTGTAAGTTCATAATGTCAGAGCTCTGTATTCATAATTTCATAACTGTACATTCATAATTCTATAACTGTATATTCATAATTCCCTAACTGTACATTCATAATTACATAACTGTACATTCATAATTTTCGAAGCTCTATGTTCACAATTTTAGAGCTCTATGTTCATAATTTTATCACTATGTTCATAATTGTAAGTTCATAATGTCAAAGATCTGTGTTCATAATTTCATAACTGTACATTCATAACTCCATAACTGGAATGCCGCGTTTTTCCTAAAAACGACGTCGTTTTAGACTCGTGTCCACAATGCATTGTGGACACGAGTCCACAGCATAATTTGCGAATTTATAGTGAACCATATACAAAAAGTAAATACAGTACTATTTTAGAACACACTAAAAGTAAGACAAAGTATGATGGATACTTGGATAGAGAAACATTTTTTCCATAGAAAAATAGGTCACATAATAACGGGCTAGATCTGTCTAATATCTAAAATTCAACATAACCGAAACTTGTTTACAGCATAGAAGAATAGAAGCCAAATTGTGTCACGAAACAGGCCGATTTGACTAGTGACATAATAGTTAACACTTAACACTGCTGTTGGCTGGTAAAGAAGTGCAAAACCCTATGACTAGGCTCAAAAATCCTTTGCATTAACAAATAATCTTCTTTTTCGTGCGAATACTGTTCTAACAAAAAATCTTTTGCATTGATAAATAATCTTTCTCTATTGTGCCAAGGCTGCCCTCATCGCACTTGAAACTATACTTTCTAACACTAAATTCAAACATAAGGCCCAATGAAAAACTATAGGTGAATTACTACCTAATATACACAAAATAATAGCCCAAGGCGTACACATCCCGAGTCAAGGAGTCCAAAAGCTGATCGTTGAAAATTGAATCACCAAATCATGTGGGAACTTGTGTAGCCTGCTATTTTCATTTTGGCAAGCTAGGATTACTATCATCATTTAAGCAAAAATGTATTTATTATAAGCTTTTGTTCTTCTTACCTTATCCAGTTTCTGAATAAAGGTCTGCTGCACTTCTTGCCGAAGACTTTCCACGTCCATTGCATACTCTCTGTGATTTTCCTCTACCATAAGTTGCTGCAACTGCTGTCTCATCCTCTCGAGTAACAGATCCAGTTTGCAGAAGTCCTTGAAAACCAGACCTTCAGTCGATCTTAGCAGTAACAAGTTTCTTATTGCATAAAGGGCCTGTAATAAAGAGGCAGTGTTAATGTTATGCACACAATCCGCTCATCGTTCTATATCAAATTAATAGAAATTTTATGAGGTGACAGGGCTAGTCCGTGCTCCCTATATGGTGAGGAAAATTTGGTTTTTTCCAAGCTTTACTTAAAGAAGTGCATTTAAATTACTAAATTACTAAATTATTAGCCTTAGTTTAGCATCTCTCTTTCCATCTGAGAGTACCACAAGTACCCTATATGGACTGTGAATGGCAGGATGTAATTTCAAAGTGATTTATTTCTTAATCCAATCGTAGAAAAGTTTAGATAAGCTATCAACTTTCAATAACCTAGTCTTATTCCTCTATACATCAAAAGACATAAATAACCCCTTCCTTCTACTTCTCCACTACTAGCATCCATTTTCACCCCCTGTAAGGCATATCTACAAGTAATTTTACTTTAATGCACTATAGAATATGGTGAATGCAGATGTCATTAACCAAGTCAGTATATCTTACCTTCTCCTGGAGATCAAGGTCACTTGACAGTACTAGATCAACCACGGACTTCAAGAAGAAACGATTGCTGAAAATAGGTAGCTCCTCTCTATTTTCACTTCCCAGTTGGCATTCAGCCAAGTCAGCAATAAGAGATACTGATTTCCTGTGTAACCTTATGTCTAAAGTTGAATTGTTTAGAATATCCTGCATGAATTACCCAAAAAATAATTATTGCTACCACCTTTAAACAAGTACAATCATTGCTGGACTCACTCTTCATACATTACCTGAAGCATAGAATAACCAGCTTCCTGATAAAATAGCTCTTGGCCATCTAAGTTATTTCTAACTAAGGCTGAAATAGCATAGAGTGCTTTTGTAACTTCCTCAACAGAACATGACTTTGCCATCTTGACAAGGATCGCCATAGCTCCAAGTTCAAGCACCTGTTTCAACAGTTTTATACATTGGGAAAAAAAAATTAGCAATCTCATGGATTCCAAGCCAAAAGCATACAGACAAAAGAAATTAACAGCAATGTTTTCATGGCATCATAAAGAAAACAAACCATTTAGAACTTGTATATGGAGAAAAAAAATCAGTGTCCACTACCTGCTTCTGCACTCTTGGGTTATTTTGACTGGCCTTGCCAAGAACCTCTGCTGCAAGAGCCCTTACTTCTGTCGCTGAATGATAAAGTTCTCCAATAACCACAGTAAGGCCTCCAAGTTTGTGCAGGTCTGAAAATTTTCATAATTTCATTCGCATCAAGTAATATACTATAGTGCTTTTGGTAATGGGACATGATAAACTGGACAGCTGCAGTTAGGGTGGACTCAGGCTGACCATTCATTATTTAAAGATATACTGTCAAACCACATCAAAATACCATTTCTGTTTGATAATTCATGTTCTTAGCAGCAACAACATGATTTGGCAACATTGTATAGAAGCATATCAAGTGGTTAAAAGCAACATAACCAGAACAAAGACATTCCATTGCATGTCAAGTGCTTGAAGATACATATTGCAGAGTAATAAATTAAACAAACAAAAAAAAAAAGAACAAGTTATTATTCACAAATTCTAAATAGACTCACAGTGGAGCTCAAAACATTGGACAATATTATCTTGGCTAATATGCACGCATGCATGGTTCAGACCTACTAATTGTATTTCTAGTTTTGTTGAAACAGATATCTTATGAAACAGTCGCTGAGTCACGCCCCATGATAAGTTTGTGACTCGGAGTCCTTGAGTACCATCAAGGAGAAGCTCAATGGTAGTCATGGTTGCCTCCCTCACTCTCCCTTTCGTACAGTAGCAGCAAGCAACCTTTTTCTTTTTCTCTAATTATTCTGATTATTATGGAGTACAAAAGATGATGGAAATCACTATAAAGACCGGACAATTTCCACGACATTTCCCAATTCATCTTCATCTAAATAGAAAGCATCTTTTATTGAAAACTAATATTAAAAAACATAAATTAAAATAAACACTACAAACGCAATCTTTTTTAGAGAAAGGTCAATTTGACATCCAAGGCTACTCTAGCCTTTCTTATGCAATTCCATAGATATCTCTCCTATTTTATCCTTCTTATAGAAGAATGTTCATACATAAGGATCTAAAGGAAGGCCAAATTGCAAACACAAGTTAAAAAATCCTAGAAAAATTCCATAAATTGCATAAATATCGCCTTATCTTATCTTATCCCTCTTATAGAAGAATGTTCATAAATAAGGAACTAAAGGAAGGCCAAATTGCCAACACAAGGACAATAAACACAAGTAAAAAAATCCAAGAAAAAAGGATAATTACTGTCAGGATAAATCTCAGAACTACTAGCAATTCCATACATGTAAGGATCATTGACCATGCATAGCATTGAAACACAAAAAACGAAAACTATGGAGCTCAAAGTCATATGGGTTTTCCAGTGGTTATAGTATTATTTGACCAATAAGCTCTACACAGACTTGGATTTGAAATAGCACATCAACAATTCAAATGAAATGAGCAAAATATTCTTCCAAGGAAAGTTAATAAAACATGAAAAATTGCAAATTCTCAACAAAAAATGAAAGCCAATGTTGATAAGGTGATGAGAATTGCATGTACCATTTGCATTATCTATTGGCTCAACAAGCTCCAACAGCTCATAAAGAGCACGGAATCTATCCTCCAAAGACATGGATGAATTTTTCAAGTCATCTATTGCAATCTGCATTAACTGTGCATCTGATGGCAATTTATGTTTCTCCATAAATTCCTGTCATACCAACCAAATAAAACTGTAATGACAGTAACAGAGAAAATCATAGCAGAATTAAGATCAAAGAAGATGAGGACACTTAATGCATGTTGGATCCAACTAAAACTTTTATTATATACTTGAGACTAACATGTAATAGTATCTAGTTATTTCTGTTAGATGTATATGCCCTAGCCCCTAGGAGACAGTATAAGGAATATTTTCATCAAATTGTCTTGTAATAATATAACTATTTGATAATAAATAGCATTTTATTATGCATTAAATTATATTTGGCATTTTGGCTTCCCATATTTATGAATAAAGTTGGTGTTCATCATCCTAGGGCTATACATCTGAAATATTACTGTTGTAAAACCTCTAATCGGGCAGCAAATTGTCCTATTTCTAGATTAGGAGACAAAAAGTTTCATGTAATTCAGTAATTCCATATAAGATACAAAAAGCAGACAAGTGGGAGATTATTTGACTACAAGTTTACTAAATGGAAACTAATAAATTGCAGAGTATTTCTTTTTCTTACCTATGAGTCATCATTTCTTGCCGGTTATGATTATACAACTAATCCTTTAACTTAAGGCAAAATGGTTGTTCCATACATAATGTAGACAAGGATTTGAATGTACATTATTTCACCTTCCTATTCACAGTTGGTCAAATATAAATGATAGCCCTAATCTAGTTTTGTATGGAAAATTGGAAATATGTGTGTGTTCAATAAAAGATCCATTGTCTTGAGGTAAACAAGATGAACATTATATGTAAATCAGTAACATTACGAGAATAACCTCTAACCAGACTAAAATGAAGAGCATCATTTCATCTCAATGATTACTGAATTTAGGTATAGGTATAGGACCAGCATTCAACCAAACATGACTTTCACCCAGTTGGAACATTGTTCAACAGAAGAACAGTATTGCATGGTAATCATAAAGGTTCAGTGTAGGCTTACTTCATTGCCAATAATGATGAACTACTACCAAGTGTCCACTCATTATTTATAAAAAATTTAAAAATAATATTACTGAGTAATTGTTCATAAATATTATTGAAAGGATTTCAATTTTTCTCAAAGCCAACTTGACTATGAACTTAGAAAATCCCACCAAAATGACTTATGTAATGCAAAGAGAATGAGATATTCAGTAAAAAGTTATCAAACTTGGAATTATTTGATCTCAATTACTATTGGAATATAAATTCCTATTTCCTTAATTTGGGAATAAGTAATTATTCCTAATATCAATAAGATAGTTTAAATGAGATTTTTCTTCCCAAATTTTACACCATAAGCTCTATGAATCTAACCTGTAATTCTATCTGACGGCCCTTTAGCTCCTCAGGAGAAAACTTTCGAACCTCTTTTGCTGTTTCCTTCAATTTTGCTGGATCAGAATGCCCTGAAGGCCATTCCACCAAGAAATAATGTTCAGTAGTCATGGTTAAGTTATTGAGAAATATAGCATAGTAGTGCAGACGTGCAGTTACTCCCTAATGATAGTGAGTAAGCATATATTATGAAGTGATAGAGTAAGAATCAAGGATAGTATGGATAGGAGCAAGAAAAATTAGATTAAGAATGCCCCAAGAATGGATGGGTCACAAGGGAGGAAAGCATAAATGCAAATGTAGAAGAATTGGTGTTAATATTGGAAACAGTACATTGTGAAACATCAAACAAGACATGTCAAAAATTAGTTAAATTATACTCCATAGTAAAGTATCTCTGGAATTGAAGATAAGAAAATAAATCTCGGTTGAGCATGTCAACACTATCCAACATCAGACAAATATATCAAGAAGAGCATATCGTTGAGGTTATGCCCTAATAGTGAGGGTATCAGCAAGATGTGGTAAAAAACACCTGCCCATTCTACTCTCCTTTGTTGTTTAGTAGTAGAGAATGAAAAGAATATGAATAGTATAAAAACAGAAGACACAGAACTAAGAAGTCTTCTAGCAGCCAACTACTATGTAGTGTGATGGCATCTCTATTTTTATTCCAAATGGGTGGTACAAGATCAAACCCCACGGGTGGGGGTGGGGCATTGGTTCTTTGGGCTGAAAAAAATTGAGAAAGTATAGAACAGATATTACCTTGTAAAGAATCATGAGTGTTTAACAAAAAAAAAAAAAAGGAAAAAAAAAAGAGTCTTCTAGCAAAATCAAATACAAGAAAGGATGTAGGGGAGACACTATATATGAGAATCATTTGCAAGTATCTAGCTTTTTGTATAGCTGCAAATGACATATGTCCAATGACATACAAATGATAAAACATAAAAAGAAGCCAAAAAAAACTTAGGACCTTGTAAAGAATCATGAGTGTTAAAAAAAAAAAAAAAAAATCTAGCAAAATCAAATACAAGAAAGGATGTAGGGGAGACTATATGAGAGTCATTTGCAAGTATCTAGCTTTTTGAATAGCTGCAAATGACATGCTCAATGACATACAAATGATAAAACATAAAAGAAGCAAAAAATAACTTCATTCCAATTACAAGCAAACCACACTTTGACAGTGACCATACAGCAAACACATCAAATTGATACTCTAGCCAACCTATGTGCTCCTAACAGGCTTAAACAAAGTCACACATCTACACACCCAATTAGAGCACATAAGCAATGGAGGAGTGTTAATAACCAACCTCCGCTCTCACATATATGTTAGTTAAATTAACTAACTATTTATGGTAATACAAATAGTTACCTTAACAAGTATGCAACAAAGGAAGTCTAGTCTAATGCACAAAATCTAATATTTTGAAACAAAGAGATGCTGAAATTGAAAGTAGAAGGAGAAGAGGAGGAAGAAACCTATTGCCCACTGCAACATCCCCTCTAAGGAAGAAAAGCCGCCATGGAGGTCGTCCTCGGTCCCTGGGATAAGGTCTCCCTCATCTGCCCCATCCGCTGTGTCAGGCCAGAGAATCCCATGCGTTCCCACTCCCGTTGACTGATTAAGATCTTCTGATCTTGCCATTAGCGCTGCCGTTGCCGACGTCACTAATATAGCTGCTGCTAGTGTTAGTGAAATCAATCGCCACATCGTTGATGCTTGTAGTGAGAGCGTTTGTGGCCTTTTGAGCTCGGAAATCGATAGCTAACTTGTTCCTGAAATCGGGAATGATGAGAATCGGTCGAGTAATTGTGCCTTTTGCCTCTGTTCTTGCTATGGCTAATTTGTTCCTGATTTGAAATTGGGAACGAAAGAGTAGAGAAAGCAACAAGGTTATGGAGCCATTTGAGTTTTGACGCAGGTTTTTTTATTTCTGTCCTCCCCTCCCCCCCCCCCCCCCCCCCCCGGGCCACGTCATTCGATCAATACATTATGACACGTCATCTTTTACAATCAGTACCGTTTAAAATATTGCCAACCCAATCACTACCGTTGATAATGTTGCCAAGCCACGCCAGACTGCCTGACTTGGCATTTCTCCTTTGCCTAAAAACGGTTAAAGAGCACCTCCATATGAAAAATCCTCAGAGCATCTACATCAATGAATAATAGAGAGTTAATGTCAGAATAAATTACTTGGGTAGAGTTATTTACAAGTATGGGATGGGATTATTAGATGAAATAATCTTCCTACAAATTACAAAATAATGTCAGAAAATAAAGAAAAAGAAAAAAACGCTGTGCGCGTTTCGCGCACAGCTTGGCCATTGCACGCGCCCGATGGCGTGTCAAGCGCGCCTAACTTCATATTTTGTTTTTTTTGTTTTTTTTTAAATTCAGTTTTGTTTTATTTTATTTTATTTTCTCTCCCCTCCCACCTTCTCTTTCCTAATCACTCTTACATTATCCCCACATTCTTCCCAACTAATGTGGATGCTCTTAGATTTAACTGTACTCATCAATTTTTTTCTTTTTTCTTTTCAAAATATTGATCACTACTAGCATCTGTTTATAACTACTTTTTCAATCAAATAAAGCACAAAGAATCAATGTTACCTCAGTGAAGCTCGAAACCACAATCTCCCCTATAAGGGGGCAACTTGATGCCATTGGACTACAAAGTCCTTGGCAGGAGTAATTTTACTTTTAGGGTGTGTTTAGAAACTCGGAAAATAATTTCTGGAAATCATTTTCCGGGTTTCCAATGTTTGGAAAGAAAGAAAATTTGAAGTCAACTGAAAATGAGGCATTGGTCAATGAAAAATGAGTCTATTTTTTCGGAAAACAACTTCCCCTTTGTTAAAGGGGAAGTCATTTTCCGGATCTTGACTTCTTCATTTCTTCACGTTAAGAGAAGCTGACTTTCTTCATCTTCATTTGCTTCTTCATCTTCTGGCTTCTGGGCTTACTGGTTTCCGGCATGTTTCCACCGGACTTAATTAGTTTAATATAAAATATAACTTGTGATGTAAATAATAATTTTTATTAACATTAATTTTTTTTATAAAATTAATTATTTAAAAAATTTAATTTAATAATATTTTTGAAAATTTAATTTATTCCACAATAATAATATAATACTCCGTATAAAACATCTAATACATTTAATTATCATAAATTATTAATTTTATTTTAATTAATATATATTCAATATTAGTCTTGTTTCGATCATCTCAATGAGATCTTTAAAATGGTATAATTTCTATTTAATAATACAAACTTTAAATATAAGTATTTAACAAAATAATAAAATTCTATATAAACAAATAAAGGACAAATTTGAAATTATAAAAAGAACAAGGAAAAAGTAGTACATTTGTTTCTCAAGTTTTAGTGTTCAAGTTAGGAAAAAATAGTACCTTGTGGTCTAATGGCGCGAAGTAGCTCTCCCAAATGGGAAGTCATATGTTCGAGCCTTGACAAGCTTTATTTCTCCTTTCCTTTCGTGTTCCTCTTTTTCTTAAGCTTTAATGTCAAAAGTTTGTGGGATGACTCCCGGATTTATCGTTATCCCGGATTTATCGTTCTCAAAGGATGGTCGTTCGGAGTAGTTTTGCATTGTCAATAGTAAGAAGGAGGTTTGCATAGAGGGAGTCTCACGCAATATTTGACATGGTCGTGCATGGTAGGTTTCAAGCAACAAACAACTAAAATAAAATAACAAATAAGGGAAATAGGGGTTGAATTGCTAGTGATGATCACGATGCACCTAGGATCATTTGATATGGGAAAGGAACATTGCATATGCTAAGTCTAGGGAGGTAGCTATTCTCCTTTCGTCTTTCAACTACTAGGATTTGTCTACGAGACACTAGAATTCCCTACGTCGGGCTCTTGGAGTCACCTTGACCATTCCTCAAACACCTTGCCTACACTACCTTTCTAGCCTAATCCCAATTGATTATGAGGCTAGAAAATGTCAAGGCTAGAAGCTTCAAGTGATCTAACAATCTCTTGCCTAGATCACTTGCTTAACACAACCCTAGGAGGTGGCCTTGCTTCATAGGATGCTTACAAATCAAATCCTAACAACAAGACTTCAAACATAGCAAGTATTTAATCCCTAATTCAAGAATTAAGTCACATAGGCATCATAATCAATCACTTCACAATTCAATCCCTAACTAATCTAGCCAAACATAAAGCAATAGAAAGGTAGAAATAGAAATATACCAATGTAGATTACAAGCTTTGCTAAGATCTCTTGATTAGGAGGTTGTCAATCTCCTTCTTCAATTGATCTTCAATGGAAATCTAAAGAGCTATCTAAAATCTAGAGATTTTTTGTGTTTCTCTCTCTAAATTGCAAATCTAAAATGTCTATCTCTCTAAAATCTAACTCTATCCCCTGAAAATGAATCTAAAAATGTCTTAAATAACATTTCCCTTCACTAATTTCGCACAAGGCCACAACGCACCGGACAACGTGCGTTGTGCGATTAAGTTGTTGATCTACGAATCCTGCGACGTGCGTTGTGCCGTTCGTGGAACTCTCTGTTTCTCCACAACGCACGTCACAACGTGTGTTGTGCCATTCGTGGATCTTTCTGTTTCTCCATAACGGATGTCACAACTTGCGTTGTGCCTCTTGTCTTGGCCTCGGCTTGTCTCCTTTTCCCGCTTTGTTCCGTCCTATGCCACTTTGCCTTGTTTTCAGCCAAATTGTCCTACAAAATCATAAAATACAAAGTGTGGTAATATTTTATAGCACAATGCACAAACTTAGCTTGAATGGCCTAGAAATGGTCACAAAGGATCATAATTAGCTCAAAATACACCATAATGAGACCCTAAAACTATGTGTCTTTGACACTTATGAAGCCTTAGTGGGGGCGGTATTTACTCTTTGTTCTTCAGTAGGTTTGACTCTTTGTTCCTCAATAGGTCTCAAAAAGTTTGTATAGTAAAGTTGGAGATAATTATGAAAATGCCAAAGCATTTTTTATTTTTTAAAAAAATTGATATGATCTGTCCGATTTTTTTTTTTTTACAGATATAAGGCTGAGATTGGTTCTTATTTCTCTCCTAAGGGACTTGTGGAAAACTAAGAACTAATCACAACCTTACATCTGGAAAAATTGAACGCACCATATCAGATTAAAAAAAACGTGGTGGCAATTTCTTAATTATCACCAACTTATTATGCAAATGTGAACACTAAGGGGTTGTTTACTAATAGGGAATTTTCCAAAATTTCCAGAAAATTTGAGGGGATGCGTTTACTAATGCTATTTCCTATTTCCAAAATAGAAAATAGTTCTCTATTTTATAGGAAACCAGGAACACACCTAAAATATGTTTTCTGATTTGAAAACACACGCTTGATCAGTAAAATTAAAGGCATCGATTCCCACCGCCAACTTTTTATTCTCTTTCTTCCTCACTTTGCTTTGTCACTTTACTTCTGTTCTCTCAAGTTCACAATCACCAACTAACAGCTTCAATTCCCCTCAAACTCCCCTCAATTGGCTCATCCTTTGGCGACAACGAGACCAGGGTGGGCGATGGTAGTCCGTACCCTCGCCCACTCAAAGACGACGAGACCAGGTCTGAGCGGGCGACGGTAAAGGAACTACTTGCGGACTATCTATTGCATGAGGTCTCAGAACCAGTCCAAAAGAAAATTGGACTCACAGGACATAACAATCTGAAAAAAATATATATGAAGAGAAGTTTCGAAACAACATTCTGATCGCGAAGAATTCAACGAAGGCGAACAATGGAGAATCTATGATGCATGGACTTTTTCAGGTTTGCACATTTAGGGTATTAACGTTTTGCACATTTAGTGTTAACATTTTGCATATTTAGTATTAAAAGTTTGCACTTGCAACAATGCAAAAGTACGATACAATTAGGGTTTCGATTTTAGAATTTTGTGACTGAGTTTTTGATTTTATTTGGTCCAGTAGTTTAATTTTTACTGCTTAAGGTCTAACATTTACGATTTAGATTTAAAATTTAGCTTTTTTGTTGATTTTATAAAATTACCAGGCTTGCATATTTTTTTTTGAATGCTACTGGCTCTATTACAATATAGTATCTGTTCATATACTTTCTCAACCTACTGAAACACAAAGAACCAATAACGCCTCCACTAAGGCTCGAACTCACAACCTTCCAAATGGAAGTCCAACACCAGGCTTGCATATTTAGTTGTTAAAGATTACATATCTAAGTGTTAAAGTTTACATAGTACGTGGAGTTGATGGTAATTACGAAACTGTCACCGCGTCTTAAAAAAAAAAAAACTAATTAGATTCGTTGAATTTTTACAGATGTAAGACTAAAATTATATATATATATATATATATATATATATATATGGATGAGTTCTGGTGCGGAGATGCTCCCAGGTGAAAAATGGAGTTAGATCTGAGCCGTTGATCAAATTTAGATCAACGGCTCAAATCAATGAATTTTTTTTTAAAAGAAAAACGCGCGTCCTCAATTGCATCTCCCTTCTTCATGCTCCAAAGATAGCAACTCCACTATTTGCTATTATATTTTTTTTTTCTTTTGAATTAGATCATTTTGAACTTAGGAACCAAAACTGAAAAAATCAACAAGATTGTTGTATGAAAAAAAAATGTAAAAAGGATGCAACTTAAGAAGAAAATCAACGCACATTAAGAAGGAAAACAAAGCACCTTATTAAGAAGGAAAACAATGCACGTTAAGAAGAAAACCAGGCAACTAAAACTTTAGACCAACGCACCTTAAGAAGGAAAACAACGCACCTTATGAAGGAAAACCACACATCTAAAGCTTTAGACCGACGCACCTTAAGTACACAAACCACACACCTTAAGAAGGAAAACCACGCACCTAAAGCTTTAGACTAACGCACCTTAAGCACACATCACAAAAACCACACACCTTAAGAATGAAAACAACACACCTTAAGAAGGAAAACCATGCACCTAAAGCTTTAGGCCGACGCACCTTAAGTTTCAACAACTCACGCACTTAAG
This sequence comes from Ipomoea nil, assembly GCF_001879475.1. NCBI lineage: Eukaryota > Viridiplantae > Streptophyta > Magnoliopsida > Solanales > Convolvulaceae > Ipomoea > Ipomoea nil. The sequence goes on from NW_017617365.1 coordinate 1,141,250, forward strand.
CATACAAACCATGCACCTTAAGAAGGAAAACCATGCACCTAAAACTTTAAGCCGACGCACCTTAAACACACAAACCACGCACCTTAAGAAGGAAACCACGCACCTAAATCTTTAGACTAACGCACTTAAGTTTTCAACAACTTACACACCTTAAGCACACAACACAAAAACCACGCACCTTAAGCACAAAAACCACGCACCTTAAATTTGACCTAGATGCAAAATTACCAAAATGTCACCACATTTTTTTTTTAAATCGTTGCTAATCTTGGACGTTGATTTAAGCAAGATCAATAGCTCTCACCTCACCGCACTTCCGCACCTAAACGCACCATCCTCATTTAAATCTAATTTTATATATATATATATATATATATATATATATATATATATATATATATATATTGAAAGGTGCCAGCGCGGTTGAATGTTTCCCGTGCGGTTGATTAATGTACGTGAGATTTGTACTTAATGTGCGTGAGTCTTGTGCTTAATGTGCCTGAGATTTGTATTTAATGTGCGTGAGTTTTGTACTTAAGAAGTGTGAGTCTTGTGCCTAAGGTGCGTGAGTTGTGAGCTTAATGTGCATACGTGTGTTCTTCATCCACTGCTGTGAAAATTATGTGCATCCACTGCTGCATTTTTTTCTTGTTTTTGTTTCGAAGTGGTGAAGGAATGGATTTTGTCTTGTTTTGCTTTGCATACTAAGGGTCCTTTTGAGTTTTCTTACCACCATCCCCAGTCTTCCTTTGTTTCAGCCTCATTCACAATGTCTTTTATGCTCTCACAAATTGAAACATCTGTACAGGAATCTTTCTTTCCTTCTTTCTCAATCTTTTCTCTCTCTCCTGTACAGATAAAACATAATCAGAACAGCCATATGTGCGTTTACATATATACATTCACACACAATCAGAAAAGCTTCACCCACTTTCTCTTTCTATTCTGCTTCTTTCTGAACTCGTAATTCTGAACTCAACTCACGCACATTAAGCACAATACTCAGGCACATTAAGTACAAAACTCACGCACATTAACATTACACACTCACGCACATTAAGTATAAAACTCACGCACATTAATTAACCGCACAACCGCACAGGAAGCCACAAATGCACCTGATCCCTTCCCTATATATATATATATATAGGGAGAGAGAGAGAGAGAGAGAGAGAGAGAGAGAGAGAGAGAGAGAGAGATAGAGAGAGAGAGAGAGAGAGAGAGAGAGAGAGAGGAAAAGCCACATTAGATTGCAAGCCTCCCACTTTCACCATTGCAGATAGCCTTATTATGTTTTTCCTATACTAATAGATTTTCAATAAAAAAAAAAATTGAAGATAAAAATTCAAGGTGATGCACTCATGAAGAGCTTGTGCTCGCTAAGCGAGAAAAATAACACAACTTCTATTAGTTCTATACTTATCGTTAGACTTAATTTTTCTCTGAATTTATAACATCTAAATATTTCTCATAGGGGTTCTCTAATAATACATGTATGAAAATTGCTATTTTTACCTACTAAAATTGTCATTCTAACATGGCAATAATTTTTTATTTTTAACCATGTTAAAAAGATATATTTATTAATCAAATAAAAAATCAATCAATGGAGCGTTTAGTTCAAACATAGGAATTGAAATCAAAATCAAATACTTATAATTTATGAAGTGATTGAGTTTTAGTAATGTAGGTTGTCTATTTGATAGTTATTGGAATTGGAATTTTAGGTAAATTATATATTATTGTAAATTTAAAATAATTTATTTTAATTTATATTATTAACAATATAAATTAATAATAATAATAATAATTACATTGCAATTCTAACACTAGAATTACAAAATTTACAATTCTGACATAAAAAAAAAAAAAAAAAAAAAAAGATTGTAAATTTTGCAATGTTTCATAATTATTAACCGGTCCTAATCAGGACTATTTGAGTTTAGACAAATAATTATTTTGATTGAAAATTTAAGATCACAGTGGTGAAATTTTATCAATTGAGGAATTAAATCGAGTATTAACTCTATTTTATATCTTAGCAATTTCAATAATTATATTTATATTACAAGTATAGTTAAAATATTTATTTTATATTTTCTAAATTTCAATATTAACCAATAGAGTCATGTTTTTTAATATTTATTAGTATTATTTGTAATATGTTGTGACGTCTAAAATGAAAATAAAAATTGCTAAATAATAATTAACAAAAGTAGTTATGACTTTTGAGAATAATTTTATACGGTGCATCAGACCGGCAGAATGCTTAGTTATTCAAAAGACAATCACCCATATCCCAATCGTTATATTGTGCATGCTTAGTTATTCAAAAGACAATCACCCATATCCCAATCGTTATATTGTGCATGCTTCCGGACTCAAAACGACGTCATTTTTATAAATTGTGTGAGGAGTTGATACAACGAACACCGTTCTGTTCGTCCAATTCCGTTATAGCTTTCTTTTTTAACACTTGTGTTTATGTTTATTCTGTTAAGAATTTCTGTATATTATATTAAAAGTTTATGTGTATTATATTAAGAATTTATGAGTATTATATATTATTTTAGATTATGTGCAGTATATTAAGAGTTTATGTGTATTCTGCTATACAATTCTATACATACAAAACATGAAATTAAAAAAAAAATAAATAAATAAACAGATACAAAACGACATCGTTTTGAGCCCGAGCACACAATGCCCTTGGTGCACGATATAATTTGCCCCAATACCCATATACCCCTATATTCCCCCCTATTCCGTGGTCCAAGTTTGAAGCAGAAATTTCAATCCATCTTGGGAAGAAAAATAAACGCAATTCACAACATACAGAGGTATATAATGGACTATTTGCACAAAAATAAAGTTGCGTATTCCAAAACCAGTAAAAGAATTTAACAAGTAGCCAGCTGCATTATTCAAACAGCATGCATTGTCCAGAACATGTGCGTAAATACAAAATTCAGAGCACAGTGCTCAAGCAACAACAAACAAGGAAGTTGAGAAATATGTGGTTTTCAAGATAAAAATCAAAGGTCAGCAGCTACATCCTGTTGCTCAAATACAAGCTTTATCCCTCTAATATATTAACCAATAAGCAACTTGTTCTCATCCAAGAAGGTGTAGGTCGGCACCTCTAGATTGTAGGGTGCAGGTCCTTTGCGAATCCTGCCAGAGATATCATAGTGGGAACCATGGCATGGGCAAAACCAGCCGCCAAAGTCACCAGCATTTGGTAAGGGTATGCACCCTAGATGAGTGCAAACCCCGATGACCACAAGCCACTCAGGATTCTTAACCCTCTCAATATCTTGTTGTGGGTCACGAAGAGAACCAACATCAACAGAATTTGCCAAATTGATGTCATCATCAGTTCTACGCCTAATAAACACGGGCTTCCCACGCCACTTAACTGTAACAGTTGTTCCAGGCTCGATGCTGGACAGGTCGACCTCAATCGAGGCAAGGGCAAGTACATCCTTACTAGCCGACATGCTCAGAACAAACTTAAGTACCAAGAGACGTACCAATGAGGCATATACAAACCTGCCTCCCGTCAAAACAAAGTAGGCAAATGCACGTTTGCTGGGATCACCAGGGGGATAACGTTCATGGTTGTGCTCATCATAGACAATCTTCGAGGTGGGATTCTTGATTGCCACCACTGTGGCAGGAAGACCTCCAGGTAAACCCACTTCTTGTGCTGGCGCAAGAGAACCAGATGAAAACCCTGGAACAGTTACAAATAGTCAAGATGTCAATTTCGCCACTAAAAACTAGTTACCTAAATACTCCGTATATCACACGCCCTATTGCCAAACAAGCATTTAACGTAAACAAAATAACGGCTAAAGAAATACTGAAAAATGCAAGAATAACCACAGATTTCTACTTAACACCACCTATGTCACCACAGTTTACCCTCTATATGAAGCCTTTCCTAAAAAATAAAGTGTGTTCTTATCAGTGATGCAGATGCATAGTGCCTCAGTTCTTTCTGATCTGCAAAACATTTTTGTGGTCCACTAAGAATTTCAAAACTGAGGTCAGTGGACTTCTGGTCAGCTGATTAAATGGTGCTGATGCATAAGCCCTGTTTTGCTGTGTCGTACAAGAAATGTGGCCAAACAGTGTAAATGCCTATAGTTGAAAGAGACAAGCTCAAGCCATCCAAGTTAACATTTCAATTAATACCTAGTAGAAATACTTTCAATTTCTTATTTATACTATTTCCAGCCCAAGATATCACAAACACATCCAAAGGCCTAAAAACCCATCCAAACTAGTAGATATGATTGTGAAAGACAGCAATCATCATAGTTTGGAGTGCAAAGTGCAATGACTTCTCCACAACTTGCAATTGATGATGAAACTATCAAACGGAGAGGATATTCACATACCTACTGAATCAATTTACCACATTTAAAAGAAGCCAGAGATAAAGGAATGGACAAGATAAAACATAAGATAGTGACTTCGATAATATCTTTCACAACTTATTAAAGAAGCACATTCTTTCTTTTTGACCTTTCTCAATTTCATTCAAACTGAGGGTGTGTTTGGTTCGCACATAGGAATCGGAATCGGAATGGGTATCAAATACTTGGTAATGGTAATGGGTTTTGGTGAAAGTATTTAACATGTTTGGTAGTAGGGTGGAATGGAAATGGTTACTAAAGAATGAATAAGGGAATGAAACCCTTATTTTATTTGGGTATGGGTTTTTCAATTGATGGGTATTCGAAACCCATACTAGTGTTCTAAAAACCTATCAACCAAACAACAACAATCACTTCCATACCCATTCCTATGTGCAAAACCCACCAACCAAACACACCCTGAGTACCTCAATAACACTAACCACAAAAATTACACAGTACTCTATGTAAAAATATGGGCACCTTTTATGACATCATCTTATAAATCTCAGCAACGACTCAATTAATCAACAGAAGCTACACTATGAAAGGACAATGATGCAAATATCAATAAAATAGTTATCACCTATCATCTGAATTCATCTAAAAAGAATTGAAGATAACAAAACATATGGATATGATAGGGCATCAAGAAGTACTATGGGCCAAAATATACATGGAACGTGATTTCAAAAAGCAAGAACAACCAGTTTCTGATAAAAATAACCTAAATCTATTGTGAGCGAAATTTATTCCTCGAGCGGAAAAGTAATTCTCGTTTTCACGGAATGTGAGTTAAACGCACTCAAAGCTAGAAACTTGTATACATCTGCAGATCCAAAACAAACTAAAATTCAAATTAAAAAATCGGAGCTTCAATAAACTGTCATTCACACAGAGAATTAAAGGGGTCAACAACGACGAAATCCCTAAACGAAGTAAATCAGGAGCTAAAATAGTAAAACACAGAAGGGCAGAAGAACAGAACCGAACCTCTGATTTGATCCAGAACCGTAAAGCCGAGGGATGGCGAAACGGATCTCTGGGACATCTGATTGTTCGAATCATCAGAAGCGGCGAGCGAATTTCTTGGAACGATGGCAGGATAGGTTTGCGCAACCGACCGCCATGAAGATGATGACAGAGAAGACAGCCGCCGCCCTGCTACTCTCAGCATCTTTAACGCCTTGAATCTCTCTCTCTCTCTCTCCTCTGCTTCTTTTGATTTGGGGAGCTGTAGCAACTAGGGTGCCGGGGATGAATCGACTTCCTTCGTTTCTGTTTTCGCTTCTCTCTCTCTCTTCAAATACGAGTTTACCGGTATGCAAATCAGCTGTTCTACGATGTCGTTTTAAGACTCTTAAATTATGGTAGTCAAACGCGAATACGCGATTCCAGAAAAATGGCGTAAGACCACGTTTGTTAGCTTAACAAAAACAGATGAATAATAGGATTTGAAGTTTTGAACAAACAAAAAACCACCACTCTATCCACCGGTCGTTATACTGTGGACTAGGGTTATAAAAGAATCGAATCGAGTCAAATATCTCACTATTCAATTCGAATTTGATTATTTATTTAAATATTTGTATTCGTATTCGTATTCGTTTAATATTCGAATATCGAATTTGATTTGTATTTGATTCGACCAGTTTAATAGAATATATTCGATTCGACTCGAATATTCGAATTTGAAATGCCTAACTTTATTTTTTAGAAAATTTTTTAATAAATTAATATAAAATGTAATAAAAAATTATATTTCAATAGCATATATATATATATATATATATATATATATATATATATATATATATATATATATATATACACACACACACACACACGAATCGAATACACTCTAATTCGTATTCGAAAAGAATTCGAATAAAAAAAAATATTCGAATTTGGATTCGTATTTGAAATATTCAATTCGAATTCAAGTCATGAATCGAATTTTTTTTACTCTAATTCGTATTCGTATTCGAATCGAAAAAAATATTCGAATTCGGATTCGTATTTGAAATATTCGAATTCAGTTTCGTATTTGAAATATTTGAATTCGGATCGACATATTCGAATTCAAATCACGAATCAATTTTTTTTTTATTTGATTTGTTTACACCCTTACCGTGGACCATGGTTCAAAAACGTCGTCGGTTTTTAAGTAAAGAAACGGATGTCGTTACATTTTAACAGAATCCGTATTTTTTGTGTGTTCATAATATAATTAAACTACAGTGTATCTAAAATGAAAATATCTCACATATTGTTTTTATATTATCAAATGAAACTGTAATTGAATTGAAATAATACTTTAATTGTGTTGAAATGAAACTGCAGTATGTATAAAATGTAACTGAATAATATGTCTCACATATTGAGTGTATATTGTCAAATAGAACTGTAGTTGATTATAAATGATATTGTAGTTGTGTTGTAATGAACTGCATTGTATATAAAATGAAACTGAATAATAGTTTCACATAGTTGAATGTATATTGTCAAATGAAACTGTAGTTATATCAAAATGAGTAAAAGACATTTTTGGTCCTAGACTTATAGTGGCACAGACAATTTTAGTCCTCTTTAAAAAAATCAAACAATTTGTGGACACCCTTATTGTGACGAGGACAAGTTTGGTCTTCCGTCAATATTCCCGTTAGATGGCCTGTTAGATAAGGGGTAATTTCGTCTTTTTAGACCTTCATCCTTCCTCCTTCCTTCTTCCTTCTTTTTCCCTCTTACTGAGTGAGTACTGACTACTGACCAAACGAAAAAAATAAAATCCATCATAGAATTGGAGATCTCAGCGAACTCACTCTTCAATTTCGTTTATTTTGGTAGGGGTTTAACTTCCGATTAGATTTCTTCCCCAAACAACCTCTTCTTGTTCGTTTCTTCCCCAAACTCAATCCAATTTTCTTCCTCAAATTCACATCGATCTAAGACTTCACAACTATTGAAAAGAAAATCAACAAGATAGGGTTTTGATTATGGCCAAGTTTTCTGGGTGGAGGAGGCGGGCGAGCGGACGATAGTGGTGGCGGCAACGGCGGTCGCAGAGATTGGTCATGCGGAGGATGGGATGAGAAGGGTGGAGAGAGAGGAGGTGGCGGTGGCGGCGGCGGCGGAGGCTCAGATCTGTTCGGATCTGGGATTTGAAACGCATCTGCTCAGATCTGGGATTTTTCGCATGTTGAAGCTGACCGTGAACTCCATGGGAGAGGATCTGTTCTGGGCAATCAGCGGCCGCGGCCGCGGGAGCTTTGGGGTGATTTTAGCCTACAAAATTGAACTAGAATGCCACCGTCGGAAAGAGAGGTTGTCATTGCCGGATCTGGAGTGCCCCACGTCTACTACACGCTGGAAAGGACCAAAGGTCATCCGAGCTCATCGAGGAAGACCGTCGTTGCCGCCGTCGATGAGAAGAAGAGATCAAAAGATAAGGGAAGCGGAGCTCGTCGTTGCTAGAGGGACTTCTCTCGTCGCCACTACTGCACCCTGTCACTGCTTCGCCGGAAAACCAGAGGACGCCGCCGGTGGGGTGTTGCAACTCTTGGTGAGTTGTGCTACTGTCGATTTGCCATTGAGAAGAGAGAGAGAGACGAGAGAGAGAGAGAGAGAGAGAGACGAGAGAGAGAGAGAGAGAGAGAGAGAGAGAGAGAGAGATAGAGAGAGAGGGGAAGAGAGGAGGAGATGGGGGTTGTTGGTGGATTAAACTTGTTTGTTGTTGGCAAGGAAGAAGAAGGTTGAGGATGGGTGGTATTGTGGCTGCCATTGTTGTTGTTGTTGTTGTTTTCGTGAATAGAGAGAAACAAAGAGAAAATGGGTTTGTTGTTGAAAAGAGGCAATTATCCCTGCTCAAAGGGGCATCTAATGGAAATATTGACAAAGGATCAAAATTGTCCTCGTTACAATAAGAGTGTCCATAAATTGTCTAATTTTGTTAAAGAGGACTAAAATTGTCCTTGCCACTATAAGTTTAGGACCAAAAATGTCTTTTACTCTATCGAAATGATGCATTATCATTATTATATCTAAAACTTTGGTAAATTTATTATGCAAATTGTTTGTGCCAGTTAGGACATTTATTAAATTAAATTTACTAGGATAAATAAATGGTTTGTTATTAAATGATAGTCTGCACATTATGCAATTAAATGGTTTGTTTGAAGGATAAATTTACTATCTAGTTTCGTGGTTAGATTGCCTGTTTGTCTCTTTTCCCATTGGCGACTCTACTGAGTTTTTGTATGGAGATGAGAGGGATCGGATGTCGAGAAGGCTGAGAAAATTTTACTGGGATCGAGAGATGTGCTTATATTTGGAGGCAAACACAGCTCCTCTTGCCTTGTCTCAAGTCACAAACCTCCCTCCTAGGCGTCTAAACCTCACCTTCACACAAGACTAATGAAACTACATTCACGTAAGCATTCATACTTTGGTTTCAACTTGCGTTTCTAGTATTTTTCCCACAAAGGAAGCAAGCAAAGGATAAGATTTTAGATTCTAGTGAAAAGCCTTAAGTCTTCCGTTGTAAACAAGACTTAATAACTTTTAGCTCCTGAGAGTACGTTTGGTTCAGGTCGTCTTAGATTACTAATTTGAGTCTGGTAATATTATATTACCTTGTTTGGTTCAAGTTATGAGATTACTTAGTAATGTTATATTACCTGAAAGCTGATGTGACGCTAATGTTTCAAAGCTAATTTGATTACCCCATTTTCTGAAGTAACCTTAGATTACCTTGAATTATTTCAAACCTTTACCATGGTTAACTAATCCTTATATAATAATAATAATAATAATAATAATAATTAATATGTTTATATATATATATATATATATATATATATATATATATATATATATATATATATATATATTATTTAGAACATTATTTTAAATTGATTCAGGATTAATCACTGTGTCCGACAGTAGAAACCCTGGGTATACTAACAAAAAAAAAAACCCTTAACCAAACAAGGTGATATTATATTACACCATCTAAGCCAAACACACAAGGTAATCTTACATTACCAAAATCTCACAATATCTTCTAGGAGGTAATCTTATTATCTGGGGTAATCCAAGATTCCGTGAACCAAACGGCCCCTGAAAGTCTCCCTAAGAAGTAGGCTATATGGTTAGCACATATGTTGGGGCAAAATTCTGTATAAAGTAACTGTCTACTACAAATTTTTTCATTTTTGTCTCCCTTTGAAAACTGATCATCAAATCCCTAGTGGATAGAATTTTTCATCTCTTTCATTTTCATTTGATATTTTATGTATCATCGTTATCCATATTCTTTGAACACTTCTTATGTGTCATCATTATCCATACCTTGTTCTCAGTCTCCAGTTTTGCAGCCTGTTAATGGAGTCCTAAAGGAAGAGTCTCTATACAATACTATAATAGATCATTGTATTAATTGTGCGAGATTATAAATATTAAATTGTATGTGGTTGTGATATGATATTTGACGGTAAATATGTTAGCGGATAATATTATTGTATGAGTGAGTCAAGGTAAATTGTATTGCTATAGTTTTAGTACAGAAATCAGAGTGTGTCCCTACTCAGCAAGGAGCCTTCTACTTATACTAAGTTTCCTAACTGTAAGTAACGGCTACAGCATGATGAGGAGCCTAACACTTATTTCCCTGTCTTGAATGGGCGGTAGTAAATGACTCGTAGTAAATAACTTTGCCCCTTGAACTTCTGCCCGTTGGAATCTTAAATGGTACCGGGTCAGGTATTTGTTGGTCCAGGTCGGCTCCCATTACTCTATCACCAGCGCCTACTCCCGAGTCAGCAAATGTAACTGAGCTGGCTTAGGAGTAAAATTGCATCAAACATCATTTTTTTTTCTTTAAACAAGCCACAAAGGCACGATCTCGGCACGGGACTTGGCCAGTTTTGGCCAAGGCGGGCCTCGACTTGTTTAGGTCGAGGCGGACCTCGGCCTGTTTAGGCCGAGGCGAACCTCGGCCAGTTTTGGCCGAAGCAGACTCGGCCAGTTTTGGCCTAGGCAGACTCGGCTAGTTTAGGTCGAGGCGGATCTCGACCAATTTGGTTTAGCCGGGGCAGCCTCGGCCAAGTTTGACCGAGGCGGACCACGTCCAATTTTGGCCGAGGCAGATCTCGCCCAATTTGGTTTGGCCGAGGCGAACTCGGCCAAGTTTGGCTGAAGCGGGCGTCGGCCAGTTTTGGCCGAGGCGGACCTCTGCCAGCCTTGGCCGAGGTTAGTTTTGGCCGAAGTCGACCTTGACCAATTTGGCCTGGCCAGTATGGCGTGTCTGAGCGGGACTCGACAAATTATTTTATTTAGGGAAAATGGTCAAATATGCCCTCAAACTTTTCATAAGGAGTCAATTAGGCCCTCCAACTTTCTAAAGTTGCAATTAGACACACGAACTCTTAATCTCGATGCAAGAAGACCCACTGACCGGGTAACCACCTGCGCTGACTAGGCACAATCTTTACACATTTGGCTTGTCACTCAGCAAAAAAAATAAAAAAATAAAAAATAAAAACAAAATGGGGGGGGGGGGGGGGGGGGGAAACAAAATATTAAAAATATAAATAAGAAATACGCTCATCTTCAAACGCGCAATAGCAAACCAATGGCATCAGATTTTCGTGCTTCACCTTTCTGAGAGTTTCTGTTTCTACAAAGAATTCGCGGTCTCCATGGATTTCCCGGCCTCCATAGAGCCACTTGATAGCGATAACTCGGCCCCCTGGCAATCTTCCTTTGTATGATGTCCCCAAGCCTCCATTGCTAATGATATAGCTCCTGCTAAAGTTATCAGTGGCGGAGACGATAGCTGCGTGCTTGAGTCTCATCTTCAAACGCGCACCAGATTTTCGTGTTTCACCTTTCTGAGAGTTTCCATTTCAGCAAAGAATTCGCGGTCTCCATAGAGCCTCTTGACAGCGATAACTCGGCTTCGCTCGGCCCCTTGGCAATCTTCCATTGTATGTTGTCCCCAAGCCGCCATTGCCAATGATATTGTTCCTGCTAAAGTTGTCTGTGGAGGAGACGATAGCTGTGTGCTTGAGTCTCAATAGAGTGTGTTCAAATGCTGCGATGTTGATGCAAAGAGGCATCTTTGTCTGAAGTTGATGATCATCTATGTAGGAAGTAGGGTGATCTGTTCTCTTAGCACTATCAATACCTCTGTCTATAAGTAGAGCTTTTTGTTTCCAAATTTTGAATGAAAGAATTGCGATTATCACAGCGAACACAAAGAGAGGTGTGGCAAGTAGGGGTGTGCGTTGGACAGGTTCGGACGAATCGATTTTTCTGAAGCACAACCCATTCGGATTTCGGTTTAAAAATTTATAATCCAATCCGAGAAAAAAATATCATAAACCCATCAGATTATCCTAATTTCGGGTTCAGTCGGGTATATCGAATTGTCGGATTAAATCGGATTTGAACATTTGATAATATTTGGATTAGATCAGAGTTGTGTTATTCCACTGTGATGTATAGTGACAGTATGATTTTATATATGGAACATCCTGTTTTTTCCTTAGCATGTTCATCAGATAAAACTACTATATAGGATGCATGTCTTAAAACTAATTTCGTCACTTGTACATTTAACTGGCAATGGAATGAAAATAATATGCAATGTGGTTTCTTGCCTCTCATCACAAAGGCAGCAATCATATTGAAAGAATATGACTTTGGTAAATATTTTTCCACAAAGAATCTGCCAATACAATCTGTCAATATAATATGAAAATGTATGAAGCATCTGCCAAAGTATAATATGCCAAAGTATAACAATCTGCCAAAGTATAACAATTACAAAAGTTGTATGAAGAAGCCAATCTGCCAATCATAAAGCACAACCATACATTTTCATTCACATACTTGCCAAATCAAAATTTTTGCCATTGTTTACATGTTGCCAACTGAGATTTTTTGCCATTGTTTACATATTGCCAAAGGCATAATTCAACACCTAAGTACATAAAACAGTCAAAAAAGATTCAAATGGCAATAGTACCAAAAAAGTTTGTTTGGCAAATAACAAAAAAGTTTATGATAGTTTGCTTGTCAGTCCATTAGTGCAACATCTTGTTGGCCACTCCTATTAGGGCATGTTCTTTTATAATGACCCGCGTTCTTACAAAGAGAACAATGCATCTATTTTCCCTTTTTCGATACCCTTTTCTTGACACTACCCATGGTAGTTGTAGTAGTGGATGGCTTCTGACGAGTTGGGACTTCATTGGCCTCACAATTTCTTTTTCTTTTTGGTCTACCTGCCATCTTTTTTGGTATTGGAGCAAGTATCTCCTCAGATTGTGCCTTTGGCCAGAATAACTCTCCATTCATCGGCTAAAGTGTATGCGCATATGTCCTTAGGTAACTCTCTTTTGAATAACAGGAATCAATGTATTCTTCTGGGTCCCTTCCAGTATCAAAGATTGCACAAATTGCATGTGGACATGGTATACCAAAAAGATCCCATGAGTTGCATGAGCAGCTTCTACCTGCAAGCAGGTTTCACTTTGAATTGTTGTCTTCCTTTCTTAATTTCATAACCATCATCTCCACTGAAATCAACCTAGTATAATATAATAATCAAGTTAGAATATAATTACAGAGTAATGTTTACTGGCAGTGGGCATTGCACAATATAATTAAAAGGAGGGCAATGAGACAGTAATGAAAGAGATAATGTAATTACCTTCCATACCATACTTTCACCTATGTTTGCAGTTAGTTTCTTCATTACCAAGGGTCCATAATTTCCTATCCACCTTTCAACATCTTTCCTTTTTTTTTTTTTTTTTTTTTTTTGCAATCCTCTTCATCATCCCTATTCTTATGTCTTCCAACATAGGGATAATGGGCTTCACTCTTGCTTTCACCAAAGTGCCATTAAAAGCCTCACTCAAATTGTTATCTACAGCATCACACTTAACAAATGTCCTAAAGAAAGCCTTGCACCACAACCTTGGAGGGTACCTTAACACACATTGACACATATAACTTAACATTAACACACAGATATCCTAAAATAATATATATATATATATATATATATATATATATATATATATATATATATATATATATATATATATATATATATATATATATATATATATATATATATAGGCAATAGATTTAAGAAACAATTTACCTTTCGAATTCAGCTTTTGCAGTACGGTCCATTTTTCTAGACACTTAAGTTGTTCCTGGAATTGAGATTCAGTTGTAGCCTTGACACACATCCAAAAGTGTTTCTTCAACACTTTCCCTCGATGTAGCTTACTCCAATTAGCATGCACATGCCTTGCACAAGTACAGTGCTCGGAGTCAGGAAACAACTCTTGAATCACATGTGTTAAACCCTACAAAAGATATAAAATACAATATATTAGATAATTATTCAAGTAAAATGCATAAGTGGTATTTCAAGATAATGGTATTTTATTATTTTTGTTTTACCTTTTGTTGATCACTGATTATTGTCCATGGATAAGTATTGGTGATGCCCAAATTTGTTTTCAATAACCCTAGAAATCACCGCCAAGAATCGGTGTTCTCTACGACTGCCCATGCTATTGGTACATTTGGTTGTAAGAATCTCTACCAACTGCACTTAAGATTTCACATTTCAAAGGTCCTTTTAGAAAGCACCCATCCACCCCAATTACTTTCCTACACCCTTCTAAAAACCCTAACTTTAAAGCCCCAAAGCAAACATAAAATCGTTGAAACACACAAGGACTAGTAGGGGTAATTCTATTAGTTTTTACTTTTGCATTTGTTCCAGGATTTGAGTTCATACATTCATCAGCATAATCCCGGATTCTGCGAAATTGATCTTGAAAACCAGCATTTATTTTTTTTTAGTATGGCCTTCACTGCTCTTCTCACCATGCATATGCCCACATTGAGTTTCGATTCTGATTTGATGTGCTTTTTCAATTCTATTGTTCCAATAGCAGGGTTATCTCTTACCTTATCCACTTTTGGTTCACAATTTCCAAGCTGTATTTTAGATTACATTTGTGTACTGCAGTTAGTGTTTTCAGTTGGAAGCATTTTAGACTTTCATCCCATGAACCAGTAGCTTGAAATGGGCATGGCTTTACACATGCAACTGAAACTCTCTTTGGTTCATTTTTCACATAGTGAATGTTTCTCTTTGTGTAGAGCGCATAATTTTTCATCGCCTTCTCGAATTGATTCCCATCATCATATAGAGTTCCCAATTCAAGCTCCATTAAAACATTAGGATTATGAAGGGTTTCTGAATCTACTTGTTGCCTTCTTGGATTGTTGAAATGATGCTGCTTCATCCTCCTGTTCAGATTGATAACTTAGGGGGTCTTCAGAGTCATAATATTGACTCTCCACTTCTTCATTCATATTCCCACCTACATTTTTAGGTTCAATCTCTACCCTTCTACCCTCTCTATTGTCCTCATCATCATTAGATGAGGCAGTATGACATTCTACATTCACAAAGTCATTATCTTCATCACTGTTTTCGATTTCTTCCCCTTCTAAATCATCACCCAATAACTGCTCTTCATCATCTTCTTCCCCTACTAAATCATCACCCAAGAACTGCTCTTCATCACCCAAAAATTGCTCTTCATCACCCTGTTTTTCAGTTTGAGCCTGTTCACTCTTTGGTTGTGTAACAACCCCATGGTCATATTCAGCTTCTAATACAACATCATCTTGAACTACCTCATTTACAGGTACAGGTAATGCTAACTCTAGAACTACCTCTGCATCGTCTATACCATGCTCAACAAATAAATCAACTTAACCCCACAAACATGCAAAATGAATAAGGTCAAGTGTACTTTTGTCGTTATTGAGCATATGTAGATTCTCCATACGCTCATGAGGTAATTTATACGACAGAGATTGAATTTTACCATACCTGTTCTCTTTAATATATTTTAGCAAATGAGGATACGATAAATAATCCAGGTCCATTATAACCTCTTCAACCTCACCATTTACATAGTTCATAACAGGGTGTTGGACAAAACTACCACCATGATGAATTCTTATATGTATAGTGGAATGCATTCTAAAAAAAGAAAACAAACAAACAAACATTTCAATTTAAAATCAATAATCCTAAGTACATTAGAAAGAAAAATATATTATAGATTTAAGCAATACAAGCACCTATATAAATTTAAGCAATACAAATCCCAGATTTAAAACCAATAATCCTAAGTATATCAGAAAGAAAACCCAATTCAAAATGCTTCTATTACAATACAATGTTAATACTCTATAAATTTAACATACACTTAAAACAAACACTATGTGTAGGGGGGACCACAACAAGTCAAAAAAATCTGCTGCCAAACATTAAAGAAAAATGCAGGACTACACCCATCCAAGTTTGTCTCAATTATTAACTGCATTTTAAGGGACCCATATCACAAAGAAATCCAAATTCACACAAGTAAAAAAAAAAAGCCACTGCTAAAACTATTTAATATACAAATACCCATACCTATGCCTGCAAATATACAAAACCCATATTTTTACCTTCAAATATACAAGGGATAGGATTATTACCTCTCTTTAGACTCGTCCGACTGCTCGCTGTCCGTGGATGAAGAAAAACTGACTGCTACGACCTCGTCTTCAAGTTCCAACTGTTACAGAGTCGTCCGACTGCTTGTTTACTGCCAATAGCTTCGTCTTCAAGCTCCAATCAACAATAATAGGCTTCGTCGAGTTGTTAGCCTGAGATATTCCTTCGTAAATTTTAATTCTAGGTGAATGAAGTTGGAGACTGAAGAGAGAATTGATTTTGATAGGGTCTTAGGGTTCTGGAGTTCGTTTCTTCTTTCCCAATTTCAATTTCCCCACTTCCCCTTTACTATTCTTATTTCGTATTTCTTATTTATATTTTTAATATTTTGTTTCATCCCCCCCCCCCCCCCCCCCCCCCCCCCAATTTTGTTTCTTTTTTTTCTATTTTTTTTTTCGCTGAGTGGCAAGCCAAATGTGTAAAGATTGTGCCTAGTCAACGTCTACAAAGCATTTTACCTGAGATTGCAGGTGGTTACCCGGTCAGTGAGTCTTCTTGCACTGAGATTAAGAGTTCGTGTGTCTAATTGCAACTTTAGAAAGTTGGAGGGCCTAATTGACTCCTTATGAAAAGTTTGAGGGTCTATTTGACCATTTTCCCTTTTATTTATTTATTTTTTTGTGTGTGTGTTCGTTGCTTACTTCGACCGGTCGTAGGCTCGGTCAAAGGTCGGCACTTCCGTAGAGTAGTGAGCGAGGTTAGACCTCGTACTATTCCTTAGGGGATAGCGTTTTCGTAACCAAACTTTGAGTTTGATCAAGAAACGCCCTTTCGTCGGGTAGCTAACTGTACCGGATCCAGTGCCGACCCTTAGGGAGTAGAGTGTAGTAATTAATACCTTTTTTTTTTGGTTTTTTATTTTTTGGAATCGGAGCACCGCCTCCGCTACCATAGCGAGGGACCATGGTTGAGGCCGAGGCGCGTGACCTCTCTTCTTTGTTTCCTGTCTCGAGCATGGTGGATGAGAACATGCCTCTTACTTTACCAACACAAGGGCTCCAAGGATTTTTTTATTCAACAAAATTGATCAGGGCGGACCATGAACAATAGTTACATCAATAATCATATTGTTGATCTTGTTTTGTTTTAGCGAATAACATGTTTTTTGCGCTGCACGGGTTCTACCTCTAGCTCGTTGTCTCCTTTTTCCATGATCTGATCGTACCCCGTCTTTGTGCCTGAGGAGGATGGCTCATGGCCCTCTCTCTATCGCCACACGTTTTTGGGTTGGCCTTGTTGCTGATGCTATTGTTATTGCCTTAGATGCTTCACAAACTGAGTGAAGTATCTCCTTTGAATGAACTCCTCTATTTGTTTCTTCAAAACGTGACACTCGTCAGTGTCAGTGCCTAGCTATTTATAAGTTGTTTTACATACATATGTTGTTCATGTGTGACATAATTAGCAGCCAAACAACCCCTATTCTCGCCTCTCTCTCTCTGCTTGTCGTAATGAAGAAAGAAACAACAGAGTTTCACCCATCTTTTGTTTCCTTTTTTTTTTTTCTTCACTTCATTTTCGTTCAAGCTAGCACAGCAGACCAGCAACCATACTCTGTTCTCCTGCCCTTCCTCTCGTCTACACCCTCCCTCGTAGCTGCAAGAAGACCAGCGGCCAGCAAGTAGTAGCCGGCGACCCCCTCACCCTCCTCTCTCTCTCGTTTTTCTTTTCCGGTAGCAACGGTGGAGCTTCGGCAGGCTGTGGTGACGGCGACGGGCAAAGATCGAGTCAGCAGCTCCTTCCAGCGACATCAGACAACTATGTCGACGGCCTGACCTTGCGGTGAAGCTGTGACCGTTGGCCATGGTAGCAGATCCGGTGACCTCTGTTTTCCGGCGACCTCGGTTCCGACGGGCGGTGACAGTTCCGGCGGCGGTGGCTCTCCGACAGTATTGAAGCTTGGCAGTGGCGTAGGTGATGCTTTGTATTTCTTGTTGGTGATGTTTAGCTATGAAGATGAAGTTATATGGGTGTTGTTGATGTTGGTCTATTATTAATGGTGATTTGAGTGTTAAAGTTATGTATAAGATAGATGGTAATGGATAATGATGCTATGGTTTAATAATATGATTATGATAAATGGTATTATTAAGGGTGGTAATGGAGATTTGAGATGATAATGACGGATTCATTATTGTTAATGGAGTCATTATGGACTAATGATGATGCTGAATGTTGTTGATGATGATTTTGATTTAATATGGTTAAGGGTTAAATAGTATTAAAAGTAACTAGTATTTTCACCCGTGCGATGCACGGAATGAAATTTTTGTAATATATTAAGAATATTTAAATCGATATATAATTATTTAAGAGTTAATTTTACCAAAGATCGCTTATCTTTCTTGACAATTTCAAATTTAATCCTAGACTATAGTTATTAATTATTATGATTTATTCTATGTTATAATTCTTACGTTAATATTTTTACTATTATTATTAACACTTAATTACTTTTACATATTATTATTACCACTTATATTATTATTATTATTATTATTATTATTATTATATTATTATTATTATTATTATTATTATTACATTATTATTATTATTATTATTATTATTATTATTATTATTATTATTATTATTATTAGTTTCTTTTCAAGTACTGTTAGTATATAATGGTCGTGAGGCACAATAATAATATAACCATAATTAAATATTCTTGTATTGTATTCCGTGAGTCACAATAATAATATAACAATAATTAAATATTCTTCAATTCTATATTCTTTTAGGATTTCAATTACCATCATTAATTATTCCATAATTTACCATAATTAAATAATTTGACCAATTATAAAGAAAGATTATTAAATAATGCACGGGACAATTTTTTAATTAAAAATTTTTAAAATTCATTAATAAAACATAAGGTTCTCATAGTTTTTTCTTAGAAACTATTTAATAAAGTTTTTTTTTTTAGAAATTGGTGGGCCAAACCGCCTACGGCGATTTGCGGTGGATAGATCGCGAAAAAATACGCGATTTCAAAAAAAGATTTGTCCAAAACGGACAACCGAGTCAAAAGTTATGCCTTTCCGAACTTTTGACACTTTACAACTTAAAAAAATATAATAAAAATAAAAAAATAAACGCCGGTTCAGCCGGCGAGGCGATCGTGGAGGAGGCCGATTCCGGCCTTCCTCGCCGCGGCCAGCAGCGCGATTTTTGAAATAGTGATATATAGTATAGATATAGATTAGAATAGGAATAGTATTACACAATTTTATAATATTTGAATAGAATTTTAATCGAGAATTATTGTAGAAATCAATATATTTTATTAGGAAGAGAGATTTTTTAGGAATTGGGCGGGAAGTTAAAATTTCAGGATTTTGTTTTTTTTTTTTTTTTTTTTTTTTTTTTTTTTTTTTTTTTTTTTTTTTTTATAGTATAGATAGATTATATTACACTATTTTATAATACTAGTATTTTCACCCGTGCGATGCACGGAATGGAATTGTTGTAATATATTAAGAATATTTAAATCGATATATAATTATTTAAGAGTTAATTTCACCAGAGGTCGTTTATCTTTCCACAATTCTAAATTTAATCCTAGACTATAGTTATTAATTATTACAATTTATTCTATGTTACAACTCTTACGTTAATATTCTTACTATTATTATTAACATGTAATTACTTTTAGATATTATTATTACCACTTATAATATTATTATATTATTATTATTATTATTATTATTATTATTATTATTAGTAGTAGTAGTAGTTTCTTTTCAAGTACGGTTAGTATATAATGGTCGTGAGGCACAATAATAATATAACCATAATTATATATTCTTGTATTGTATTCCGGAGTTAATGCAATTTTTGGTCCTGGACTTATTGAGGCATTGACACTTTTCATCCTCCATAATAAAAATTGCCATTCAGTAGACACTGTTATTGGTAGTTGGACATTTTTTATCCTCCGTCAATGAAGCCGTTTGTTGACCGTGAATTAGAAGGGCTTTTCTGTCTTTTTATGTCTTATTCTTCTAATCTTGTTTAGACCAGCGCTTCTGTGACTCCTGTGAGGCGAGATGGCGAGACTTGGCGGCTAAGTAGTAACCGTCGGTAGTGAGTAGCATCGAGGTTCTTCTCTTGCGAGTTGTGGGTACGGCGGCGAGCATACGAGGCAGTAACTCCTTCCGGCGACGGACCAGTAAGGCAGATCTGGCGGTGCAGCAACAGATCCGGCGAGGTTGGGGCCTTCACCGGTGGTTTTTGGTTCCGACGAAGCAGAGAGGGCAGCAGGTCGGCGAACCCTCTTATGGTAAATAGCAGTTGTAGTTGTAGATGGCGTGATGTAGAATTTGCACCTGTAAGTCCTCCCTTCCATATTGACCACAAATATCCTTCCCATCTCTCTCTCTCTCTCTCTCTCTGACCACAACTACTTGGTGCACAACCTCAAAAACTCTGTTATTCTACCCGAAATTCATTGAAGTTTCAAGCTGAAAATGTGGAATCCACCGCTCCCCAAAATCGCATTGTCTGAGGTGTTGGAATGGCCGGTGTTGACTTCCTGGCTGCTGTAGCTTCATTCCCCAACCCGGATGATAAAATTCGGAGCACCAGCATTGAGGTTCAAGGAGGTGGTAACACTGGCAATGCTTTGATAAAACCTGGATGATAAAATTCGTCTTGGTCTTAATCCAAGGATCATATCTAAGGTTGCTGATGACTCGCATGGCGAAAGAATACTTGATGAGCTTGAAAGGAATGGTGTTGATACATCTTTTATGGTGGTGTCCAAAGGAGGAAACTCACCATTCACATATGTCATTGTTGACAACCAAAAAAAAAAAAAAAAAAAAAACTTGCACGTGCATTTTCACTCCAGGATATCCATCCATGATATCTAAGGGTCTACATACCCAAATCAAAATTGTCTTCAGCGCTTGGAGTAAATATTGTCTACTTAGGTGGAAGGCTGCATGAGACTGCTTTGATTGTAGAGCAGGAGGCAAAGAGTAGGGGCATACCTATTATAGTTGATGCAGAAAGGTTAAGGGAGGGGTTGGGTGATATTCCTGACTTTGCTAGTTATGTTGTATGCTCGACAAAATTTCCACAGGCATGGACTAACGCCCTTTCTATTCCAACTGCACTTGTTTCCATTATCTTGAGATTGATGTCAAATGTAAAATTCGTGATTGTTAGTTGGGTGAAGATGGTTTCTTAATGTTAGAAAGGACTGGAGCGGATAACATCAGTTTGAAGAAATGGATATAGCAGTGACCAATGGATGGAGAAATACAAGGATTAGAATATAAAAAGAGAGAAAAACCCTTCTAATTCACGGTCAACAAACGGCGTCATTGACGGAGGATCAAAATTGTCCAACGATCAATAACAGTGGCTACTAAGTGGAAATTTTTATTATGGAGGATGAAAAGTGTCTATGCCCCAACAAGTCTAGGACCAAAAATGGCATTAACTCTTGTATTCCTTGAGTCACAATAATAATATAACAATAATTAAATATTGTTCAATTCTATATTCTTCTATGATTTCTATTACTATCATTAATGATTCCCAAATTTAACATAATTAAATAATTTGACCAATTATAAAGAAAGATTATTAAATAATGCACGGGACAATTGTTTAACTAAAAATTTTAAAAGTTCATTAATAAAACATAAGGTTTTCATAGTTTTTTCTTAGAAACTCTTTAATAAAGTATTTTTTTTAAGAAATTGGTGGGCCAAACCGCCTACGGCAGAATTATTGTACGAATGAGAAAGTAGAAATCAATATATTTTATTAGGAAGAGAGATTTTTTAGGAATTGGGCGGGAAGTTAAAATTTCAGGATTTTGTTTTTATATATAGTATAGATTGTATTACACTATTTTATAACATTAGGATAGAATTTTAACGCAGAATTATTGTACGAATGGGAAAATAGAAATCAATGTATTTTATTAGGAAGAGAGATTTTTTAGAAATTGGGCGAAAAGTTAAAATTTCAGGATTTTGTTTTTATATATAGTATAGATTGTATTACACTATTTTATAACATTAGAATAGAATTTTAACGCAGAATTATTGTACGAATGGGAAAGTAGAAATCAATATATTTTATTAGGAAGAGATATATTTTAGGAATTGGGGGGGAAGTTAAAATTTCAGGATTTTGTTTTTATATATAGTATAGATTAGAATAGAATTTTAACGCAGAATTATTGTACGAATGGGAAAGTGGAAATCAATATATTTTATTAGGAAGAGAGAATTTTTAGGAATTGGGCGGGAAGTTAAAATTTCAGGATTTTGTTTTTATAGATAGTATAGATAGATTGTATTACACTATTTTATAATATTAGAATAGAATTTTAACGCAGAATTATTGTACGAATGGGAATGTAGAAATCAATATATTTTATTAGGAAGAGAGATTTTTTAGAAATTGGGCGGGAAGTTAAAATTTCAGGATTTTGTTTTTATATATAGTATAGATTGTATTACACTATTTTATAATATTGGAATAGAATTTTAACGCAGAATTATTGTACGAATGTGAAAGTGGAAATCAATATATTTTATTAGGAAGAGAGATTTTTTAGGAATTGGGCGGGAAGTTAAAATTTCAGGATTTTGTTTTTATATATAGTATAGATAGATAGATTGTATTACACTATTTTATAATATTAGAATAGAATTTTAACGCAGAATTATTGTACGAATGTGAAAGTAGAAATCAATATATTTTATTAGGAATAGAAATTTTTTTAGAAATTGGGCGGAAAGTTAAAATTTCATGATTTTTTTTATATATAGTATAGATTGTATTACACTATTTTATAATATTAGAATAGAATTTTAACGCAGAATTATTGTACGAATGGGAAAGTGGAAATCAATATATTTTATTAGGAAGAGAGATTTTTTAGGAATTGGGTGAGAAGTTAAAATTTTAGGATTTTGTTTTTATATATAGTATAGATAGATTGTATTACACTATTTTATAATATTAGAATAGAATTTTAACGCAGAATAATTGTACGAATGGGAAAGTGAAAATCAATATATTTTATTAGGAAGAGAGATTTTTTAGGAATTGGGCGGGAAGTTAAAATTTCAGGATTTTGTTTTTATATATAGTATAGATTTTAACGCAGAATTATTGTACGAATGGGAAAGTATAAATCAATATATTTTATTATTTTATTAGGAAGAGAGATTTTTTAGAAATTGAGCGGGAAGTTAAAATTTCAGGATTTTATTTTTATATATAGTATAGATTATGGATTAAATGAGTTAGTTGGCGAAGTGAGGACGGGTTTATGGTTATAAGGAGGAAGTAATGGAATAATGATAATAAGATAAGTATGGTTAACATTATTATTATTGTTAATAATAATATTATGGGTAACGAAAGAGGATCAGTTGATCTACATGTTTCTAGTTAAAGTGGCTAGCTCGGGAGTGAGCTCAAGAATCAAATGTTTAGCTTTGGAGCTTGGTTAAAGGTATAAATTATGGATTCCCAAATCTATTATTTTAACCCTTTGAGTGGGAGATTTCTTGAGATTTGATGTTTAGAGATGTTTGTGAATGCATGATAACGTGTTTATTATGTGTTGTTGTTTTGAGGAGAAGGCCGGGCCCTCTGAGGCTCAGCCATGTGTTGTTTCGGACTGAGACTCGTGAGCCTTTGAGACTCGGACACTCAGACACGTTATGACACGTTTGTATGAGTTGTATTTGTTTAATTTTTTAGTAGAAGCATGTTAGTAGTCAAAGTATGAATTTAGTCCTTGAGTATTTGTTTAGCTTTTGAAATCAAAGTTATGAAATATCAGTTTGACTTTTGCTTATAAGAATTATGTGATTAAATGTGCTAATTACTTGGCTTAGCTCTTGAATAGTAGATTTGTGGAGATTATTGAGATTTCTTGCATAAGTCACTATTTTAAAAACTTTGCCTTTGAAAATGGCATTTTGCCACTTTTAAAGATTAAGTACAGTAAAGGCTCAAAGTGAAGCCTTAAGCTATTTTCAAACCTATATCTATTTTAGAAAAATCATTATCTATTTGCATCGAGAGTTACATGATATTTGTTTTCCAAAGTTGTGAGAAAGAGAAGTTGGATTGAGATTATTTATGCATGAGTTTGCATAAGAAGAGTTTTTGGCATGAGAAAGATGTTGCATGAGGCATATATATATATATATATATATATTTATTTATTTATTTATTTATTTATTTATTTATTTATTTATTGTGAGGCAAATAGTATTTTTGGAGGACCGTTAGGACTATGTACTTTCTGGAGAAAAGAAAAAGAAAGAAAGTTTGAGAAATGAATCGGACATTGTGAACCGAATGAGATATTTTAGAAGTAACGAGGCGTATTCCCGCGTTACTAGGTTGGAGACTTTTCGCCGGGCTTGAAATCCTGGTTAGAGGGTGTGCACACTGAAAGTACAATACCTGATTCCACAAAGAAAGAAAGAAAAATTTATTAAAGAGCCACCAGAAACGATTCTGTGGGCGAGTTGAGTATGTGGCCGGCTAGATTGCCGAGCCGGTTAGGTCCATTCACGATTCGTGAAGACCTACCTCCCCACGAGTTAGAGGTTCCGTTGATAGGGATGTGGCGGCTGCACGAGATTGCACCGTTCGCTAGGGCTTCGTTGCGACGGAGTCCTGCCTTGCCCAAGAAGAGATATGAGAAAGTTTGAAAAAGCAAGTAAGAAAGAAGAGAAAGTGAGTCAAGAGACTCAAAGAGAAAGAAGATAAAAGCGAGTCTGTGTGACGCATCAGAAACCTCCACAGAAAAAGTATATATTTTCGAGCGTGAGAGTATATATCTATACTTATAGTATCATGTCATTTATTGTTACATGTATTAAATGATTTGCATGTGTTGCATTTAGCGTATGTGGAGTTGTATAGCTTGTTGTTGTTGTTGAGTTGGCATAACAGCTTGAGGGTTGATTGTCTTTAGCATGAAAACATGAGATTGTTTATTATGTTACTTAGTATCTCTTTGTGTATCAGTTGAGCATGAGATTGTATATTGAACTATGTTTTGAGATATGTGTTAAGTTGAGTATTTGAGAAAGCATGATTATGTATTTATATGATGAATAGGTTGCAAGAAGTTGATTATAAGCATGTTGAGGTTGTTGTTTAGGTGTTGAAAATACCTGCGATTATGTGTGCTTGCCAAATGATTTTCAAAATCTATATTCTATAGTACTTTACCGGGTTGAGTGGTTTTTATACTTAGCATTAATTTGCTAACGGGTTTATTTTCTATTGTTTTTATAACCCTTTCAGGTGGGCCCAGTTGTTGAGCGCGCACGAGTTAGTTTAGTGTGTAGACTTTCAGATAGTCGATTCTAATTTAGTTTCTACTTGGTTGTTTAGATATTTGGCTGTTAGATACTATTGTGATCTTTGGATGTCTAATGATTAGATACTTAGTTTGATCTTTTGTTGGTGCTAGACACCAGGATTGTACCCAAGTTTAAGGTTGTTAATGAAGTTTGACTTGAGTTAAATTTTTTTCCCTTCTAGCTTGTGCAATTGGTAAAAATTAATGAAATGTTGATAATATATATAGGTAGCAATTAATGTACGTACATCAAGGATTTATCATAATCCTCAAAATAAGGAAGAAAATCAGTCACGACTACAGAAAATTGTACAGTTTTGGGGCTCCAAGGAAGTTTTTGATCAAGACATAATCTGTGCATTTGAAAATGAGATGATTGGTGGGCTCCCTGCAAATTCTTTCTGAGTTCCTCAACGTGACTTGCAAACTCGTGATCTACAATGTTGCTTTATTGATTGGCTTCGAGTAGTAGTAGAATTAATTTCATCGGAATCGTAAGAGTTTTAACATTATTGAAATCAACACACAAATCTTAAAGGCTTTAGTAGTCGAGTGTTGTCTATTGATTTTCTTCAGGCAGAAATGTGTAGTTGTTATCTTTTGCATTTTTTTAAAGCCTTCTGGCTTCTGGTATACTGCTAATGAATTTATTTATATTTCCTGTAATTTATTACCAATATATTCAATTAATGAATCATATACTTTTTTATTTTTTCCAGTTGGTATGATCCACAAAGAATGATGAACTCACTTGGTAGCTTAAACTGTAAAGTATAACAAAGTTAACTTTTTCTTGTGATGGTTGTAGTAACAGTAAATTGTGTTACTCAAGATAATATGAATATTTTATTTATAGCAACCATCACTGGTAGGGGAGATACGCTCATGACTAAAATATCAAGCACTAGGATCTACTTTGGGTATTTCAAATATCATGTAAGTGTTGCTATATATTAGGTTATGAAACACTATGAGCATTCTGTTAATATCTACGAAGCGCATATTGTTTCAAAATAACCACATGTACATAACCACTGCCCAAGAATAGAATGCAATTCTCTTAAACTCATTTTTTTCCCTGTTTAATTAGAACAAACCTAGATCTCTTTGCTCTGGCATTTTTTTTAGGAGAACTATTTGTTGCTAAGCCAGACGGCCCAGACTGCTGGCTTTGTATCCACATTCATTACCCTGAAGCATAAAAATAGGATGAAATTTAGTAAGTATGGACTTTTAGAACACATATTAGTAGAATAACAGAAACCAGATTTAAAGATTCAAACAGATTAGTAACAGAAAACAAGTTAGTGCACATTAGATCAATTCTTTGGCATATATAAAAAAAATGAATAGATAAATTAACAGATTAGTAACTAAAATAAATAAGTAAACAGATTAATACAAAAAGAAAATTAGAAAATATTAGAATAAGAAAATATTATTCTATTATGTCACTGCAAATCTCCTATGAAGTTCAACTGTTTCTCTTTGTTCTTTTCCTTTGAATAAAATATTTGGCTTTGCAGTATACGTGCTCTCTTAGAAAGTGTTGATTGTTCTTTTGATAAGCATAAATTCATGATGGAGCAAAAAAAAAAAAAACAGCATTCATACATTTTTCTCAAAATTTGATGATGGGTGGGAAAATATAAAACAAAAGTTGTTGCTTTATATTATAGAGTTTGATTTGATTTGATTATAGAGTTTGATGTTTATGTTTGTCACAAATCAAAAACTTTACGGGTGGTTTTGCCGAGGGTGCCGAATCTTGGAGGCGGATACGATAAAGTAGCTTCATGAAAAGCGTTCCCCAAGTAGGGAAAACCGTGCTGGGACAGTCCGGTTTTATTAGAGACAGACTACTGCACTCTAGTTATTAATTGAAGTCTTTATATACTATTATGCTTGTTTGTATAATACGGGACCCACTATTGTATTTTATATGTTGTGTGTACGGTGTATAATACGGGGACCCACTCATTCAAACTAATGTAATGTTATTTATTCACTTCTCACCATCATCTTCATCTGTTCACGACTTCTCCCCCACATTTTTTACATTCAAATTAAAGAAACTTGTATGGTCCCACCGGGATAAATATTAAAAAATTAGGATCAACAATGCTCCAAAGATTTTGTGCTTTCAAATGTGTGGACATCATAATTTGTCAATAATTGTAATCGAGTTTCCCATCCAATTTGGGACCCGACCATACAATATTAAAATTTACTGCCATATTTCACTACGAAAAATACCTCGGGGTTGAAAGGTTGACTGATTCTGATACCAAATGTAAAATATATATCATATCTTTATATATATATATATATATATATATATATATATATATATATATATATATATATATATATATATATATATATATATATATATATATATATATATATATCCAGAGCTGTTAAAATGCATGTTAAATTTGGTCAATGAAGCCCATGAATCGGTAAATGACATGTGATTACAGGTCATTTTAATTCTAGCGAAAAATACAGCGACCGGCGACGGTTACGGCTCATGTCGCCTTCTCCTAGACAGGGCAGCAGTGGAGGTCGGCAAACTACCACATCGTCAACAGTAGCAGAATAAAAAAATACATTGTGAAATAAGATTAGATAAGGTAGTAAAATTTTATACATTTTAAATCATCTTAATAAAAAATATGATTTATCTTTAAAGTGAACAATTGTGATGTTGTCCAGAGATATTATGAGACGGTTTCCCGCTTCAATTTCTTGGGTTAATTAGTTCACTTATTTGAATACTCTCTTTGTTAACAAATCCTCACCAACTAGTTTAAATAATTGGCTTCAAACTATATTTTACTTTTTTTTTCATGATATTAATAAAATATTTGGTAAATAAATATATAATAACATTAATATTTTGTATTATTATTTTAATATTTAATTATAAGATAGTGTAAAAAGAAGACAATGGACAATGTAGTGAATATAATTAATTAATGAATTTGAAAGCCAATTCTAATTGGGATGGAGTTTGGACCTAAATACTCCTAATCATTTTCTTTAGAGTACAATTTCGTCTTTCTGTCACACCATTTTGTTGTGGTGTGCCCAACATTGTGTATTGCGCACAAATGCTCTTAAATTCGAGGAATTTCTTAAATGAACCAGGAATTTGCCCAACTTCTGATGTTTTCTCCATAATACTCAAAGAACGACAAATACAAAAGAAATCAATGAGTAAGGTAAGAATAATAAATAGTTAACAGAATATTCTGTTACTATAATAGAGGGTAAAATAAAAAAATTTTAAAAAATACTAAAATCAAAATAATATAAATTATTAATTTCATTAAATAATTAAACGGACTTTTTTTTTTTTTTTTTTTTTTAAATTCTTGTTATAAACCTAATTCTATTATCTCTTTTTAATATTGTAGATTTTGCTATGTAGCGATTGTGGGTTATTAAAATGTCAATTATGGGGGTGGGCATGTAAGTGATGAAATTATAAGAGTGGTAGAAAGTCATTTGAACCCATACTCATCTCAACACACCATGTGACTTCAACAGATAAGAAGGTTATTTATAGGATCAAGCATCTATCTATCTAATTTTGGATGGATTAGGCTCCTATGCTTCACTAGCTAGCTGCGTGGCAAACAATAGGATAGCTTAGAGCATGCACATTAGTGCATTTTATGAGGTTTTCGGACATCAGTGCATTGGATGAAGTTTTGCATGGATTAGGCTCCTACACCATATATATATATATATATATATATATATATATATATATATATATCCAGAACTGTCAAAATTCCAAACAACCAACATTAGAGATCACCAAACAGCAGAATTCCACATTATTTCATGAAATTCAACGAACCGCAAACATTAAAGACATCGTCTTCATCATAAACTACGATAGACGAGGGTTCAATTACACGGTAACTTACGATAGTAAAGAGACTTAATTGTAGTAGAGCTCAAGGCCCATGCCGTCATGGATTTCGTAGTCCTTGAGGGTGATATGGTCCTTGTAGGTGGTGTACCACTTCTGAATTCGGATCTTATCGGCCCGGGTTCTTCAGGTCTCCGATGGAGTCGTCATCGTTGCACTTCACCCTCACCTTCTTCCCTAGACGGTCGTTCAGCACCACCTCGATCATCTTCGCACTTCCCCACGAAATCGTAGCTCCGGCGTCGTCTCCGAATTGAATTGGAACGGGGCAAAGACACGGTATATATACAGATAACCAATACTCCAATAGTCCAATCCTATTCGATTCGATGCTTAAATATTCCGGAATACGGTATCAGACGTTATGCCATGGAACCGTGTTCACCATTCATGGTGAACACGGTTCCAACGGTGTTAGTAAACGGTTATCTTTCTTTCTTTTTTTTTTTTTTTTTTTTAAATTAATTGTGTGACTTTTCTTCTTTATTTTTACATTTTGCGGTTTCACTTTAATTTGAGGTGAACAAAGATTTCGGACATTCATAAATTATGAATTCATTCCTGCACATTCACTTTGGAACCATGCCTACACATTCCCGTCCGAAATCACGGACATTCATAAATTATGAATCCATGCCTGCACATTCACTTTGGAACCATGTCTACACATTCACTTTGGAACCATGAGATTATGAATTTTCTGTTATAAGATTATGAATTTTCAGTTATGAGATTATGAATTTTCTGTTATGCGATTATGAATTTTCTGTTATGAGATTATGAATTTTCATTACATTCATAATTTCGGACATTCATAAATTATGAATTCATGCCTGCACATTCACTTTGGAATCATGCCTACATATTCCCGTCCGAAATCACGGACATTCATAAATTATGAATCCATGCCTGCACATTCACTTTGGAACCATGCCTACACATTCACTTTGGAACCATGAGATTATGAATTTTCTGTTATAAGATTATGAATTTTCTGTTATGAGATTATGAACTTTCAGTTGTGAGATTATGAATTTTCTGTTATGAGATTATGAATTTTCATAAAATTCATGATCTCATAACAGAAAATTCATAATTTGATCAAACGTGCGCCGTTAACTTCACATCCGCAATTTTTTTTTTTTTTTTTTTTTTTTTTTGCCTAAAAACGACGTCGTTTTACCTTGTGTTCACCATTCTCGGTGAACACAATTCCATGGCATAATTTGCGATACGGTATAAAGTCGGCTATACACAAAGTAAAATTCTAATTCTATGCGGATTGTTTAAAGACTTTTTGTGGCCCAAAGATTTCTAATTCAAGATTCATTGATATATATATATATATATATATATATATATATATATATATATATATATATATATATATATATATATATATATATATATATATATATATATATATAGACTTACACTCGGGTGCGAACGGCTCGCCCAGGCGCGAAATAGGAATGGATTCTGTTCGTTCACGTGTCCAGATCTAATGGATGAGAAACACTGATGTTGGTCCCGAAAGGGTGGTGAGAAGTCTAGAGGGGGGTGAATAGACTTCTCTAACTTTTTCAAACTACTTCTGCAAACAACACTTTGTAACTTCAACTCTAAGTAACAAGCATAAACAAGTATAACAACTTAGAGTGTGCACAGCGGAATTGTAACGGCAAAGTGTTATGCTTTAAATTGTGTCGTGCTCAAGAGAGATTCTATACATGCATCACGTTAGAAACACTTGATATAGATGTAGGATGATGTATATAAAATTTCACTTGCATGCAAACGAGGGAACTATCAAACCCAGACAGATAAAGATACGCAATAAACCGTAACGGGTTAGTTCACAGATAATATAGGCATGCACGAAATATATATGAGCAGTAAGTAAATAGAGAGAGAGAGATTTATAGTGGTTCAGAGGTGGTGTAATCCTCCTAGTCCACTCTTCTCCTTTCACTTCAAGGAGGAAATTCACTATTCTTCAATCACCCAGATACAATAGTGAATAAGTGCCCAACGACACTTCTCCGAGTGCTTCGCACCAAGCTACACTCCACCAAGGTTTTCGCAAGCTCCTCTTGTTACTCCGCCTTCCCGAGTACTTCGCACCAAGCTGTACTCCTACACCACGAGAACTACGCACAAAGCTACGCTCTCACCGGGTTTTCACAAGCTCCCCTTGTTACTCTGCCCGTTACAACCGAGTGCTACGCACAAAGCTACACTCCAACTGGGTTTTTCACTCTCCCTAGTTACTCTACCCCTTTTCTACACTCAGTAGAAGATTTACAATGAAAAATGATTTTTCTCTCACTCAAACTTGAATTTGATCGTGTATAGCTCAATATATCACTTGATGATTGATTGGATAATTTTCTTGTTCAAGTCGTTTTTTGAATCTCTCCAAGTGTTTTTTTGTCTTCAAGTCTGCTTGGGCATTTTATAGCAAATGAAAGCTATTTGCCCGTTGATCAACTTTCGATCTCGATCGTCCATTTTGAATTGTAGTTGATCAATTAATTTTGCCAACTTGGTCTGCAAAAATCATTTCGCCGTCTGTCAGAAGATTTTGAGAAATCTTGCCGTTGCTCTCCTTTAATCTGACAAAGCTTTTCTTTGGAATGGGTAGCCTCCAAATTTGAATTTTCTCTGGCATGACTTTTGTTGAATTATTGATCTGTTGTGCCAAGTTGATCAAATAATTTATCTGCTGATTCTTGCTTGAGTAATAAAAAGATCTCCTTCGCATATCAGCTTCTTCTTCTCCTTCGACTTCTTCTGCAGAAACAGAGCTTCAAAATAATGTTTCTGTCTAATTCTATCATGATGTCATAGCTCCTTTTGATGAAGTCATGTTCCAATAGTATATCATGTTCTATTTCATATCATGAGCTAGCTATCATGTTCCACCTTGTATCATGGACCATCATGTTCCATTTCATATCATGTTCTAGCTATCATGTTCCACCTTGTATCATGGACCATGTATCACGTTCCATTGTATATCATGAACCAATATCATGAATTTATAAAATCGCTTCAAGTGGGAATCAAACTGTGGACCATTTGCTTTGCTTAACAAAGCTTCTTCCACCTTGGTTGGGTATCCAATTGATGCAATCCAAGACATAAATTCTTTTGACTTATCTCCTCCACGTGTTCTCTACTAGCTTTATCACATTGTGATGTCATTACCCGATAGTCGTGACGTCATCACCCGATAATTCTCAACTATCACGATAAAAAATGTTCTTTCATGATAGTATAACCTGATATTACTATCATGATGACATCATCTCCTGATATTGCTACTTCACGATAACAACTCATCTTTACACCAAAAATTACTTCTAATGAGAATCAAACTGTGGATCATCTCGCATTAGGCATACTTCAAGAAGTCTTCTACAATCTCGTCCATCTCAACCTTTGGTAACTTGATGCTTCATAAATCTGTTAAGCTATGATCCCGCTTTCATTTAATCTTCTTTCAAACTGCTTTTTCGTAGACTTCATGTAGGCTTCATGGCAGTGGTGCACTATACTTGGTGAACCAGAACTGACTCAAATAAAATAAAATTGGGGTCTACAAAATACATTTGGCTCATCAAAACTTATACAATATATTCCTAATAATTTCCCCCTTTTTGATGATGCCGAAACTTATACCCAAGTCATTTGGCTATGTCAAAATTTTTGAAAAATAATCTTTTTGTCCAATTTTATTGCGACTAGCCATTTGACGGGTTTAACACATTTAAGACCTAGAGATTTTAATTTTGGACGGTCCTAAACATATATTGAGACTATAATGCGGGGTTGCGTATTGAATTTTATCTTTTAATTTTTTCTTCCCCCTTTCAATTTTATTTTCTCAATTATACGCCTCACATGCAATTACTAAGTCCAATTTAAAATCTTGAGACTTTAAAGCAATTAACATACTAGACAAAGTAAAGAAATAAACCATATGCTAGCAATTTATATAATGTTTCAAAAAGCATAATTCGAACAAGCTAGCTATTATGTACACCAAAAATTGAGGCTTCAAAATTTTACCTCTTGCCAATTAAGGCATTCACGTGTGCCCTTAATTCCTTGAAGTCTCGTTTCTTTCCTTCGAGTTGGTATGGTGCGGTGACTTGCTCGGTAACATAATTTCCATAAGCTTCTTGAACATTGTCACCCCGTAACACTCCGGCTTGGTACCAAGCAACGCATTCTTCAAATGATCTTCCATCTACCATTTCGTTGCTTGTGTGCCCAAAGAATGTCTCCAACTCTCGTATAAGCTTCATTTTGTTTTCTCCATAAATTGATCTTGAAGGTGATGATCTTTGGCATCCTTGTTGGCTAGGAAAGTCCATGCTTTGAGGGGTCATCAAATAATCCATTATTCTCCTTTTTCCTCGGCTTTGAGCTCTCGGTGTGGGTGTGACTCCTCTCGGTGCTCCTGGAGGTCTAACAAGCTCAACTAGTGGCCGTTGTGACGACGGTCCAATCAAATGGTTCACCAAATGACTTGGAGCTCCTCTAGCTCTTTCCCCCTTTTCGGCAGCATCCACATAATGTTGGAAACTCGCCGAAGCTTTGTCTTGGCTCTTTTGGACTCCAATTAAAAGATCATTATTCACGCCAACTTGATGTAGTAGAGCCTTCAATTGATTCTCTACCAATCATAGCCTCGATTCACACTCCGTTCCTTTCTTCCCTAAGTCAAGGAACATCTTCAAGACTTCCCTATTACGCTCTTCTTGCTTGGTAGACATTGTGGCCATATCACCTTGGATTGATCATTGTCCAAGTAACAAGGATTCGGCCCTTTCATAAGCTTTCTTGTGAAAGTCATCTAATTTGGTATCAACATTACCAAATTGATTTTGAACTTTCTCAAACTCTTGAAAGACATCTCTTCTCATCTCTTGAATATCCTTTCGTACATCCCCAATAATATTTTCTTTCAAAGTATCAATATTAATGGATGAAGAATGTACCTCCTTGTGTGACTCTTCTTGTGGTTGTCTCGGCATGGATGATTCCGGTGGTTCCACGTATGGTGCATCCTCAAGACACAAGGGCTCATCAAGTGTATGAATGAGTGGTTCGGCAGTGACAATTGGTTCGGCACGGCTTAGTGACACTTCAATTTGTAGCACATTTTCTTGTTCCTCCATTCGGCTTTCATCATCAACATTTGCTTCCAAATTTTCATTCACCGAATTCGTCACATCCGTAGCCGTGTGGGGTGAAATAGCATCAAAACTAAGGTTGTCATCCCCTATATTCGAAGGAAATGGGTCCAATTCTTGCAAGCTTCCACCTTCGGTCTCCTTCAAATGTGATGCTTCCCCATGTGTGCCGTGCACTTCTTCTCTTGAAATGACCAATGCTCGGGTAATATCATCACGAGCAAATCCATCTATTGTCTCAACGGCATTTTCGTGAACTTCTTGAGCCACTTCCTTGCCCCGACTAATAGCAACTTTCTTAATAAAGCACTCATTAATCACCGAAAGCCTAGTTGCGGTAGCAAGATTTCTTGTTCTAATCCATTGTAAAGCAAACTCCTCCAATTCTAGAGTATCCGGTCCTATTGTTGTAGCAACCGATTTATGATCACTTAACCTCCAATTTCTCCAAACTTTCACACGTTCATACTCTTTCATCAACTCACTACTTGCCCCATAAGTTGGAATGTCATCTACACTCCCAACTTTACTTGGTAAAACCACCTCTTCATTCGGGTTTGGGGTGTGGGTTGCGGGTGCGGGTATGGTGACAATTTGGTGGCTACAAGCATCATCACTACTTCTCCCATTGGTATTGGATTCCCCGTGACTAGTAGCTCGGTTAGAAGGAGGCTTTTTGGCTAAGGAATGGGTTGATGCGTTTGCCGGTTTTCGTTTTCGGATATTGGCTAGGGAAGGATCAACCGGGATTGGGGTTCGAAAAAGGTAATTTTGGTTTTGTATGGGTTTTGGTTTGGATAGGACAACACCTTTCAACTTCAACAACTCCCCAACAACAAAACCGTATCCAATATCATTAGGAAACCATCCATTCACCAATGGTTTTGCTAGCCCAATTTGATCAACCATTCGGCCATATATAAACCGTCCCCAATCTACGGCAACAACATTCACAATGGCATGCATCAAAGGCAAATTTTTCTTAGTAAAATAATTCCTACTAGAATATTTGCACTCAATAGTTTTATGCACTATATCAAGTAGCATTCCATATTCGTGCTTCAACATAACCTTATAGCCATTAGTACACGTCTCGACTTGTGCGATTTCGTGTCTAATTTCACTCCAAAAATCATTTAAATCAAAGCCGTGATCTTCCACTTTCAACAATTTTTCCTCCAATCCAAAATGAGTTCTCACATCATCTAACTCAATTTTTATCACAACACCTCCAACAGTAGAATTTATAACACCATGTTCGACAAATACGTGTCTATAAAATTCTACTACTTCATTCAAATAGAAACCATCATACTTGAAAGAGCAAAATTTCAATAACCCACTACTTTCAAGAGAGGTTAAGATTTTTACCCCCAAGTCTTGGTTTTGGATGAACTTGTTGTAGTCCTCAAGGTCCATGATCATCCCTCGAATTACCCGAGTGAGTTTCCTCGATCCTTCTGCTCCAATTGGGTTTTGAGCTCCTTCCATCTTGATAGAACAAAAATTAGGGAATTTTGAGATGGGTTTCGGGTAGGGGTTTCGGCAGTCCGAAAAAAATGGGTAGAAGGAAATGGGTTTTTGGTTGTGAGAGGTTTCAAGGACAATGGTGAGGGTGGGTAATGGGTATTTGGGTGTAGAATGGATTTTTGTGGGAAATTTGGGATGGGTTTGATTGAATTGAGAGATTTTCAAGTTTTGCTTCTTCTTCTTGCATGCGTCGGCGGTGAGAGAGGGAGGAAGAAGATGAACTTCTTTCTTCTTTGTCTCTTGGAGGCAAAATAAATGCCTAGCAAAATTACCATTTTGCCCTTTAGTGGATAGAAAGAGATTGTAGAACAATTGAGGGCAACTTCGAACTTTCACTGATTTAAATTTGCCAACTCAGATTTTAATACTCCATTTGTGGGTACATAGCGCCAAAAATTAAGCTTTAATTCGCTGCCACCTGTAGATGTTCATGGAGCAAAAATTTCTTCGACACAAAATTGTTAGAGCAATAAATCTTTTCATGCTAACAATTTAATTTCGACATCTGATAAATCTGAGAATTAAAATTGATCGTCCAATAAAATCAATTTAAACAGATAAGATCAAAAAAATGATGCTAGATACATTCCTAAGAAATTTCATCAGATTGACTTAAGCAGGTGAAAATTAAAATTAAAGCTGATGACCATTCAGTCTGACAACTCATTTTGCATGCACTGTTATCAACTTTTAGCATAGCTTAGTAGTTCATTCCCCCTAAGTCATATAATCCCTTACTATCATGATGCACTCCCCCTAACTTTTATATCCCTTTTAGCAATTAAAAACAAATAACCAATTTCTACGTACCTAAGTTCGTAAGATAAAATTACTAACATGTACACAAATAAATTGTAACACATTAATTAAATTAAATTACGTTGAACACATAGGTAACAAATTTCATGCAAATCACGTACACAAATTTTTCGAATTTAAAAGTTTCGAAATACTTAGCTCATTTCGATCATTCCCATTTCGTGCCTTAGAGTTGCAAAACGAGATTCACACAACGGTTTTGTGAGAATGTCGGCAATTTGATTTTCTGTGGGAACATGATCGATCTTCAAATCTTTCTTCTCGACGTGGTCTCGTATGAAGTGATGTCGAACGTCGATGTGTTTGGTTCGCGAGTGGAGCACAGGATTTTGGGTTATTGCAATTGCGCTAGTATTATCACATAAAATACTAACATTTTCGCATTTAATCCCATAATCCAACAATTGTTGCTTCATCCACAAAATTTGTGCACAACAACTCCCAGCTGCAATATATTCGGCCTCGGCAGTGCTCGTAGCTATGGAGTTTTGTTTCTTGCTGAACCATGATACCAATCTTCCCCCTAAGAACTGGCATGTCCCTGAGGTACTTTTTCGGTCTATTTTACACCCTGCAAAATCTGCATCTGAATAACCAGTTAGTGTAAAATTTCCTTCTTTGGGATACCATAATCCCACATTGATTGTTCCTTTGAGATATCGAATTATCTTCTTTGTTGCAATCAGATGACTTTCTTTGGGCTTTGATTGGAATCTTGCACATACGCCAACCGAGTAGGATATGTCTGGTCTGCTTGCGGTTAAGTATAGTAACGATCCAATCATCCCTCGATACATCGTTTGATCGATGTCTTTTCCTTCATCATCTTTATCCAATTTTTGAGATGTACTCATGGGAATTTTGACTGAGGATTTTCCATCTATGCCAAACTTCTTGATAAGATCTCTTGTATACTTGGCTTGATTTATGAAAATTCCTTCTTCAAGTTGCTTGACTTGCAGTCCCAAAAAGTAATTTAGTTCTCCCATCATACTCATCTCGAACCTGTTCTGCATAAGCTTAGAAAATTTCTCACATAAAGATTTATCAGTACTTCCAAAGATAATATCATCAACATAAATTTGTACTAATAAAATGTGATTATTTTCTTGAATTCTAAAGAGGGTTTTATCGACTAGACCTTTGGTGAATCCACAACTAATTAAGAACATTGACAAGGTGTCGTACCAAGCTCGCGGAGCTTGTTTTAACCCATACAATGCCTTCTTTAATTTGTAGACTTGATTACCAACGTCTTTTACCTCAAAACCGGGTGGTTGTTCGACGTAAACTTCTTCTTCAAGTAAGCCATTAAGAAATGCGCTCTTTACGTCCATTTGATATACGATGAAATTCTTGTGCGCTGCGTATGCTAGGAATATCCGGATCGCTTCGAGTCGTGCGACGGGGGCGAATGTCTCATCAAAATCAATGCCTTCTTCTTGTGAATACCCCTTTGCGACTAATCTTGCTTTATTCCTAACAATCACGCCATCTTCGTTCGCTTTGTTCCTAAAGACCCATTTGGTGCCGATTACATTTTGGTGCGTTGGTCTTGGAACAAGTTTCCATACGTCATTGCGCTTGAATTGATCTAATTCCTCTTGCATGGCATCTATCCAACTTGGATCGGCTAATGCTTCGTCAATTTCCTTTGGCTCCAGTTGTGATAGAAAGCATGAGAACATTGCATCTTGTTGTTGATTCCTAGTAGATGATCGCGTCTTTACTCCGTCACTTGGATTTCCAATGACTAAGTCATGTGTGTGACTTCTTAGCCATTTTCGATTTGGTTGGAAACTTGTTGGATTCTCAGAGTTTCCTTCTTGTTGGAATACTTGTTGTGATTCCACTTGTTGTGAATTGTTGACGGGTGCATCTTCGGGTTCGTCTACTGGAGTTCCTTCTTCTTGAATTCTGGGTGCAATTTCGGTTGTAGGTGTCCGTGATATTTCGGGTGTCACATAGGATATTGCCTCAATTTGGTGAATACCCATATCACTTGATTCTTCTACTTCCTGCAACACATTATCTTCCAACATATCGTTAGAAATAATTGAATCACGATTACCTTCACCTTCTTTGCCATTTTTGTCGTGATTTTCATCAAACACAACGTGAATCGATTCTTCTACCACCATGGTTGATTTGTTGAATATTCTATATGCCTTGCTGGTGGATGAATATCCCAAGAATGTTCCTTCGTTTGCACGTTCGTCAAAAGTCTTTAGTTGGGACTTTCCATTAACAAGTACAAAACATTTACAACCAAATGTATGAAAGTAGGTGAGATTGGGTTTTCTCCCTTTTCATAATTCATATGGTGTTTTGTTATAAGACTTGTGGATTAGACTGCGATTTTGAGTATAGCACGCCGTGTTAATTGCTTCTGCCCAAAATCTCTTTGGTAGTCCGGCGGCTGATATCATGACTCGTGCGGCTTCCTTCAGTGTTCGATTTCTTCTTTCAGCTACACCATTTTGTTGCGGCATTCGTGCGGCAGATAATTGATGTAAAATTCCTTGTGAATTGCAGTAAGATTGAATTACTCTGTTTACGAACTCTGTTCCCCGATCAGTTTGAATTGTTGCAATCTTCATATCCTTTTCGACTTGTAGCAGCTTTAATAGCTCTGGCAACTTTGATAAGACTTCATCCTTTTTCTTGATGAATATTGTCCATGTGTACATGTTTTTCTTTCTTGATCCGGCTAGTACGACTTCTTTCGTGGATTCGTCTTTGACTTGACATTTGCCCTTGTAGAATTCTACGAGATATTCTTTGTCGCAAAATTGACTTGTACTAAACAAGTTAAATTTTAATCCTTCGACATAAGATACGTCATCAATTCGTAGACCATTTTTCACAATTGCGCCGGTTCCTTTTGTCATTCCATATCGATCGTTTCCACCGAAAACTACTTTTGGTCCTTCGATACTTTTGAACTCAACTAGACTAGCTTTATTGCCGGTCATATGTCGAGAGCATCCGCTATCGAAATACCAAATTTCCTGCAAAAAAGATTAATTTCTTTTAGGTACCCATACTTGTTTGGGTCCTTTTGTGTTAGTAATTTTTGGCATCCAAATCCACCTAGATCCCACTGATCCAAGAGTAGGTGATTTGTAACCATTAAAAACTTTATAATCATAACACACTTTCGAATAATGATTCGGTGCGGGTTGGGAAGCTGATAGTTGCTTGATTCTATGAAATAGAGCAAATCTGGACTTGGTCCATGCAAGCGACCAATCTTCTTCTGAGGGATATAATCTCCCAGCCCCAATTCTCAGAATTCTTCCCATATTCCTATGAGGTTTTATTGCACTAGACTC
The DNA here is from genome assembly GCF_001879475.1 of Ipomoea nil. NCBI lineage: Eukaryota > Viridiplantae > Streptophyta > Magnoliopsida > Solanales > Convolvulaceae > Ipomoea > Ipomoea nil. The sequence goes on from NW_017617365.1 coordinate 1,181,483, forward strand.
GTTGGTTCTCCTTTGAGATACAAATTTTTGCCTTTTAAAATTTTGTTGTCTTGCCATGATATCATTGTGTTGATTCGGCCTTGCAACAATTTTCTGGGCATTAATTTTGTTTCCAACTCCTTGTCTCATTGTGCTATGTTGACTTTTCACAAATTTTACCACTGGAACTTTATTGATTAAAGTAGTAGTAGAATTAGTCAACTTTTGAGGGGTTTTAGAACATGATGGATCGTAGCCAAGTCCGGCTTTATCTCCAGCGGGTTTTTGCGTGTTTACCATTTTATCCATTATTTTGGATGAATGCGTAAATGATGCGATTATTTCCCGAAGGTTATGTTCTCTAACCTCTCTAGCTTTGCACTCTTCTTGAAGTCGAACATTTTCGGCTTTCAAATTATTCATTTCATTTAGAGCATTCTGCAATTTTTGTGACATTTCTTCCTTTTCAAGAATTAACGTATTATTGCGCTCTTTGATTTGAGTATGAGTGGCCATGACTTTTTGACAATCTTCCATAAGACTTTGAAAAGATTTTTGAGTCTCGAAAGAAGTGTCAACGGAACTAAACGAGCTAAATGAACTAGAAGATACCTCTTCGTTGGTTTCGCGCGCCATATAGCATTCCTCATGTTCGGATGTTTTGCCCACTAGACATAGTAGCGCCGTATCTTCTTGAGATGAATCACTCTCGTCACTAGATGATTCTTCAGATTCACTTGCTTCTAACGGATCGCTTATTAGTGCCTTCCGTTTGTCCTTTTTGAATTTCTTCTCTTTCGACTTGTACTCAACCTGTGGAGAGTTAGAAGTATTTGAATTTTTGTTCACCTTGGGATGTGGACATTCGACCATAAAATGTCCAGGCTTTCTACAATTGTAACACACATTTGTGTTATCTTCGACCGGTTCCCTTCTTGATCTTCTATTTTCTCGAAAAGAATTTCCTTGTGATGATCCTTTGTTCTTTCGCATGAACTTCTTGAATTTCCTAACAAATAAGGAAAATTGTTCGTCAGATAAAAAATCATTATTTACTACTGACCTTGATGTAGACGGTTGTTCGGCTATCAATGCGGATGTTCGTTCATCACGTTCTTCTTCATTTCGTGTCTTCATCTCGAACTCATACGCCTTTAGATCACTAAAGAGTTTATCCGTAGATAATGTCCTTAGATCTCTATGATCGCGCATTGCGGTCACCTTCATATCCCAATTTGTAGGTAGTCTGCGTAACACTTTGAGCGATATTTCCTTCTGGGTAATGGTCTTTCCCAGATTCGTGATTTCTCCAAGTATTTTGATCAATCGAGCTTCCATGTCGGTGATGCTTTCGTTCGGTAGCATTTTGAAATCTTCGAACCTTTTCATGGCAATGGTTAGCTTGTTGTCTTTTTCTTGTTCATCGCCTTCACCGATACTAATGAGAGTATCCCATATTTCTTTTGCCGTGGTGCACTTTCGAATTTTTGGGAATATGGTGTCATCGACGGTTTTGAACAAAATGTCCTTGGCAATATTGTCCAAGTTATTTCGTCCTCTATCTTCCTTTGTCCACTCCATTTTTGGCTTTGGAATATATCGTGGAGCATTTGGATCTCGTGGGGTAGCGGTATTAGCTTCCATAATTTGGATAGGACCATTTGTGATGACTTCCCACATTTCATCATTTAAAGCAGATAAGTGCACCTGCATACGTATTTTCCAATCATCAAATTTATCAAGTGAGAAAAGCAAATTTTGAGCAAGAACCATATCTCTCTTCATTTTGAAGTTTTCGAGATCTGTCTAGCAGTCAAGAAATGACTCAAATCGACAACCGCTCTGATACCACTTGTTGGTCCCGAAAGGGTGGTGAGAAGTCTAGAGGGGGGGTGAATAGACTTCACTAACTTTTTCAAACTACTTCTGCAAACAACACTTTGTAACTTCAACTCTAAGTAACAAACATAAACAAGTATAACAACTTAGAGTGTGCACAGCGGAATTATAACGGCAAAGTGTTATGCTTTAAATTGTGTCGTGCTCAAGAGAGATTCTATACATGCATCACGTTAGAAACACTTGATATAGATGTAGGATGATGTATATAAAATTTCACTTGCATGCAAACGAGGGAACTATCAAACCCAGACAGATAAAGATACGCAATAAACCGTAACGGGTTAGTTCACAGATAATATAGGCATGCATGAAATATATATGAGCAGTAAGTAAATAGAGAGAGAGATTTATAGTGGTTCAGAGGTGGTGTAATCCTCCTAGTCCACTCTTCTCCTTTCACTTCAAGGAGGAAATTCACTATTCTTCAATCACCCAGATACAATAGTGAATAAGTGCCCAACGACACTTCTCCGAGTGCTTCGCACCAAGCTACACTCCACCAAGGTTTTTTGCAAGCTCCTCTTGTTACTCCGCCTTCCCGAGTACTTCGCACCAAGCTGTACTCCTACACCACGAGAACTACGCACAAAGCTACGCTCTCACCAGGTTTTCACAAGCTCCCCTTGTTACTCTGCCCGTTACAACCGAGTGCTACGCACAAAGCTACACTCCAACTGGGTTTTTCACTCTCCCTAGTTACTCTACCCCTTTTCTACACTCAGTAGAAGATTTACAATGAAAAATGATTTTTCTCTCACTCAAACTTGAATTTGATCGTGTATAGCTCAATATATCACTTGATGATTGATTGGATAATTTTCTTGTTCAAGTCGTTTTTTGAATCTCTCCAAGTGTTTTTCTGTCTTCAAGTCTGCTTGGGCATTTTATAGCAAATGAAAGCTATTTGCCCGTTGATCAACTTTCGATCTCGATCGTCCATTTTGAATTGTAGTTGATCAATTAATTTTGCCAACTTGGTCTGCAAAAATCATTTCGCCGTCTGTCAGAAGATTTTGAGAAATCTTGCCGTTGCTCTCCTTTAATCTGACAAAGCTTTTCTTTGGAATGGGTAGCCTCCAAATTTGAATTTTCTCTGGCATGACTTTTGTTGAATTATTGATCTGTTGTGCCAAGTTGATCAAATAATTTATCTGCTGATTCTTGCTTGAGTAATAAAAAGATCTCCTTCGCATATCAGCTTCTTCTTCTCCTTCGACTTCTTCTGCAGAAACAGAGCTTCAAAATAATGTTTCTGTCTAATTCTATCATGATGTCATAGCTCCTTTTGATGAAGTCATGTTCCAATAGTATATCATGTTCCACTTTGTATCATGGACTATATATCATGTTCCACCTTGTATCATGGACCATATATATATCATGAGCTAGCTATCATGTTCCACCTTGTATCATGGACCATCATGTTCCATTTCATATCATGTTCTAGCTATCATGTTCCACCTTGTATCATGGACCATGTATCACGTTCCATTGTATACTTTGTATCATGGACTATATATCATGTTCCACCTTGTATCATGTTCTATTCATATCATGAGCTAGCTATCATGTTCCACCTTGTATCATGGACCATCATGTTCCATTTCATATCATGTTCTAGCTATCATGTTCCACCTTGTATCATGGACCATGTATCACGTTCCATTGTATATCATGAACCAATATCATTGGTTTATAAAATCACTTCAGGTGGGAATCGAACTGTGGACCATTTTCTTTGCTTAACAAGGCTTCTTCCACCTCGGCTAGGTATCCAATTGATACAATCCAAGACATAAATTCTTTTGACTTATCTCCTCCACGTGTTCTCTACTAGCTTTATCACATTGTGATGTCATTACCCGATAGTCGTGACGTCATCACCCGATAATTCTCAACTATCACGATAAAAAATGTTCTTTCATGATAGTATAACCTGATATTACTATCATGATGACATCATCTCCTGATATTGCTACTTCACGATAGCAACTCATCTTTACACCAAAAATTACTTCTAATGAGAATCAAACTGTGGATCATCTCACATTAGGCATACTTCAAGAAGTCTTCTACCATCTCATCCATCTCAACCTTTGGTAACTTGATGCTTCATAAATCTGTTAAGCTATGATCCCGCTTTCATTTAATCTTCTTCCAAACTGCTTTTTCGTAGACTTCATGTAGGCTTCATGGCAGTGGTGCACTATACTTGGTGAACCAGAACTGACTCAAATAAAATAAAATTGGGGTCTACAAAATACATTTGGCTCATCAAAACTTATACAATATATTCCTAACAACTGATTTTTAAAAAAAATGCGGTGACATTTTCGTAAATAATTAAACATCGAGGTGCGAGTAAAATGTATTACAAGTGCATGTAAAATGTATCATAGGTGCAAGTAAAAATTTACACTGAGCATCAATACTTAGTTGCACTCATAGTTCTAAGTAGTTGCACCAATAGTTCTAAGTAGTTGCACACATAGGTATAAGTAGTTGCATCTAGGTGTATGAATGTTTGCGAGTGATTTTCAGGAGTATTACTACCCGCGAACTCAGATCAATGAATGTTAACAAGGCAAAATTACATGCATTTATAGGTGAAAGTAGGTGCACACATAGTTATAAGTAGTTGCACCTATAGTTATAAATAGTTGCACATATAGTTATAAGCACACTCAGGTGCATGAGTGGTTGCGGAAAGTGAATGCTAACAAGGCAAAATTACATGCACTAATAGGTGAAAATAGGTGCACTTATAAGAGATTTTACTTGCACTTCGATGTTCAATTATTTACGAAAATGCCACCGCGTTTTTTTTAAGTTATTAGATTTGGACACATGTCGCGCACTGATTCGTTCGCATTTCCTTCCTGGGCACTTATTCGCACCTGAGTGCGTCCATATATATATATATATATATATATATATATATATATATATATATATATATATATATATATATATTAAAAAGGGTTAAATAATTACTTAAATTTATACGAAAAAATTACTCCGTAATTAAACTCTTGAAATTTAAAATGTTATAATTAAATAGAGAAAATTACACTTTTGGTCCTGTGACTATTGCGGTCTTGTTAATTTTAGTACTCGACTTTAAAAACTAACAACTTAGTCCCGTAACTATGCAATTTTTAACACATTTAGTCTATCCGGTCAAATCACCGGCCAAATATCGCCGAAAAAAAAATAAATCTTTTCAAATTATTTATTTATGGGGGCAAAATGGCCATTCTTCTCCTTCCTTGCACCTGTTTCAGAACTGAATGCCGCGGCACCTACAAAAATGACGATTATGAGCGAAGAAAACGTTCCGCTCTGAACTGAAAATCGAGGCCGCCATTACAGCCATGATGACCAAATCGAGGCTTTCCCTATCTTTTGTCATGAGTTAATTCCACCAGAGGTCCCTTGTCTTCAGTGACAATTTCAAATTTAGTCCCAAACTATCATTTTTGCCATTTTACACCACAGACTTTTATTTTTTGGACACTTTTAGTCCTTCTAATGATTTTTTCTATTTTTAATAAGGGCATTTTTGCCTCTTCATATTTTTCTTTTGTTATTTTTCCGATTTCAACCAGTTTAATTGGTTTAAGACTTTACTAAAAATTGGTTGAAAAATATGGTTACTAAAAATCAGAGGATACCTAAAGTTCTAAACCAATTAAATTGAGCCATTCTTTCAATCAACTTCACTGATCTTGTGGTTGTTTTGCTATGGTTTTGTACGGTTAAACATGGTGTTAATAGTGAGTATAAGCCTTATTTTTAATTTTGGTACTACTGTTTTTATATACACAGACACATACTAATGTTTTTTATCTGATTTTAGATGGAGAGGTGAGACTTTGCAGCTCCTACGATGTCACCCAAGTGTTGTTGAATCAAAACTCTATTGAGTTTATTTTAGGGAAAGGTTTGTTTCATTATTTTTAATTTTAAGATCTCTGTACTGTTTTATTTTTTAATATAAAAATAATTTCTCCAATTATAGTATGGCTGAGAGAGACCAACAAACCCCTATGAGAAGTATTAACTCTATGTGCATTCTGAGCTATAGCAATGCACATGATGACTCTACAAGTCAAACGATAGAGGTTGTGACTATCAGGTGAGATGTATGACGGGCAAGAGGTAAATGTAAAAAGAAAAGATATATTAATGCCTTGGTGGATGTTTCTATGTTGAGGATTTTGCAATGAGATTTACCAAGTATGCATTTTAATACTTTGATTTTTAGATTACTTTTTTTTTTGGATTTCTTTTCTTTACCTTTTGCAGGTAAAATTTGACTCATCAGAATCAAATCATACCAGACTGGAGGAGTTTTCCTACCCACACACCTATGGGACTGGCAAAATCACATAAGCATTTCCCAAGAAGAACATTTTCAAGTTACCTACATCAGTTAATACTTAATGTATTAGTTTAGTGAAATTGAAGTCGCCTCGGCGATGCCTCATTCTGTAATAATATTATACCTTAATTATAAAAATTCTACATAATAATTTTAGTATTAAATGTCATACAATAATTACCATAAACAATGTTTAATAATTGACAAATTCTAATAGGCAATAAATATTACTATCATAAAATCTTTGGTAATATGTACACATTATTTTTAATTATTTCGATTTAATAATATTATATCTTATTTATAAAAATTCGAAATAATACTTTTAGTACTATTAAATATTGATTGACTAAAAATTATCATAATTATTAAAGCAATTAATATGTATTTAGCTTAAAAAAGTTTTCAAATATATGAATTATACATAGTAGCATGGAATCAATTAGTAGGACAATTATATTAAGTAATCTAATTAATAATCTAGTAGGGAGCTAGGCCCAGAACAACTCGTACAAAAGTCCGAGGTACAGGCCCGGAATGGCGGCCCAAATACAAAGAACAAGGCCCACAGGATGGGTATAGCTAACTATGCTACTTATAGGAATCGAACCCAGGTGACTAAATTGAGAGTATGAGATCAAGACCACTAGACCGTACTGCCTGTCCTGTCTAAGTTACCTTTAGCTAAGGATCCGGGACCCCTATTTATAGCCTGCCCCCTCCCCTCCTGGGCCTCCACGTGCTTTAGTCGCCACTCCCTCCTTTTCCGTACGCCAATCCGCACATTCACCAAACTTCCAAAATTCCCGTGCCCCTTACACACACCATGCACACACACCCCCCCAACCCGGGCCGCCAGGCGACCCGCCACAACGCTGTTGGCCGCGCCCTCGCCACGGGGCACCGGGCTCGCGCCCAGCCATGCGCCAGGCGCACTGGGTGCGGCATCGCCAGCCGGGGCCAGCGCCCCAGCCAACGTCCCCGCCCTGGCCGTTGGTGCCGGCGACCACCGCCCCCGCGCCCAGCCGTGCCCCTGGGCCGCGCGCTGGGCGCGGTGTCGCCAGCCGGGGCCGGCGCCCCAGCCGCCGACCCGCCCTGGCCGTGGGCCGGCCGCCACCCCCGCGCCCTCGCATCCACATCGCGCACGCTGACTAACATCCTCTACCATGCACGGAGCACCTACCTCCCCCCTCACGCCGTACCTACTCCCGCACCTACCTCCACCCCCCCCCCCCTCACGCCTACCTACCTCCCCCCTCACGCCATACCTACCTCCCCCCTTCCGGTCCATGCTCTTCACCCCGGCCCACCATGCGTGCTTGTCTTCCTAGCCCAACAACACTTGAGCCAACCTCCTTTCACCACCCCCACTTGGGCCAATACTTTCCCAATAAAATGGACCCCCTAGGGTCCCATATCCCCATCACAAGTCCCCCACTTCTTTTAGGTATCTTGATGCCTAAAGGAAGTAGAATTTGGTACCATCACCTCATTTCTTTCCCAAATTAAATTCTAGTTCCAACTTTTACTAGGTATTTGTCGGTTTCTGCCACCATCGTGCGCTACTGCCACATGCGACATGCCTATGCGCCACTCCATTACCGCGTGCCTCTGCCGCACACCGCACGTCGCATGACCTGCTTCATCACCTAGTGTCGAGAGGCAAAGGTGACTCCTCTATTGTCGCTTCTTGGATGCTTCGTGTACCAGACATCTCCTTTGTTGCATTTATTTAGTGTGCGTTTGTTGATTTCTCCGTACTGCACCTGCATGCACCTGCATTTGAATATAACTAATGGTTGTGGGATGGGATAGTGCGGGTTGCGATAACCCACACGCCCCATCCGCCCAAAAACCATGCGGCATGCCGGGGGCAAGTCCGCGCATGTGGGTTGCGATAACCCACACGCCCCATCTGCCAACACCATGCGGCTTGTCGGGGGAAAGTCCGTGCATGTGGGTTGCGATAACCCACACGCCCCCTCCGCTAACTCCATGCGGCTTGCCGGGGGCAAGTCCGCGTATGTGGGTTGCGATAACCCACACACCCCATCCGCCAACGCCATGCGGCTTGCCGGGGGCAAGTCCGCGAATGTGGGTTGCGATAAACCACACGCCCCATCCGCCAACGCCATGCGGCTTGCCGGGGGCAAGTCTGCGCATGTGGGTTGCGATAACCCACATGCCCCATCCGCCAACACCATGTGGCTTGTCGAGGGCAAGTCCATGCATGTGGGTTGCGATAACCCACATGCCCCATCCGCCATGGCCGTAGGGCCAGCATGCATAGCACGTAAGAGCACATAGTTGAGGTGGCCGTGAGACAAGCATGCAGAGCACATAGGAGCGCATGTTTAGGAAAAGAGTACTGATATTATTATTCGCATGATGTAACGTAAAGTGGTAAAGCTAAACAAGCTACCTTATTATTCCATCCAAGCCTCCGAACGGGCAGTTAGCTCCTCTCTTAGGTTTTTGGCGGCCCTTCGAGCCGTGGCATCTTACCACCCTCACCCTCCTCTAGATACTTCAGGTGATAAGCCTCCTCCGCCTCGGCATACCGATCTGCTTTCATCATCAATGCCGAGTACGACCTCGGGGTTTTGCGCCGTAGGTTCTTGTATAAGTCTCCGGCGCGGAGCGCCGCAACGAACATGGTCATCGCTGATCTGTCGTCCAGATATTCAACCTCGGCCTCTTCTTCCCTCCACCGCTAGAGGAATTCAGTAAGAGTTTCATCTCTTCCCTGCTTGACGCTGGCAAGGTGCGTGAAGTACTTCCTGCACCTTTGTCCCCTCATGAAATGGGAGATAAACCTAGCGGCCAGGTCTTGGAATGAATTTAACGAGCCTCCCTTCAAGCTTGTGAACCATCGCTGCGCCCCTCCTGACAGCGTTGGGGGGGGGGGGGGGGAGGGGTTCGTTCATGATATTGGGGATGAAAGGCGGGGTGAGGGAAATCCTGGGTACCACGGCGTTAGCACCATACTCCTTCCACCGCACCAATTCATCTATCTTGGTGTTCATCGCGTCCAGCCACTCCGCCGGGGGGCTGACTCGGACTGCCGTCCCTAGGGGGCGATATGCGATTTCGCCCTCGGCTTCATCCAGACCGTTGTCGCGGGCGCCACCCCTTCGTGACTCTTGACCACGTGGCACCACGAGCGGCCCCAACGGGGCTGCCTGACATGGATAACGTGGGCTCGCTAACCGCCCTCCCGTCTCCCGTCTTCGGCAGGAACTGAGGCGGGCGCCTCCAACACACCGCGGCCGGTGTTTCGTCCACCTCCACTGCATGGGGGATCGGGTGGGTGCTCTCCTGATGGGCCGACCATTTCGACGTACCTCAGAATCCTGCTAGGATGGTAGAGACTACAAACACGAGCTAATCGTAGCGATCCCACAGACGGTGCCAATGATGGTTTTATTGAGACCGGGTCCACCATAAACCGGGTACAGGGGTACAGAACGGGGGTAGGGCGCTACGCCCAGAACAATGCGTACAAAAGCCCGAGGTACAAGCCCGGAATGGCGGCCCAAATACAAAGAACAAGGCCCACTGGATGGGTATAGCTAACTATGCTACTTGTAGGAATCGAACCCAGGTGACGGAATTGAGAGTATGAGATCAAGACCACTAGACCGTAGTGTCTGTCCTGTCTGAGTTGCCTTTAGCTAAGGATCCGGGACCCCTATTTATAGCATGCCCCCTCCCCTCCTGGGCCTCCACGTGTTTTACTCGCCACTCCCTCCTTTTCCATATGCCAATCCGCACGTTCACCATGCTTCCGAAATTCCCGTGCCCCTTACACGTACCATACACACCATGCACACGCACCCCCCACCCCGGGCCACGACGCGGTTGGCCGTGCCCCCGCCGCGGGGTGCCGGGCCCGCGCCCAGCCAGGCGCGTTGGGTGTGGCGTCGCCAGCCGGGGCCAGCGCCCCAGCCAACGTCCCCGCCCTGGCCGTTGGTGCCGGCGACCACCGCCCCCGCGTCCCCGCGCGGGGGCGTCTAGCCATGCCCCTGGGCCGCGCGCTGGGAGCGGTGTCGCCAGCTGGCGCCCCAGCCGCCGACCCGCCTTGGCCGTGGGCGGTAGCGGCCGCCGCCCCCGCGCCCTCACATCCACACAGCGCACGCTGGCTAACATCATCTACCATGCACGCCGCACCTACCTCCCCCCCTAACGCCGTACCTACCTCCCCCCCCCTCTCACGCCTTACCTACCTCCGCCCCTTCCGGTCCATGCTCTTCACCCCGGCCCACCATGCGTGCTCGTCTTCCTAGCCCAACAACACTTGGGCCAACCTCCTTCTTTCACCACCCCCACTTGGGCCAATACTTTCCCAATAAAATAGACCCCCTAGGGTCCCATATCCCCATCAATAATATTATTAGTACAGAATAATTTATACTTGTCTTAATAATTAATTATTAATATTATTTTCTAATAATTATGTATTGTCACCTTTTTCGGTGTAATTATTATGATAATTTATATACATACATACATATATATATATATATATATATATATATATATATATATATATATATATATATATATATTATACTTAATGTATAATATTATTGGCACAAAATAAATTATACTTACCTTAATATATAGATTATTATTTAATATAATTTCTTAATTTTTATTAAAGGTAATTATTCTCATAATTTTTCTTTCCTTCTTTTGTGTAATTATTATGGTAATTTTATGGTAATGTATTTAAATATTGGAAGAGAACAAATGTTATAATTAACATAATTACTATAATTAATGAAATTATTATGGTAATTGCCACAATATTTGGTAATTATAAATAATATAATTAATGAAATTGAGAAATATAAGATTTCTTTCGTAGAAATATTTGTGACAATTTTATTAAATTATAATTAATAAAATATGAAATAATAAAATTAACAAAAAATGAATATTTATAATTTTATTTATAACTGTGTATACATACATTTTTAAATTTCTAAATATATTTTTTAAGTATAAATCTATCAATATAAATTATAATTAATTAAATTATATTATAGAATTTTCTTATATACATATTAATAAATATTATTTGTATATACAATGTATTATACAATTATATAAGGATATGCGTCTGATTAGAGTTTATATTTATTCATACAAAATTTAGAATTTACATTTTTATTGATTTCTAAGTACAATTCTCTTAGTTATTATTATTCATATTTTTAGAATTATAATATATATGAAATACAATTTGGAATAAATCAACTTAATTATATGAATTTTCTCTATAAATTTATCTAAATATGTACATGATTAGAGATTATATTAATCATACAAATAAATATAGCATGATTGGATTTACTTTAATTTGTTTTAATTCCCTTAATGATATGACTTTTCTTTATCAGTTTTTTTATGGGAGACTAAGGGAGTGCTTGGGTTGTTGGAAATTATTTTTTTAAAAAAATACTTACTAATAAAAAATAATATTAAAATATTTTTAACCCCCCGTAACATGTGTAAATCTTATATTTTTTAAAAATACAATTTAATAAATATCATAAATTAATTAGTACAATATCATTTCTATTTATAAATTCTAATAATTAAAAAAATTCAAATATGTGAACCAATGATTTCAAAATTAAATTAATATACAGTTACAAATAAATATAGCATGATTAGATTTTTTTTTTTGAAAATTATATGATGCTTCATTAAAAGTAGGCCGAAATAACATCCGGTGGGTGAAGATCCCAATACATAGCTGTGGTTTGCTGATAAGCCGTAGTAGCTAAAGCATGAGCTAGATGATTCTCTAATCTAGGAATAAAATGAAACGAACAAGACTGAAACGAAGATGCAATAAGCCTGCAGGTGTCAATGGCATAGCCTAGATATGTGCGCAGCACAACGGTTGGTGCAATAAGATAACGATGTAGTGTTAGGTAGTCCGTATAAACGTCAACATTCTGCTCTCCCCGATCCTTCAACCATGATAGAGCTTCCTTACATGCGAGTGCCTCAGCCATAAGTGGAGAGGAGCATCCTTGTAGTGGTCCATTGTACGCCGAGACATATCCCCCGTCCGTGTTTAGTAAGACTACCCCCATAGCAGCTTGTCCTGTCTCTTGCATATACCCCCCGTCCACTCGGCATACTCGCCTTGGTGGTCCAGGCGGCTCGGCAACGGGCAGAATCAGCGCATTGAGCTCGGCATTTCCTTGCAGCGGGTTCGGCGTAGGCAGCGGCGTTGTGGCTCGGGCCGTGGGCTGTGGGTGCGCCCGTGTCCACGCGTGCTTGGCAGCAGCGGCGGCCTTGAGCACCACCTCCGATCGTGGTAATGTTGCTTCCCATACAGCCCTGTTCCTTGCTCTCCAAATATTGTAAAGTATTGCTACTGCATAGAATATCCCATCAGAGTCTAGAACATTTAGAAGTTCATCAAACCAAACATAAAAAATATTTGTGATTATATTTGGGATTGTAAGGTTAGATTTATCCCAAATGTTCCGTGCAAAATCACACAACACCATGGCATGCATTGTGTCTTCTTGAGATAATCCACACATGGCACATCGTGGATCCACATCCACCCTCTTTATAAGCAAATTTGTAGTAGTAGGCAGTATATCACTAATGGCTCTCCATAGAAACATTCTCCACTTTGGGGGATCTTTAACTTCCATAGGGATAACCATTTTGTAAAAACCTCATTAGTCTGCTGATAATTTCCCATTATTTGCTTATATCCACTTTTAACAGAGTACTCTCCTCTTGGGTCCCCATACCAGTACTAGGTATCTGCATACCATGGGGAGATGGGTATTTTCATAATTTCTGCCACATCATTGGGTTGAAATAAGTCAGTTAAGATCGAGGGATCCCAAACACCAGTTTGCTGATCTATCAAACCTGCAACCTTGGCATCTTGCAACTGTACTGGCATTTCTGTTTGTATCATTGGGTCATGGTCATTCCGTAGCCAAGGGTGGGTCCATATAAATGTAGACTCCCCATTACCTATTCTGCGCCTGACCCCACCACAAATAATACTCTTTGCTGCCATGATGCTCCGCCAGCAGAAACTGGGATTATTTCCCACTTGCGCATCAAAAAAAGATCCTTTCGGAAAGTACCGGGCCTTATACACACGTGTCACCAGAGAGTCAGGCTTAGTCAAAATTCGCCACGCCTGCTTTCCTAGCATCGCTAGATTAAATGCACGCAAATCTTTAAACCCCAGCCCACCATATTTCTTTGGGATACATAACTTGTCCCATGCCTTCCAATGTATTCGCCTGTCAGTTCCAGAATCCCACCAATAACGATTCATTGCCCTTTCTATTGTCGTACACACTGATACAGGTAACAAAAAAACGCTCATTGAAAACGTAGGCATAGATTGTGCTACAGTTTTCAAAAGAATTTCTTTCCCCGCCTGTGATAGCAGTTTTTTATTCCATGACCCAATCCTTTGACGGATTTTATCCTCCACATACGCAAAAACTGCTTTTTTATGTCTTCCAATAAAAGAGGGGAGTCCCAAATACTTGCCAAAATTCGATGCATGTGCCACTCCCAGAATCTGAGCCACACTTTGTCTATCCTCGATACTAGTATTTCTGCTGTAGCATATACTCGACTTATGATAATTTACTGCCTGCCCAGATAAATTCTCATAAACAGATAGGCTTTTTAACCTCAGTTGCTTCCTCCGCCTTGGCCTTAAAAAACAGTAAACTATCATCTGCAAAAAATAAGTGAGAAATCAGGGGGGCTCCTCTTGCTACCCTGCAGCTATGTATTGATCCCACATTATGTGCCTGCTGCAACATCAAAGATAGACCCTCTGCACAAATAATAAATAGATATGGGGACAATGGATCCCCTTGCCTTATTCCACGAGTGGGTACAATATGATCACACCTTAAACCATTCAACTGAATATTATATGAGACAGAGGTTACACACTTCATAATCAATTCCACCCAACCAGCATGAAAACCCAGGGCCAACATCATCTTTCGTAAGAAGGACCATTCGACCCGATCATATGCCTTTGCCATGTCTAATTTAAGGGCACTCCATCCCCCCACTCCACATTGTTTCCTATTCAGAAAATGCCCCACCTCTGCAGCTAATAATATATTATCCGTTATTAGCCTATCCGGGATAAATGCGCTTTGTGACTCAGATATTACTCCCTCCATTAACGGCTTCATTCTGTTAGCCAACATCTTTGCCATAATTCTATATACCACATTAATGAGGGCTATAGGCCGTAAGTCAGTGACATACTCAGGGGTTTTCTTCTTTGGGATTAAAACAATATCAGTCTCAGTCAACCCAGGTGGGAAATCACAGGACTCAACACAATTTATTATAAAACTGGCCACATCACCCCCAACCACATCCCAAACATGTTGGTAAAAGCCTGGATTCATTCCATCCGGGCCTGGTGCCTTGTCCAGGAACATCGCAAATAATGCACACTTAACCTCATCAAGTTCAAAAGGACGTAACAAAGACTCATTCTGTGCCTGCGTGATTCGCGGGACAATTCCCTCAAAAAATTCCTCCCCAGTTCCCGGGGCTCCAGCACAGAAAATACGATTATAATACTGCCAGAATAATATTTTTCATAGGATCCCCCTCAACCCAATCCCCATTATCATTCATCAATCTAGAAATAGTATTCTTCTTTTTTCGGTGAGAGGCATACCTGTGGAAAAACTTCGTATTAGCATCTGCCTCCTTAAGCCAGTGTTGCTTGGCTCTCTGCCTCCAGTAGGCATCCTCCTGAGCTTCAGTACAGCTTAACAGCTGTTCTAGGCACTGGAACTCAGCAAGGGAGGCCGGGTCAGTACGCCCCCTCAGTCGCTGCTGCTCTCTTGTCAGTTCATTGATCAGTTTTCCGTACTTATGATACCGGTCTCCACCCATCGTGTTAACCGGGTCCCACAGTACTGAATACAGTTCTGTAATCCCTGGCCCCTCCCCTCCTGCCAGGACTGCTCTACCACATTCCTGCACCCCTCATCGTGCAACCAGGCCATCTCAAAACGAAAACCCCTCCTACGAGGCCCAACACCCCCAGCGTAGTCTTGAATCCCCAGAAAGAGAGCCGAGTGATCAGACTTCCGGGTTCTCAGATTCATCACTTTAGCCCCCATCACCATACTCCGCCACTCATCCGTCACTAGAACTTTATCGAGCCTCTCCTCCATCCAGTTGACTGTCCCCTTCCCCTTCTCCCATGTGTACGAATAACCAACCATAGGCAACTGAGCAAGCCCACAGTCCTCAATAGCTTCCCCAAAACCGCGTAGGAGGCTATTCGGATGCGGATTTCCCCCTCTCTTCTCATTCTGATATAACAAATCATTGAAATCACCAATAACAACCCACGGGAGATTCGACCTGCCCGAGAGTGTTCTCAAAAGATCCCATGACTCAGCGCGTCTTGTTCGTTCAGAAAACCCATAATAACCCGTCATTCGCCATTCAGGAAAGCCAGCAATAGTTACCCCAACATCAACATAGTTCGTTGAGTAACTGATTAGCCGGGCCGTACTATTCTTTTTCCACAGTAATGCTATACCACCACTTAACCCATCGCTATCAACATAAAACAGTCCCTCATAACCAATCTTAACACGTAATCGTTCTGCATGATCGCGTGCCACTTTAATTTCCATTAGAAATACAAAGTCGGGTTGCTTCCGGGACACCATGTCCACAATCTCCCGAACTGTCCGGGGATTACCCAAGCCACGGCAGTTCCAACTTAGAGTACTCATTGATCCGGGCGGGTCTGGGAACCAGTACCCGCCAGTTGCAAGTTTTTTGGAATTTCGGCCATGACAATATCTTCTCCCTCGCACCTCCGTCCCTCACCATCCACCTCCACCCGGCGCCGTTTGGCAACCGCCACCACCTCCCCCTCAACCACCCCCTCGGTCCGGTTCACACTTCCCGAAGACCGCCCCACCTCCGCCCGATCCACCTGCAGTTTCCGCCCCACGGCCTGCCGGCCCGTCGGCAAAAGCCAGCTGCCCCCCACCAGCCTAGGGCCACGGGTCCCTCCTGCCCGTAGCTCCGGGCCATACAAATACTCCTCCACCGGCATCTTCAAGTCCCTTGCCCCACGACAAAACTGATACGAATGCCTTAGCATCCCGCAGAAATAGCAATAAGTATGAAGGCATTCGTACTTGAACATGACCCAGCAACTCGTCTTATCTCGTTTAATAAAGTTCATTCGTCTTTTCAAGGGCTTGTCAACAGGCAGCGAAACCCTAATACGGTGGTACATCTTCCACGGGGCATTGTCGAAGCGATCATCATATTTCACAAACGTTCCCAAGAAATTTCAAATTTGTTCCAAAATCCGACTAGACGAATATCCCTTCGGCAGTCCATGCAATTGGACCCATAAATCCACCGTATCCAACACTACATCAACCGGCATAACTCCGTCAGGGACCTGTTTACACACGAGCGTACTGTTATCAAAAGACCAGGGACCCTCGTTCAGAACTCGTTCCATGTCCGTTACATGATGAAAAACAAATAGGAACCGACCAGGCTCTACCTCCGTTGCCTCAACTCCGCTCACCGGTTGCCACACCGATGCCAAAACCTGACTCATAAATTCCAACCTGACTAGCTTCCGTGGCAAGAACCTTCCCACCACCCCCCAACACTCCTCCACCTTGCCGGTCCCCTCCTCGGCACCAGCCCCCTCGTCCGGCATAAATGCCGTCGCCTCTTCCGCCAGCACCATATTGGCCCACCTGGCCGTCAGACCTGCTACCTCCAGCTCATCCGACGTCGAAGCCATCACACATGCAAGGGTTAGATCGCGGTTGTTGTTCTCGTCCGTCGGAATTGCTCCGTAGTTTTAATTTTCTTAATGAAATGACTTTTCTTTATCAGTTTTTTATCGGAGGCTAAGGGAGTGTTTGGATTGCTGGAAAATATTTTAAAATAAAAAATTATACTAATAAAAAATAAATTTAAAATATTTTTTAACCCCTCATAACATATGTAAATGTTATATTTTAAAAAAATACAATTTGATAAATATCATAATTTCTATTTATAATAGTTAAAGAAAAAAAATTCAAAGATGTGAACCAATTATTTCAAAATGAAATTAATATACAGTTTCAAATAAATATAGCATGATTAGATTTACTTTAATTAGTTTTAATTTTCTTAATAAAATGATTTTTATTTTTCAGTTTTTTATTAGAGACTTAGGGAGTGTTTGGGTTGCTGGAAAATATTTTAAAAATAAAAATACTTACTAATAAAAAATAATTTTTAAATATTTTTAAATCCCTAAACATGAGAAAATTTTATATTTAAAAAAAATATATATATAATTTGATAAATATAATAAATTAATTATTGCAATATCATTTATGTTTACAATGAGAATAATTAAAGAAAAAATAAATAATTAAAATATGTGAACCAATGATTTTAAAATGAAATTAATATACAGTTACAAATAAATATAGCATGATTAGATTTAATTTAATTAGTTTTAATTTTCTTGATGAAATGACTTTAATAAAAGTAAAATCCTCATTTCAAATTCTACGTAATTTTATAAAGAAATATTAATTTATTAATTATTATTTACACAAATTTATACTATTAATAAAAGTAAAATCTTCACAAATTAAAATTAATATGTACTTAAAAATAGATAATGATTATCAAATTTTGAGAATAATTAAACCATTATAATTGTGAGAATAACGAAAATAAATTCTGCTTAATAAATTAGAAAATCCGTTTGAAATTATATGTAATTTTATAAGAAAATAATAATTTATTAATTATTATTTACACCAATCTATAGCTATACTATTAATAAAAGTAAAATCTTCAATTAAAATGTCTTTCACCCTTCTGATACGAGATTGCCCTTCAAGTTCTAACGAAAACAATTCACGTTGATGCTCGCATATGTCATGGCTATCAACAAAAGTCAGGGCCAAACACTAACTCATGTTGAGTTATTTCTAAAAAAAACAGTCTTTAATCACGGTTAATTGTATGTGACTTTTTCCCGAATCAACCATCCTGATGGTCTGTTGGTTTTAATTCTAGACGATGATAGATAAAATTCCGTTACTACTACCAATGTCGTCCACAAAGAGATTTTCAATAATGTATAATTCAAGCTATTGATATTATGTTTTTTTATATACAAAGATGACAAAATTGCTATATATCTATATAAATAATTTATATAACTGAGTTGCTAGACAACGAGCTAATTAGCCCAATTAATACAAATTCTAAACACTGATATATAAAATCACTAAAGTTGTAACACCGAATGCGTATATCTACATGTTAGCTATTAATTGGGCAATTATTTACTCAAATTCAAGCATTGATAACATCAGAAAACATAATCGGTACGGTGCAACTCAATTCTTCAATTATACTCCGTATTATATAATATTCGATGTTATAATTTATACAATTATATATCGATCTAAATATTTTTAAAATTTTATAACAAATTCATTCTGTGCAACGCACGTGCGCAAATACTAGTTATTATATATATATATATAATAAAGCAGAATCCTAGCTACAACATTTTTCCCACCAAAAGTGTGAATGAATGGGTAAAATTAATTTTTACTTTTTACTTTTTTTTTTAAATGGTTTATGCCATTTTTAATTACAATTATTATTCAATGAATCCTCATTCCTTTTGGATTCCAAAACGTTAGCATGAATATAGACAGTTCCAAATAAACATTCATAATAGAACTCTAATTCATGGCTTATAAAAGGAGTCTAATATCAGTTCATATGCACCCCGGTAATTCTACATCACTACAAACACTTTGTCAGATCAGTCGAAAATATCAGTTCAAGTATGCCTCCTCTCTGCATTTTGGCCAGTCAGATAACGCCCATGAAAACCACGTGTGCATTGAAGGTAAGATGTATTCATACATATGAAGTTAGAGAATGTAGGGGCAATAAAGTTGTCAAATGTCGAGAATCCGTGTTCCATGATCGTGTGGTAAGCATCTAATCTGTGAAAATAAATTCATCAATTGCAGGGTAATTTGCAAAATCACAACAATATTTTTTTAATGTAATTGCAGGGTAATGTCTTACATGCTCATATACCCCGCGAACATGTTATTAAATTCCAGAATAGATTTGTTAAAGGCAAAGTTAATTGTTTAAAAAACTTTCTGGTTGTTACTAACTTTTATACTTATAATGTAAGATTTTCCCTAATAATATATATTATATATTATATATTAGGACCTTAATTAAGTGGTGCAAGTTGACTAGGCTTATTAAGTGGTCTTGTTGGACTTAATAACTAGTAGTTGTTAGTCAACCAAACTCTGTGCCTAATATAAACCTGGATTGATGGGATACAGGATTATGGATTAGATAGCACATTCAGTTACGGTACTCAGACCGCTCAGTAGACACCAATACACCAGGGGTTCTGAGTCAGGTCTGAGGCAAAACATGGCTAACGGTCTACCGTTAAGAGGCAACACAACAAGAACATCAACTATGGCTGGAGATCAACACGGCTACGCTTCCGCTCTCATACGAGGTCAGGTTTCTCGTATACTATGGTTTATTATAGTTAGACTATTGTATATCTAACATTTGGTATCAGAGCCTTTATAATCTCTGTCTGGATGATTGTTTTGCCTAAAACAATATTAAGTTAATCTTTCATATACATCAAGTTTTTGTATATGTTTCATATATTAATTCGTTGAAATATACATACAAAATATATCAATTCAGTCATGATATAATTAAGCAATTTAGTATGTATGTTTTGAGTGAATTAATTAGTATTGATACTGCCTTAATTAATCTTAAGAGCCTAAAGCATAATTTTGAAATTATTTTCAACATTATTAATCTTTCTCCTACTGCCATGTTTTATCAATGAGTCGGTAATATGTCGCCGGTATTTTTGGGACTCCGGTTGTTGTTCACGCCGGCGACTGAAGATGGATGGAGTGACGGCGGAAAAGTTTTTTAACAGAAAAAAAAAATCAGTTTTTCTGTTTTTTTTTTTTCCTTCCGTCAGTTTTTTTTCCCTCGCCGGCATTAAGGATGTCACCGGTGTGTTCTCCGTCGCCATTCCTCGTCCAGAACATGCGGTCGTTGTAGCTGCGACTTTAGTTCTTTGTGAGAGGACAACGCCATGGCACTGAGGTGTTCGACGGTGGCGTTGGTGTCGCAACAAAGAAGAGACGGCGGAGGTGGGCTGGATTCTGGTTTGCCGCTGCTGTCTCCCATCCTTAAGGCGGCGCTGACTCCGGCCGTTGCTACATCCTCCTTCAGGTGGTGCCATTGCTGTTTTTCCTCTTTCAGGCGACAAATGCTCCGGAGGACGCTGGTTCTAAGGCAGTTAGGACTTCAGGCTGGTTAAAAGATGAAGATGATTATGGAATTAAATTTGGGCCAGGTCAGGCCCATTTGGGCAGACCTGGTCCAAATGCTTAAAAAAAAAAAAAAAAAAAAAACTCTTTGGCCTGTTTTGGATTGTTGGGCTTGCTTGAGTATTCCATCATCATATTTAGACTTCTTCTAGTTAATTGTTCAATTAATTTCTCCTTAAATAATTATTAAATTATCATTCATTTTTGGACAAATATTAAGTTTTAAATTTGCTATTTGAATTTTAATTTAATGTTGAGGTTTATATTAACTTTCTTTAAGTATTGCAATTTATTTAAGATATATGGGTTAATAATATATTAATATGCAAATTCAAGCATGCTACGTATATTCATAAATTATTGTTATTGTTATACATTCATAATAGCATGCTACGTATATTCATAAATTATTGTTATTGTTATACATTCATAATAGCATGCATTAAGGTTGAATTTAGCATATTATTAACTCATAAATTCATTTTTTAATATCATTCAATTTTGGATCCTTAGGCCAATTTTAGATATTATGACCTACTAAAGTAGCTTGTTTTGGTTTCCCCTTAATTTTTTAGCACATTCTAGTTTTATGTGTCTTTGGGACTTTAGAACCTATTTTTAAACAAGCTATTTGGGACCTATCTTGGGTCATTAAAGTATGGATCTCATTATTTTAATTGATATTTAAATAATAATTGTAGCTCTTTTTATAACATGTTTATTAAATTTTAATTATTACTAACTACCATATTTTGGTATTCATCGTTGGTAATAATATTAAGTTTTGGGTCTATTTCAGTACTTAGACCATTTTTATTCATGTTATAATTCACTTGGGTCATTGAGGTTTATGTGCCTAATTTGAGTGATTAAGTACTATAATTATTGTTTTGGCCTGTTTAGAGACATTAAGGATTTAATTGTTATTTTGGTCATTAAGAACTATAACGTACTATTGTTTAAGTTGATTAAATTCTTAATCTATCAATAGTTTTTCAGGGCCTTAATAATAATATTAAGTCTTTAATTTTATGGCAAAAGCAATATAGTTGGTATATTGTCTATATAATGGTAATTTGGTTATTACCTTAACTTTAGTCTCCCGAAGTATCATAATAGTCATGATTAATTATTATGTGGTAAAATTGAGATTAGTATTTGACATCCCTTAATTACAGTTTTGCCTTTACTGTATTTATTATTAATTGGCATTATTAATTACTGTTATTAAGTTTAGGGACTAATCTCATTTTATTACTTTTCATAATAATTATCATTTCATGGTAATATGCTATATTTGGTACATTGTCATGATTACCACTTCATTTTACATGACTATTATTGTTGGTAATTAAGTCCTACCAATAAATTTTAATGTACCATTGGACGCTGCATCGAGTTTATTGACATCGATAGTGAATATTGGGAGAATTCTGGAGTTTTTCTTCTCATTGTGGATCATCATCGTTGTTAGCGCAATGGAGAGATGCGGTTTGCATCATTAAGGTTAGTCATTAATTATCTTTTATGGTTGTTATTGATAATTAGTGCTACAGTTACAATTAACCGCTAGTTTGGACTAGTCGCATAGTTTATCTTTAGAAAAATGGAAACATTAAAAGGTGCATCACCATACTCTGATTTGTCGTTATTATTAATGTTAATAGTGATTATAATGTTACTTATTACTATTAATAATTAATAATTAATTAATGATGACATTATATTGTTATGGTATTCAGATATATATCTTCAACTGTTTTCAAATAAATTTATGTGACCATATTCCAGTTAAGAAAATAGTTTTCTTGACATTAATATTTTTCGGACTTCAAATTTTATTAAGTTTTCAAAATTTTATCCGAAAACGTTTATTAATGTTAGCGATTTTAACCATTGTTTCTCCATATCTAGTCTCCTATATAATGTGATAATATTATTATGGTTATTTATTGCTATTTTGATTATTTGCAATTTTGCCATTAATAATAATAATATTATCAGCTGGGTTATGGAAAGTGATTTTGAATCAATTTAGTAATCTTGGAAAACATGTTTTCTAGGCAATTGACTTTTGCCATTAATTCCATAATTCATTTAGTTCTTGGAATTATGATTTTAGTTCTGGTTGCCCATGTTTGGTTAAGTATGAATATTTGGTATAAATTCATATTCTTTAGTTGGTTCATACTTTCTAGATTGTTTTATGCATTCGATCACATTAAGTACATAATATTAAGTTTAATTATGTAATTAGGGTTTATGAGATTTTAATTTACAAATGCTAGCATATCCTTTTGGTTTGATATTGTTTGAATTTGTAAATACAGTTATTTCTCATAAATTTTATCTTTATGCATTAAAACATTTTCCGATGGGCTTACAGTTTAAAAAATTTTAAAGTATATATTCAGTACATTATTATTCAAAATGTTGGGTCTCTTTTGGTTTGGACTCATCGGTGTTTGAATATTAAGTTTATACTTTAAAATCTCATATTGTAAATTGCTTTAAGTTATGCAATTTATTTGGAATATATGACTTTAATGTTTAATTTTATGCATATTTGTCCACCGCATAATATTATGTTTTTAAATTATGCAATTTTATTATGCCTTTAGCAATGCATACTTTGTGATGGAATTATAGTAGTTCCTTATTTAAGTTGGACTTACGCATAAACTTTAGTTGCGGTAGTGCCTGAATTTAAGCACGTTTAGTCCGCTATTTTTAATTCACCATTTAAGCTTTAATCATAGGTGAACCATACAGTTTACTGGTGTATACTCTACAGTTTTAGGTTCATACCCCCAAACAGTTATACATTAAGTATATATGAATCGGGGAGACATACTAGTTTTAATGGCCATGGGTTAAGGACATCTTGAGCCACTAGTCTCCTTAAATTGATACTCTATTTAAGGAATTGGTTTTCAGTGAGACTTAGTCTCTAACCACCTTTCCTTGGAGTATATTTAGATTTTCCCATCATAATCTGGTATAATCTGTTTGTCAAAATTTTAAGTATTCCTTGCGAATGTGATTTGTTTTCGGTTCATTAAAGAATAGCCAAAGCATCTTTAATTTACTGAAATATCTTGAGTTTTCAATCTTGGTTAATTACGGAAATGCTACAGCATATTCAGCTACCTAAGATTGTTAAGTTTCAATCACATAAAGTTTAGGCAAGGAATTGATAATTGTCTAGTGATATTATAATTTTAATTTGGTTTGGGAGTAGCCACAGCATCCTTAATCTGTTAAAATTATATATTAAGCGGTTTATTTTGATCACATAAAGTTTTGGACATATCATTTGTGATTAATTGTATGTAATATGATAAAATTTAGCCCACAGGCAATTTCGTTATGTTTGTATGA
The DNA here is from genome assembly GCF_001879475.1 of Ipomoea nil. Taxonomy (NCBI): domain Eukaryota; kingdom Viridiplantae; phylum Streptophyta; class Magnoliopsida; order Solanales; family Convolvulaceae; genus Ipomoea; species Ipomoea nil. Next base: position 1,205,597 of record NW_017617365.1, read on the forward strand.
TTAATCAGGATGAAATACTGGACTACGGTCATAATTTAGCCCACAGGCAATTATGTATCGGAATGTAGTTTAGTAGTTTTATCAGTGACGATAGAAATAAATCAATTTATTTACTTTATGGTTATTTGTAAATAATTTCCAATTCTATCATGAAGTTTAATTTTATGATGTAAACTTTAGATCATATTTCTTAATTTGCCCACAGGGATTAAGAAAAGGAACATAATCTCTTAAGTTTTTTATCATAATGATAGTAATGAATTTTATTGACTAAAACTTTAGCCTACAGGCAAGTTTTATGTCATTTGATTCTTCAACTCATTTGATAATGGTTTCATCATAAATAAATTTTTCAGTTGGATCTAATTGAGTAAAACTTTAGCCCACAGGCAAGTTTTATGTCAATAAATCCTTCAACCCATTAGATAATAATTTTTTCACAATTCTTAGAAATTATAAATTTAGCTCAATTATAATTCTAAAATTCATGGTTTGCATTGGCAAAATATGTTTTCAGTCACTTCCCAAAATTTAGCCACTTCTATTAATTAATCCACTAATCTTGCTTGGTTCTTCGGACTAACTGTAGTAAGTTACGTGATTTGACATACCTCTTGGATTCCAATAATAATAATAAAATGTATCTTTTAAGCTAAATTCTACTTTGATTTTGGGAGGTGTATTTTGTTTTTTTTTAGTATGTCCAACTATGGTGGGGAAACATATCTTCATTATTTAGTTGGACTTTAATAGGAACCAAAAATTGATTATTTAGTATGTCCAACTAATGGTGGGGAATTATGTCTTCATTTGTTAGTTGGTCAATAAATCAATTATGAGTATGTATATTTTTAAGTTCACTTTATTAATTTCGCTGAAGAATATCTTAATCAGTGGGAGTGATCATTTAGAAAAAGATCATTAAGATACTCCACTAAAGTTTTTGGATTGTATGTCAAACAATAAGTCCAAACTATTCCACAAGTATTAATCTTGTATTTGTTCATATAAATTCATAAGTTCAAATTATTGAACATTTGGTTGTGCAACATATTTATGAAAATGTTGTAACCAAGGAATTTATTAGAACAAAAACATTTAACTTGTGGTGCACTATCATTTAATAAATTCTTCAGTGATTAATAGAGTCTTTAGTTTCTTCAAAATTTATCCTGGGCCATTTTGATTTGTAAGGCTCAAAACAATTTTGTGGGACATATAAGTAAGACTCATTATGTTCAGTTCATTTAAAGTGACCATTGAAGTTATTTGGGAAGTTATGGTGTATGTTTAAGATTCCAAATTTATGGACTTAAGACGTTTGGTTTATTGTCTAAGTTATTGGAATGCTTCTGTGACTTGACTATCTTTGGCTATTTTTGATGAGTGGGAGTGACAGACGTGTCAACTCCAAGCTCTTAGCTGTTAGAGATAGTACTTAAAGTTAACTTATAAAGAAGTCATGGAATATATTTAGCATTATGCTAACATTAAGAGATCTCTACTTAAGGCATGCTTATAAAGTTTTAGAGATCATACAGTGTACTCTTTTGTACAATTTGGATGCGTTTTCTCCTTCAGTTGTGCACATAATGTATTTTGAGAAACATCCCTTAAGGTACCGAGAATAAACGTAGGGTTTGTTCATTAAGGACCTAAGTTGGAGAATTAAAATGCATGTAACCATAATGGATACTACTCTGATTAAATAGAGGACATATCACTATGATTCGTGGATTTTGTTCTTTGATGATGGTTGTGCTAGTACTTGCACCAAGTGGGAGAATGTAAGATTTTCCCTAATAATATATATTATATATTATATATTATATATTATATATTATATATTAGGGCCTTAATTAAGTGGTGCAAGTTGACTAGGCTTATTAAGTGGTCTGGTTGGACTTAATAACTAGTAGTTGTTAGTCAACCAAACTCTGTGCCTAATATAAACCTGGATTGATGGATACAGGATTATGGATTAGATAGCACATTCAGTTACGGTACTCAGACCGCTCAGTAGACACCAATACACCATCTAGGGTTCTGAGTCAGGTCTGAGGCAAAACATGGCTAACGGTCTACCGTTAAGAGGCAACACAATAAGAACATCAACTATGGCTGGAGACCAACACGACTACGCTTCCGCTCTCATACGAGGCCAGGTTTCTCGTATACTATGGTTTATTATAGTTAGACTATTGTATATCTAACATATAAGACTAGCAATAACAAATTGTACAAAAATCAATATTTTCCTAGGCACTTGTTTCGTTTGAGAAGTTTTAAATCTTTGAAATCAACTGAGATAGACGACAAGGAACTTATTGGTAAATAATCTATTTCATTAATTTTTTTTTTGATACTGCAATCGTATTTATATTGGATTTAATTCTTTGTAACTTTCCGTTTTTTAGATGTGATTGGAAGGATAATTGAAATATATTCTCCTATAGAAAAGGCTATTGGTGGAAGGCCTTCCCGGTTGATAGACTTTCTTATAGAGGATGAAAGGTATATTATGTGTTAGTTCATAATTTTATTGTAATCCTTTTTTTTTTTTTTTGGATACTAAACTGTTTTTGTGTGTTTAGTGGTGAGAAAATGAAATGGACTGTCTGGGACGACCATGTTGATAAGGTCGATTCTTGGTACAAAAAAAGTACGACTGATCCTGTCATTATTTTGATGCAATTTTGTAGGGCAAAAACCTGCTTCAACAGTAAGTTCACATCTCTACTTGATTTTATAGCAATGTAGTTTTTTATTATTTCATTAATACAAATTACTCTGTCTTTTTCAATAGCTGGTGAAACTAAAATTTCATCTTCATATGATGCGACTCAATTATTTATAAATGAAGACATTCATGAAATAATTGATTTTAGGGAAAGGTAAATACTACCATTGTACACCACTTGGAGCACCTCCTTCTCCGCGACAACCCCCTCCGCTTTCTCACCAAAACCAAAGAATTCCTCTCCAAACAGTCGGAAAACATCCAACCATATATTGTTTTGTACAATTGCATAAGAGACAATTACTAAGTTGATCGAACAGTTAAATTAATAACAATATCAAATTTAACTCTTTGTGGAAACTTTCTATTGGCCATGTTTGGTAACATAGTTAGCTTATCCGTCAATTTTGATTTATTTGACTACTATTAGTTTCTTAGTCTATCAGCGAACAAGCTTGCCCATGCTTTAGCTAGGGAAGTTTATGGTCCAGGTTTTTGGTTTAATTCTATCCCTTCTATATATTAACGGAATTTAGTGTTATTTAAGGGAATAAAATAATATAATATAGGGTAAATAAGGAAAATCATTAAAAAAAATACTAAAATCAAAATAATATGAACCATTCATTTTAAGAAACAATACTACCGACCAATCTTTATTTTTTGACTTTCAACGGGACATAAATAATCCTTTTGACTATTAACCTTTACCAGTTTTCATCGTTGACTTTCAATTTGACCATGAATGGTAGAAGAAACCCACTACTACTTTGCGGCTGCGATTGAGAAAGCAATCTGATAAGCTTCTCAACGCTCTGAAACCCAATCGCGGCCGCCTCCTTCACGGCGTTGTCCTCTGTCTTCAAACTTTTTTAGTTTGTGAGTTTTTTTTTTTATTCTTACTTTCTGTTGTGTTCACTTTAGTATGTGTGGTGAGAAGTCTCCTATGCGGAGTATTTGTTCTAATGCAAGTCTGTCTGCTGCCAATACTTTTGACACATTCAACCGTGGGTCTGTGATTATGAGTACCATAAGTGATGTGTAGGAAAAAAGACATGTATTGTTTTTTCTAAAGTCTATTACTTATTATAATATAAGCAATATTCTTCTAGACTTGGAATAGAAAGTGGTTTGGACTGGTGTTATAACTCATGCAAGACACATGGATGTAACACAAACAAAAAACTTTCCTTGAATACGAAGGGCTTCTATGACTTTTACAAGTGTAAAAGAACATGGGGAGAAGGTATTTGAGGTACATAATTAAAGTGAGAGTTGTTGACAAGGATGGTAATGCACCATTCCTTTTATGGGACAATGAGTGTAAGGAATTGATAGGCATGTCGGCTATAGAACTGAGAGGAAAATATCCACAGGTAATGCACAATTACTTATTAAATGAGTTTACTTTCAAAGTCTAAAGCTTACTATTAAGTATTAACTATATCTAATTCTTGACTTATAGGATAAGCGACTACCCCCAAATGAGATTTTATCGCTGTGTTCCATGACACTGATTTTTAAGATTTCCGTGAGAAAAGAACAATTTGATAACCTTCCTAATGCCTTCGCTATTATGAAGATTATTACGATCGTTCATTGGTTGATTCCTACTATCCTGAATTACTGGAAAACTTTGACAATGATCCAACTTCTAAGCTGGAGCAAGGACTATTTGAATCATATGAGGTAAAATTGAAATACTTTTACCTTATATCAATTGAAAATCTATGTTTGTCCTATATTAAAATTAATAAAGTTTTCTTTTTCAGGAGTTCCTTTCATAAGGTGAGGCTGAAAATCCCTTGGCCTTAATTGGGACTGTGAAGGAAGTTGAGGATCTAGACTCGGGGAGTTGTCAAAGCATTGTCTATCAGATGAGTTTTCCTCAAGCAAGACTTCTTCAAAGAAACTACCGATAGAACAAGTTGGAGAACACATTTGATGATGCAGTTTGACTTTTAAAGAAATTTTAAGTTGAATCATTGTTTTGGTGTTTCGGTTGTGGTCCCTTCAAACATTGAAGACATGTTTGGCTTTTCTTAATTTTTTTTTATAAACTTTGAGACTTTTTAAAATCTTTAATAGTTAAGGATTTTGCTATCTTTTTCAGACTAATCTTTATAATGACCCTTTTAAAATCCTTCTCAGAACGAAGGTACCAACCAGTGCCATTTTCTCAATAGTAGTAACAGATATGTACAGATAATGTTTTTCGTTAGATTTCATAGCTAAATACATGCATAGGAGTGCAAACTATGTTGACCATACCATAAGACGAAGAACACAAGAGTTATATACGGTACAAAATACCCATTTCAGATTGGTCAAAGGATAGCATGTCAAAAATGAAAAGAGATTGATAAAGATAAGAGTAACTGTAATAAGAGAATGAAAATTCTAGGTCATTAGAGCTGGACAACAGAAGAGATTTGAAATTTAGAGAAATTTAGTGAAATTTAAAGAAGGTTTAGTGAAATTTAAAGAAGGTTGTCAGTTCTGGAATTTAGAATGAACATTATAAACTCTACATCTAAGCGTGCAAACTAACATATAGTTGAAATTCTAGATGATTATATAATTTAAAATAACATTAAGTAAAGAATTCGCATATCGTATGTCATCTTCAACTAAATCTCCCAAGTTTTTTTGTGTTGACCCAATACCTTATGGAATTTTTGTTCACTGCCATCTCATAGAAGTTATGATAGGTGGTAATACTTTCCAACCTGCAAAGGCAACTGCACCATCTTAGGAAAACATTAAAAAATCTTAGATAGATATGAAGAAAGAGTATACAAATATCATATAAAAATGTTCTGTTGAAAACATATTGTACTCATACATAAATTTAATGAATGTCTATCACACCAGAATATTAAAAATCACTCTTAATTATTACTTTTTCAAAACTTTGTTCTTCACATGTCTTTATATCCATCAAAATGTAGAAATCAAAACATTGTCATTTTCCAAAATTATAAACTCTAAGGAACTACTATGAAGAAGCTCACGAAATCCAAAGTGATAGGAAACAATTCACAACAAACAATTTCATCAATTTACCTTACTACTGCTTTTTTTTTTTTAACCTTTTTGTTATCGCCATATGCAGTCACTATTTGTGCTCACCGCGAGGTCTTCTATCACATAGTTTTCAAAAATTCTCGTGCAAAAATACACTAGAAAGACTACATCAGAAACTCTATTACATTTACGTAACTACAAGAATATATTGGTTGATTTTATGTGATAGAAATTAAAGTACCTATTTGCATGTGCAAAAAAATTATTCAAACTGAATTAGGATTCTTTTGAGCTACAAATCAGCATGCAATACAATAAGTCTATAACAGTAGTATCAAGTATTTATAAAACAATTTTAAAAACCCTATATCTAGAATCTAAGTACCAACTATCTTCTACAACCCTAAATCTTATTAAATCTATGAAATTTAATAATTATCTTGAAGGTAACTGAAGGCGGCAACTTATCTCTATATTTGGGCATGGATCTTAAAGATGACTTGATGGTGGAAGATCTTTTCGATCACCCCTCTATTTCACTGTACAAACTGATTTTCTAAAAAATGGCTTCTGGCGAAGGAACCCAACGATCTCAGTTTGGTAAACAGAAGGTGATAGCATTGCGACAGAATTGAAAGGAAGAAAATAGGAGATGTGGTCTGGGATGTCTGAATTTAGTGTTGGGTGTGCGACTGGAAATTCTAGAACCTGAACGAGAGGAAAGTGGGAAATGAGAAAAGTGAACACGTGGGCAAATTAGTTCTTGCAAAAAAAAAAAAAAAAAAAAAAAACAGGTTACTTTGACAAAATTAGGAATACTAATCAATAAAATTTACTACTCCATAAAAATTAAATTTATTCAAATATTATCACATGGGGGTTGTTATTAATGAAACCAACATTTGTGCGTGCATGTTACTGCTTCAAGAGTAAACAATTCAAATGATTTAAAAATTTTAATTGTAGTAGGAAAATGTTGTAAGTCATCCACTAATATGGTTTACAAAGAACTTTTTAGTAATTTGCAATTTTGATTTGTTTTATTATTATTATTATTACCAATTAACTTTTTAAAACTAAATAACTCTAGGAAAATGGTCAAATAGCCCCTCGAACTTTAGTTTAAAAGTCAATTAGGCCTCTAAACTTTTTAAAGGTGTAATTACACCCATCAACAATTCATTTAAGTGCAATGAAGCCCAAAAACAAATTAATGACTTGCTATCACATGTCATTAGGGTTCAGGTCACCTTCCGGCAAAAAAAAAAAAAAAAAAAAAAAAAAAAAAAAAAAAAAAAAAAGTGATCGAAATTTTCGACAAAAGAAGTGACCAGTGAAATTTTCTGCAAATCTGGGTCGGTTGCTGCCGGAAGGTGGCCTGAACCCTAATGACCTTTGATAACAGGTCATTAACTTGTTTTTGGACTTCATTGCACCTAAATGAATTGTTGATGGGTGTAATTACACCTTTAGAGGTTAATAATTAACTTTTAAGCTAAAATTCAAGAGCCTATTTGACCCTTTTCCTAATAACTCTTGATTTGAGACCATAACATTTATGTTTGTATTTTTCATACCGTGCATCGTACAAAAAAATACTAGTAATATATCTATAATATAATTGAGAGAGAGAGGAATAAAAATTCGAATAGTTATTGCACTTGCTTGACATTTGAAATGCATGATTACATCCTATTTATAGTGAAATAACAAAGCTAAAATTTAGGTCTATGAAGCCATTGCTCCCATTATTCCCATAAAATACTGCATCCATCCTACATAATGCTAATGCTAAGCATGAACCATGTATTGCTTTAATTTCTAACAAACTAATTTAATTTCTAACAAACTAATTTAATTTCTAACAAACTAAATTAAATGGAGAAGTAGGCCACTTGCTCCCCCATACAACATATAATTGAGTTCTTTTCAGCATAACTCCAATGTAGTAAGCTCAAGACATCAAGTCCTGATAACAAAATAGTTTCCAGCATATACTCCAGTATAGAAACAATAATTTCGAGAATTTTTTCCCAAAGCTCCAAGTACTCTAACATCCTCAGAAAATAGACTCCTTGTGCAATTGCTTTCAACTCAAAACTTTTTAAGATTCAACCACTTGTTATTTCCTTTTCCTTTGATTTACACATATCTTCAGCAGACTTTATATACTTCTTAGTCAAGTCGTCGATCTGAAAACATAGTGATAAAGAATCACACATACTTTTATATGTTAGACATATATTTCTACAGTAGAATTATAAGTCATTATTTAAAGTGACTTACTTCCTTTTCCAATCTTTTTGCGTCATCTACAGATAAAGTTGAACCTGTCTTGTCTTTGTCCTTCTTTTTTGGTGTATATTTCTTTAAAGTGTCCAGTGCCTAAATAGGGGGCAGAAACTTGAGTGATCACCGAATTTTCAAGAAAGAAATGAAACAGGGACAAGACAAGAAATTCCAAAATGTTATCAAACAAGACAAGAAAAAATTAGTAAATTGGACAGTTTTTCTTTGAAGTCATTGGAAAATGCATTCACCAGTGTTTTTTAAATTTTAAATCAAAAACTCCATCATCTGGAATCCTACGGTATAACCATAATCATTCATATGTACTCCAAAAAAATGAAGGTCTTTGTATGAGGGAAGAAAGTACATGTTCAATGTTTTATAATTTGTACGCATTACCTTCTGGCGGGCTCTTCTTATACTTTGTTTAACATCTTCGGATGATTTAGCTACCACCTTGCACACAGCCTAGAATGAAAAAACATGAATATAGCAATAGAAAGCATAAAGTTGAAAGAAAAAAAGAAATTTATTAGTTTGTACCTGCATATGTTCCTTTGTTAGCCTGTTTCAAGAGAATAAGAGAAGTAAGATAAATGAAAACTAAAATGTGTTCTAAGTTTTCCAAGCTAAGGAAATCAATGAGTTCATTTACATAAATGAGTTTTTATTCCACATGAAGTAAATATTTGACTTGAAGGAAGGTATAATTGAATCTCATGTGTTATTTCAAGATTGGCATTATCTAGATTAAACTCAGTGTAGAACAAAAATAAATAGATCAGACGATCCGTAGTTCAGTACTTACGGAGGTATAGGTGCAATTAACCTCTCATTATCCACCTTTGGATTTAATCCCAATGGTGATGAAACGATAGCCTTCTCCAATTCTTTCAAGGTCTGCAAAAGCCAATTACCATTCAATTGTACATTTTCAGCCATCTATGTTACATAATACAACTGCAGATTAAGAGATTCAAATTGATATCAATTTCACAGATTATCCAAGGAAATAAGAAATTTATCAGAACAGGTTGAAAACATTACATCTGGATCATAAGGAGTAACAGACAGTGTTTTTGAATCTAAGACTGAAACAACAGCCATCCTGCAAAGAGGTGTTTTTACACCACCACTTTCAACAATAATATGGTCAAGCATTCCTGCAAATTCAATCGAATAAACTAATACCCAACAGCCAATATAAATGTTATCAGAAGTTAACAACAGAGTTAGCTGTCTATGTACCTGCCGATGCTCGTCCCGTTCGTAATTTTGCCAATTCTCGAGACAGCGATTCTGTTGCTGCCTCCATTTGTGAGATGGAGGCAGCCTTAATTGAAGGGCCAACATTCACAGACTCTGTTGTGCTCTCATTATCTTCATCACTGTCTACCTCTTCCTCTAGAATTTGTAGTGAAGAACACACCAAAAAAAAAAAAAAAAAAATGAATATTCACTGACTTACTGCGGTCTCGGTGAACGACAAGTTAGGATGCTTAGGAAATGCAATCTAGTGTATGAATATAAAGAAATGAAAAGGTAGACTGGCGTACTTATGTTCTTTCTTCCTTTGGCGAAGCCTCTGCGACTTTCGAGTAGATAATTCATTGCCAGAAAGTAAGGGCCCGCGTCGGAAGTGGCAGAGCGGCGGAGGAGACTAGCTGAAGAGCCGCCAACTAAAGAAGAGAGATGGCGAGTCTGAGATGTCGTGGTACGGAGGATCACGGCGAGGTTGCGGTAGCACAATAGTGCACGTCTCATAGACATCGCCATTGTCGAAACTCTCAATTCACAGTCGTCTTCCTCGTCACGAACTGGTTTTCTAGGGTTTTGCAAAACCCTCTTCTTTTTTCTTTTTCTTTTTCGAGTTTCCAAACAGATCCTAAATTAGAATAAAGTAGGAATTCAAATTCTATTATTTGGTAGGCTGATGGAATTACCGGAAATTAAAAGAAAAGAGACGAATAAAGACTAAAATGTCTTTGTGCTACAACAACATCAATAATAATGGCAAAGTTATCATTTGATATGGATACAACAACAACAACAACAATAATAATGGCATAAATATTCCAAGGCCTTCCAAAGTCTCTCAAAGTGTTACTTTTTTGGTATAAATATATTATTATGATGGACATTATGGACATTCAATTCATAACCGCTATAACGATTAGCATTAATGTTGTCATTATTATTACTATATATATATATATATATATATATATATATGTATATATATATATATGTTGTACACCATTTGTAAGGAAGATGCTGAATTGCTGATGTTGGAATGAAAGATTACTATTACATCTTATTCTCTCTTTCATTATGCACTTTACATTATACTATTATCGATCCGTTTTACCGGAGAACACTGCGAGCTAAAGGGCATTCATCAAAACATGTTATCAGTACAATATAAATCTTTGGTGAACGGTATGCTTATTTTCTGTTATAGTTTCTAATTATTCAAGTTGCCCATATTTGCATAATTGAATTATGGGATTCACAGTCTATATGCAATTTCATTGATTGATATAAAATTTTTGATGTGTTCCAATTCAATAAAATACATACAATCCATGTTTACTGTATTTATAATGTGTATATATTTATATTTATATATATTTTTCAGAATTCATATTCTGTATATGTGCATATGTTTATATATTTTACAGTATGCATAAACACATGATTTTCAAAAGAAATAAAAACATCTCTATCTCTATATTCTCTATATTATATATTAAAGCAAAATGACGGGTCAAATAATTTTTCCTCCAAAGTGGGAAAACATTTATTATATATATATATATATATATATATATATATATATATATATATATATATATATATATATATATATATATATATAAACAAAATCCTCCTACATCATTTCAAAAAAAAAAGGAAAATGAAAATCAAGAATCGATAATTTATTTATGAAAGCAAATAAAGTAATTAAGTATAATGGGAAAATTCAAGAATCGGTAATTTATTTATGAAAGCAAATAATATAATTAAGTATAATGGGAAAATTCATTAGTAAAGATGAAGGATGCAAATAAATCATAATTTTCACCAACTACGAGCCGCAACAACATCTTTTTTACATTAAAAAGAGTCATCTTATTTTTTAATATATGTAATTAAATACTGAATATAAATAAATAAATAATGAATATAAACATCAGTATATTATTTATTTTATTATTAAGTTTTTAATATTTACAATTTATTATATATGTTAATATTTAAGTAATATTGGTGAGTGTTTTTTTTTAGTTAAATTGATTGATTTGATTTTTTACATTGTGATGGTTTAATTTCAATATGTTAGAGATATAAATGCCCAAACCTTTTAATGTAAATAAAATAACTCTTCACTTAGTTTACAATAATTAAACCAATCCAGTTTACAAATAAAAGTGTATGTTTATCCAAATATAAAGTCATGGGAAACATCAGTATATTATTATTAAGAATGTTGTTATTTACAATTTATTATATATGTCACTCCGTAATATTTAAGTAACATTACTTCTGGGTACAATACTAGTAGATATGTAAGTGGCACAGGATGTATATGTATCCGGACAATGTTCCGGTATATCAAAATGCATCCGGTACTCTATTGCATCAAATAAATTTTTTTATACATATTCTATATATATTTTCAGTGTGTATACATATATATTTCTCAAAAGAAATAAAGGATGAAAGAATCATCATACACTCGTATTCGGAAATTTTTTTTCTCGAATGTAAATACATGATTTTTGAAAAAAAAAAATTGTTTACACATATTCTATAAAATGAATAAATTCATGTTTTTCGAAATTTAAAAGAAACATGTATATATTTTTCGGCATACACAAATATTTTTTTTCGAAAAAAAAAAAAAAAACGATACCTGTTTTTGGCCGATATCCGCCTTCGATCTCCGCCCCGGGTTAGTCGTAGCTCTGGCGGAGGTGGTAGTCGCCGGTGCTTGGGCGGTTGGAGGCAACGGCAGTAGTCGCGCTAGTTTTCGTCGGCGGAGGACGGCAGGCGCGGCGGCAGCAGTAGTCGCGCTGGTTGCTGGCAGCGGAAGACGGCAGGCGTGGCGGCGATAGTAGTCGTCGATTGACGCTGCGCCTTGGTCTCGGCCTTCTTTGCACAGCGCTTCAGGTCTTCCTTTTTGCAGAAATACATAAGAGACAAGGTTCACTAGGGTTTAACTCTATTCCATTGTTTAGGCCTGGGTTTTGGGCCATTTGGACCAGATCAAATTAAAAACAAAAAAAAAAAAAAAAAAAAAAAAAAAAAAAAGGGGGGGGGGGGGCTTTAATGATTTAGGGTAAATGCATCTGCATACGGATGCAAAAACGACATCGTTTTATTAAAAACGGGCATTCCACTTAAAAAAAATAGTTTCGATTCCCCTCAACAGCATTATGTGTTCATAGATTCTGAAATTTTAGTTCATAGATTCTGGAATTTTAGTTTATTCATTCTGGAATTTTAGTTAATAGATTCTAGAATTTTAGTTCATCGATTCTGGAATTTTAGTTCATTGATTCTGGATATATAGTTCAAATTATGCACAATATAATGTTGTTGCTGCGAATCAAAACTGAATTTATTTTTTTTTAAGTGAGACGCGCGTTTTTTAATAAAACGACGTCATTTTTGCATCCGTATGCACCATGCATGGTGCATACGGATGCACAGCATAATTTGCCCGAACGGCAAATTATGCAGTGGACTCGTGTCCACAATGCATTGTGGACACGAGTCCAAAACGACGTCGTTTTCAAAGAAAACGCGTCATTTCAGTTAAAAAAAAATTGATTTTGTCTCGCTGTTAGCGCCGTTAACGGCGTTATTCGTTTGTGGCGTTATGAATGTACAGTTATGAGATTATGAATGTACAGTTATAGAATTATGAATGTAAGTTATAAAATTATGAACAAAGAGCTCTGACATTATCAACTTACAATTATGAACATATAGTGATAAAATTATGAACATAGAGCTCTAAAATTGTGAACATCGAGCTTTGAAAATTATGATTTTACAGTTATTGTATTATGAATGTACAGTTACGGAATTATGAATGTACAGTTATGTAATTATAAATGTACAGTTATGCAATTATAATACCCGGGTACCCGGGCTTTGATAATAGAAACTGTTAACCGAACCGAAATTTGTGTTACCGAATTAACCGAACCGAATTTTTTTTCGATTAACCGAACTTTTGAAGCTAAAATTTAAAATCCTAAAAATCACATAAAATAATAAATCCAACTAAAATAAAATACATATCATAACAAATTCATCCATAACTTCAAATCTTCAATAAAAAATCCAAAGTCTAAACATCCATAGTCCATTATATATTTATATTAGTATTACACAATTACTATTTATATTTATTTATTTATTTATATATATATTAAAAATTTTGGTTAACCGACCTTTCGAACCGAATTAATTGTTAACCGAAATTTTGAAATTTCTTTAACCATTAACCGAACTGAAAAAGTTCGATTAAAAATGGTTAACCAAACTTTGTCGGTTCGGTCGATTAACCGAAAATTCTCCGAAGTTTGCACACCCCTAGTTAATTCTGAGGATTTTCGCGCGTTTTGGTAAGTGGGGTTGTTATGGTAATTACAGTGGTCATTTATAGCGGTCGGATTCCATAATACACCAACAGTGTTGACAACATGCACCAATAGTGTAATAAAACACACCACAGTGAAACACACCAATATGTATTCTCGAACACTGTATGGTGTATGTATTCATATCTAATGACGCGTTTTTGGTGATGCGTACCTAATTTGTGCATGTTTTTTGCTGTGCATTTCATAACATGGATGTTGTATATTTGCATAACAATTTGTGCGGCCGCACTGACCACACGGGAAGGCATTGCCGCACGCACCAATGGGAATCTACAAATACACCAGAGTAAGGCTAATAATGCACCAATTACACAAATAAAACACACAACAATGTGATTTCCCTTATTCCGGTGTCATATGACGAGTTTACCCTTGCAGTTCGCTGGGTAGGAGAACGTGCGCGAAAATACTGGAAGAATCTTGATTAATGTGATTTATTGAATCTATCTAATCTAATGACTTGTAATTGACCCTATGACCACACCTAACAACATGGCTACACTTGATTGCCCATATATATATATATATATATATATATATATATATATATATATATATATATATATATATATATATATATATATATATATTGTAATTATTTGAAAATCTAACTTCTAACTTATATTTATTATAACCTCATCTTTTTATAAATTAAAATGTCATATTTTTTTTGTAAATGAGTTTAGTTTTTCATTTGTATCTTATTTGAAGTGAAATATATGAATCATTCTTATTGTCACAAAACATTTCGATTTCATTTATTATGATATCGATATTAAAATTCAATCATAAATGAGTTTAGTTTTCCAGTTTTTCAGGCCACACTAGACAAAATGCTGGCCGGATTGGTTTTTTCATACGAAATGGGATTCGAACTCCCAACTGTAAAGGCTGGGAAGAAATGATACTTGACATTAATGATGAAGAAATTACAGACTATATATAGTGATACAACAGAGCAGAATTAGGGAGAAGTTGTAACTACGCTAGTCTACAGGAAAGAAAATAGAACACATAAAATACTAAATATAATCTCAGCCACAAGTAGGCTTAACACGCCCCCGCAATATTGAGGATTCGTCGGAGACTCTAATCTTGGACCGAAACTGAAGAAACAAGCGACGGCCAAGCGGCTTGGTGAGAAGATCAGCCAACTGAGCAGAAGAGGGAATGTGTTGTACAACCAGCGCCACCAGTGGCAACCAAATCCCGCACAAAAAGTAGTCCAAAGCTAGATGCTTCATGCGAGAGTGAAAGACCGGATTTTTACAAACATACGTGGAACTCAGGTTGTCACAAAATATGACCGGAGGCTTAACCAGGATTAATTTGAGTTCTTGTAATAAGTTTCTAATCCAAAGAACTTCTGCCGCGACATTCGCTAAGGCTCGGTACTCAGCTTCCGTCGACGAACGAGAAACAGATTTCTGTCTCGTGGACTTCCAGGAAATGAGGTTGTCGCCCAGATACACCAAATATGCGGTTGTAGAACGCCCTTCAGTTGTGCAACCTCCCCAATCGGCATCAGTGAACACTCGTAGCGACAACGGTTGACCAGCCCGGAGGAATAGGCCATGGCATACTGTACCTTTGAGATAGCGAAAAAGCCGTTTCGCAGCCTGCCAGTGATGATCCGTAGGTGAGTGCATGAACTGGGAGAGCCTACTCACTGCAAAAGCCAAATCAGGGTGAGTGATCACCAAGTACTGCAGAAGGCCTAGTAAGCGACGATACTGAGTAGCATCAGTCGAGGCACTAGGCGATTGTGACGGTAACAACTTCTCTAAAGCAGTGATATACTGGGTCTGCGACAAAAACACACCATCCACAGTAGGAATCACCTCAACACCTAGGAAATGATGTAAGGCGCCAAGGTCTTTGAGAGCAAACCGTGATGATAAGGTTCCCACAAAACGATTAAGCCATGCAGTATCATTCCCTGTCAATAATATATCATCGACGTACACTAAAAAATAAACAAGTACATCACGAGCGGAATAAACAAATAACGAGGCATCCGCTTGGGACTTAATGAACCCACAACTCAACATAAACGTTGAGAGCTCCTGGTACCACGCTCTTGGCGCTTGTTAATCTGCAAACGTGAGTCGGGTACAGAGGATCGACCAATCCCGGGGGCTGCTCCATGTACACTTCCTCATGCAGCGTGCCATGAAGGAACGCATTATTGATGTCCAGTTGACGCATACCCCAACGGTTACTCATGGCAATGCTCATAACTAGACGTATAGTAACCGGTTTCATGACCGAGCTATAAGTCTCAAATTAATCTCAGCCAGCAGTCTGCAAGATTTGGTTTCGTTGTATTTCATGGATGATCCTTGATTAGGTGGGTTGGCCGTCCTTGCGTTAGAGTCGTTCCTTGCTCTTTTCACAGTCGGTCCCCCACCTCCGGTATTCCTCTTGCGGATTTGTTCTTGAACTCCCCGTTGTAGAAGTTGGATTCGGTAAAGATCGGCGGCGCTGGTGTAAGCTCATTAAGGGTTCTGGGCTTAGTTACGATTAGAGCCTTTTAAGCTTCGAAGTTGAGGCCCGTCACAAACTTCTCTATTTTGGTCGTCTCTGTAGACACCAATTGTGACACCCCGTAAATCTAAATATTGGTCAAGGATTAATTGAAGAATTAATCCAATTTTCCTTGCTAATCCATTTCTAAAAATCCTGAAATTTGATAGTCGAGGGACTAGATTTTGACTAGTCACTTAAGTCAAAAGGTTGTACCTTGTGCTTCTTGAGTTGTGCCCTTGTTCCCTTGTCTTTCCAACATTAGTAAGGGTAGAAATGTCTTTTCACCTAAGAATTGTGATTCAAGCTAACCTAGCAAGACTTTCTCATTTCATTCATCTTTTCAACCTAAAACTCAAACACTCTAGCCTCTCTCTAAAATAATTTAGCTTCTTTTCCAAGCAAGAAATTGAATTTCCAAGCCTTACAAAATTTTCTACCAAGATTCCCACTTTTTCCTTCTTGAGCATAAGAAAGGGTAAGATCCTTAGCTTTTTGGTGTTTTTAACCTTCTTTTAGGTGTCTTTAACTAAAGTTAGTATCTTTTTGTGTTTTGGTTTGTGTAAGAAGTTGGTGTGGAAGAAGGGCTTTAGGAAAAGGCTATTAAAGGTGGATAGAAGAAATTGTTAGGCTACAAAGGTAACCCATGCTATACAAAACCTATTTTCTTACTTATATGATGATTCTTGGCTTCTACTTGTTGTTCCTGTTGTGATTTGTGAGATTTGATGCATGATCTTGTGATGATGCATGTTTAGAGCTTGTTTTAGGTTTCTTGAATGCCATTGCTTGACTATTTCTTGGGTTCAAGTCATATCATTGTTGTGTGTGAGATTTTGGGTGTTTTGGACTTGAACTAGGCGTTGTTGTTGATTTTCCCCGAAGGGAAATTTTGGAGTACAATAGTGTACCCCGCGGGCGGAACGGCGGGCAGAGGCCTACCCGCCGCCCCACCCGCGGGAAACGTGGTTGCCTCGTGGGTGTGTACCTGTGGGCGGAACCACGGGTGGAGGTCCATCCGTGGCCCCACCCACGGGGTACGTTGTTGGTTGATGTCGGGGATTTGTTCCCCGTGATTCTTTCTTCTCGGTATTGATGTTTTGACCTCCTGATGTTGATTTATTGGGCTATTTGTGAGTCTTCTTGATGTTTCGTATGTCTAGAACGGTGTGTTAGGAATCCATGTAGGATTTGGTGTCTTGAATCGTGCTAAGGGTCCAACTTTGTGATTCGTTGGGCTAATGTGTGTCTTTGTGGTTTATTGGAACTAATTTTGGTTTACCCGTTTGATAAGCATGCTAGTTTGATGTTGATATGCTAGTATGTGTGGTTTGTCCTTCTTATTGAGATTGGCAACTTGTGTTGACAATCATTTGGTGTTAGATTGTAATCCTTTGTTGTTGAGTATGGTCTCATGTCTTTATTGTGATCTCTAGATTGATTCCTATGATGTGATCGTATGCAAAACGTTGTACCCTTTGTTGATACTTGATTGAGGCTATTGTTGAGCCTTAGTCTTATTGGTAAGGATTATGACATTGTGTGACTATGATTGAGATTGGTGGTTTGTTACTTGAGCTTTGCTCACGAGTTCGGCGGTTTTGTGATTATGATATTAATGGTACCCTTGAGTACTGAGAGTTCGGCAGTAATGTGGGTGGTGTAGGTGGGGGGTGCGACGGTCCCCGGAGGCAAAAGGTTGGACTCAGAAGTACAGGGTGGCACTAGGAGGTAACGGTTGGAACTGCGATAAGGCCAGGGGTAGCCATAAGGTTGGAACAGGGCATAAGGTTGTAACTATGAAACTTGTGACCCGTAGTTGTCACGGTGTGATTGTGATTTCCTTGCTTATGAGCATGTCTTGATGTGTTCTACCTTGTGAATGGTAGGATGCATCCTGAGTTGTGTTGTCTATGTTGGTTGTGGTCTTGTTTTTGTTGCGAGGTTGATGATCCTCATTTTTGTTGTGAGTGTGATGGTATTTGATGTTGACTTCCTTCATTGGTTTTAAAATGATATATATGGTATTCCTCGGTTTCAAATGACTTTGATTATATCTATCTATACTATGTTATTTAACGCGTATTGATGGGTTACCAGCATTATTCGCTGACCGGGTGTTATCCCCATGTTTTACAGGTTTTGAGTAGATGCCGAGCGCGCTAGATGTGGACGCTAGATAGAGTAGCTACCATGTTTAGACGTTTATCTTTTGTTGGCATGTGTGCCTAGATTAGCGGCCTGTGAGCCTAGACTAGTGGCCTATGTGCCTAGACTTAGCTACCTTTTGATGATTGATAGTTTTTAGCCTGTGCACCCATGGTTGATGGGTGTGGCATAACATCTCTCCAATTTTAATTAGTTTCCGCTGTTGATTATCTTGATGATTAGATGTTTACCTTTGAAATTAAGTTTTTAAAATGTGGTAAAAATCGGGGGTGTTACACCAATTCAGGTGCGAAACGAGCTAGCTCGAGAAATCGTTTGTGGTATTCCATTACCGTGGCCATCCCCTATTTCAGGTGGAGGAATTCTTCGTACATGGCTGCCCTTATGTGTGCGGGGTAGAACCGTCCCCGTAGTCGTACCTTTAGGGATTCCCAGTTGAATCCCGGTTCTTGCCTACAAGCAGGTCCTTCGTGAACCCACCAAAGTTCGGCCTCATGTTCGAAGTAGAATGAGGCTATCTCTACCCGGCGTCCCTCTGGACATTCTACTACCTCGAAGATTTTGCCGAATGTTCGGATCCATTCTTCGAGGGTCGTGGGATCTTCTTCTCCTAAGAAGATAGGCGAGCGATGGCTTGAGACTTGGCGAGCTACGTCTGAGTTTCCGTTTGGCGGTGGTGGTCGGTTGTTGTTATGGAGGATGGCGTTGCTCAGTGTCTGGGCGACCTGAGTTAGTTGTTGTAGGTTCTAAGCTAATGATTCGTGGGCAGAGGGTTCCGGGGTCCTTGACTGACTCCTTGTTGGCGCCATTCTAGTGTTCTACAGGGTCAACATCGATCGTAATGGTAAGTTAGGGGTTCGCATCCTTACTTTGATGCTATAATTATGGGGAACTCTTAAGCTAAGCACAGAATAGAGTAAGGAAAAGTTAAGCATATAATGATAGGTAAACACACAGTCTCACCGTGTGTCCTAAGATTCCTAAGTCTAGGTATTTAAATACTTAGAGTTAAAGCTTAACATCTTAAAGTCTCAAACTTAGAGTACTATCCTTGTGACACCCCGTAATCCAAATTCAATTAAGGGATTAATTAAGTAATTAATCCTAAACCAATTGGTAATTTAATTCCTTAAATTCCTGAAAATTCAATAGTCGGGGACTAGTAATTGACTAGTCAACCCAAAGTCAAGGTTGTACCTTAAGCTTTGTGAGTAGTTCCCTTGTTCCCTTACACCTCTTCATTTTAGTAAGGGTATTCATGACATTTCACTTTGTGTTAGTAATGCAAGCTAACCTAGTAGACACTCCTCATTCTTTTTCCTTACACTTCCCAAACTTGAGCTCTCCCTTCTCTATAAAAGTTAGATAGCTTTTCTTCCAAGCCAAGTTGGAGCTTTGTCAAATCTTCAAAGGTTGTCTCCAAGATTCTACCTTTCATACATTTGAGCATCTAGGAGGGTAAGATCTATGTTCATCTTGTGTTTTTAGTGTTTTCTAAGGTGTCTTTTCTTAAAGATAGAATCTTTATGATCTTTTGGTGTGTTCTTGAAGTGGGTTTGGAAGGTGAGCCTTAGTAGGAGCTTGGTGAAGTGTTAAGTGAAGGTTTTTGTCTACAAGAGGTAATCCATACTCTACAAAATCTATTTTGCTTACCTATATGATGATTTCTTGGATTCTACATGTGATTTGCTATGAAATGTGAGTGTTTATGCATTGTCTTGTGAAAATGCATATCTAGAGCTTGTTAGTAGGGTTTATGTATGCCATTGCTTGGCTATTCCTTTGATTCAAGTCATTTTGTTGTATTTGGTGAGATTTGGCATGTTTTGAACTTGAATTTGAGCTTGGAGTTGAAAATCCCCGAAGGGATATTTTGGTACAGGTTGGTGTACCCGCGGGCGGAACGGCGGGCAGTGGCCTACCCGCCACCCCACCCGCGGGGAACGTGGCTTGTGGGTGTTGGTACCCGCGGGCGGGACCACAGGTGGGGGTCTACCCGTGGGTCCACCCGCGGGGAACATGATGGTGTTGTTTGGGGATTTGTTCCCCGTGATTCTTTTGACTCGGTATTTGGTCTTTTGACTTCCCGGTGTTCTTTTGTGGAACTATTTGAGTGTCTTCTTGATATTTCGTATGTCTAGAACTATATGGTAGGAATCCATGTAGGTTTTGGTGTCTTGAATCGTGCTAAGTGTTCAACATTGTGTTTTGTTGAACCGTGATGAGTCTTGTGTGTTCTTCAGAACTACGTTTGGTTTACCCGTTTAATAAGCATGCTAGTTCGGTGTTTAAATGCTAGCGTGTGTGTTGTTTGCACCTTCCTATCGTTGATGATAACATGTGTTATTCATCGTTGTTGTTGGACTGCGATCCATTCCTTGATTGAGTATGGTTTCATATCTTCGTTGTGATCCGTTGATTGATTCCTGTTGTGGTGTGGTGTGTGTGGCTGTACCTGGATTGCATGATTTCGGTTTATGGGGCCTTAATCACCAAGGTACGGTAGTGGTACTCGTGGTGGCCATGACGTGATTATGGAGTTTGTGACCTGTGTGTCAGGTTCACGTATTTCTTGGGAGGCGTGTGTCGCCGTGTGTGTGATCGGTACCCTCGTGTACTATGAATTGGTGGTCTTGTTGGTGGTTGTTGGTGGGGGACGACGGTCCCAGGAGGGAAAAGGTTGGACTTGGTTGTACAGGGGTCCTGGAGGTAATGGTTGAAACTAGACATAGGGTTGGGGGTAGCCATAAGGTTGGAACCGAGCATAAGGAAGGCATATCAATTCGTGATGGGTGATGTCACGAAGGCTTGTGTAGCCGTTGTTGTGAGTTTCTCTTTTTGTGACGTGTGTAGTCACAAAGGCATGTGTTTCCTAGGCATGTGTTGCCATTGGGTGTGTTCTTATTCTCTTGTGTTATGCATGTCGGGTGTTAATCTACCGTGTGATGATAGATTATACCTTGAGCCGTTCTTGTGAGTCGTTGCACCTCGTGTGGTCTCGGGATGTGTTCCCTTATCTTGTTGTGAGTGCTTAGAGTCTTGTGTTGACTTCTGCTCTTGGTTTTGAACATATATATGTATATTCCGTTTCGCAAATGACTTTACATACGTATATCATATCTATGTATGATATTTCACATGTATTGGTGGGTTACCAGCATTATTCACTGACCGGGCGTCGTCCCATCTTTTATGTGTTTCTTTCAGGTGATGTGTAAACGTGAGCGCGGTCTAGAACCTGCTAGTGTAGTTCCCATGTCTTTTGTTGTTATGGCCTGTGTGCCAAGGATAGACTTTAGTACTTTGGTTATGTATGGATTTTAGTTTATGAATCATGCAGATGTTGGCCTGTGCGTTCACCTCTGGGTGAGCGTGGCATAGGACCCTTTCGTTTCCAGTTTATATAATCCTTTTTCAGTCTTCCGCTGTGTTTGATGTTTTGATTAGTTAATTGCATGTTTAAGGCTTAATTTAGCATGGAAATTAGGGGGTGTTACAATCCTAGATGCAGCCTAGATTCTTAAAGTCTAGCTCTTAACATTCCGAGTGTGTACGTACCTAGAGTTCAAGCTTAATATCTCAAATTCTTATCCTAAAGGCATTGTCCTAGGGTCGAACTTGGACTCTGATACCAACTGTAACACCCCTAAATTTTGAGATATTTAAAACTTATAAAATAAAGGCGAATCTGTCAATTAAATCTCAAACAGAGCATAAAGCTATCCATAAGTGTCGGGGTGCTATGCCACACCTAGGTTTGAGAACCTAGGTGCACAGGCTAAACTAACCAAGCATAATGAATCCTCAAATCAATATTCAAATACAATCCCAAGGCACGCAGGCCAACTACTGTGCTAAGGCTGCTTAAGCTAAGTCCAAGGTTCTGACTAGCGCGCTCCGAAGCTAATGCTCATTACTTGAAAAACATTCGGTATAACAACCGTCAGCGAATAATGCTAGTAACCCACTCCAACTCGTTAAGTACAATATAGGTAGATATAAGAAACTAATTTTGAAACTGGAATACATATATACTTACGAGACTCTATTTTAAATCCAAGATCAGGACTCAAGACACGTTAATAGACCCAACAGTAAAAAATAATCATAAAGACTAACATGCATCCTAAGAACGCAATACAAGGCATAACAGACAGATAAACATATAAAATAGCAATTAGAGGCAACGAAGGCATTCAAGACAGTCAATTAACAAGTAGTCATCAAGCACACAATTCATCCTCCAACCTTATACCAAGTTCCAACCTTGTAGCTCCCCTCCGTCCTTATATTAGTTCCAACCTATACCTCTATGCCACCCTTATATCACCACCCCTTATGCCTCCAGGCAACTACATGCCCCCACCGACAAACCGCCTATCAACCACCAACGTATCAAGATGGTGCCGCAGTGCCATTGAATGATCCGCACCTCTAGTGCCAATATCAAGGGGTTAGCGCATATAGCTCTAACATGACACCGCAACACTTATAACTTGACACGTGCTCAACGGCAAGCAAGTCTAAGGTGGGTGTGTGCCTCCAGCACAGTCACCGCTATGACCTGTACCTTTAGTACAATGACCGGGCACAAGTGGTGCCAATCTCCAACAATTCATTACCACCAATCACAACCTCATCATCATCATCATCATCATCATCAGTCACACCGGCCATTGCGCAATGACCACAATACTCATCATCATCCAATCAATTAACACATAATCAAATAACAATCAAGACACAATAACAACGACACGTATTACACATGAATTCCTAGAACGATACCTAAAACACTAAACGAGACTCATATACAACAAACGAGGTACAACGAGACACGGGGAAACAAAAAATGGGAGAAAACATCACGAACCACGACCGATTTCCAGCGGGTAGGTGGCGGGTGAGTGACCACCCGCCAGCGGTCACTCGCCTTTCCAGCGGGTAGCCGGCGGGCAGACCACCGCCCGCCAGCTGCCCGCTGGAAACAGCGTCTCGGGCAGCGGGTAAGTGGCGGGTGGTCAGTCCCCCCACCTACCCTCCACTGATAAACAAGCAACTTTCGGTCCCGGGATCTCTCGTGGAACCCGAAACCATGTCCAGACACATTCAAACATATAACGACAACACCACGTATTCAATTAACGGGATTAAACAAAGAATCATACCAGATACGTTCTAACACGACTCCTAAACATACCAAGACCCACATAAATCATATAACGGTTCAGGAGCATCCGGAACTACAAGAATATCAAGAAATCTATATGCAGAGTCCTAAACACAAGTCCTAGGCTAGACTCAACACCCGATCATGCATAATCCCACCCAAATATACCAAGATCATCATAATACGAAATTCACGATATAAACCCTAGGGCTCTAGACATTATCAAACTACAAGATCATTCATATAATCAATCACAATATCAAGAACATCAATATTATCACATAAACACAATATAAACCCTAGACAAAGCTCTATCAAGACTCAAACATAGAATCACATATCAAAGGAGCCGTTGAATAAGATATAGCAAGGAAAATAGGTTTTGTCGAGACATGGGTTACCTCTTAGCCCTAATCAATATCCTTGGCACTAAGGTTCTTCTCTAAGATTTCCCTCCAGTGGATTCCTCTACGTTTGGTGGTAGGGGGATCCCTCTGTAGGTTTCTCTTCGGGAATATCTTGTGTGGCAGGATTAACTGTGGTAGGGTTTCTAAATGCTTCCTAAGCCCCTATATATAGATTCAGGAGTCCCAATTAGGGTCTGAATGGTAAAAGGTCCACTTATCATATTCCTTATAGGACTAAGGACTTGGTTAAGGATAAGGGTCCATGGTCCATTGTGGACCACGCTAATTAATTGATGGGGATTTTAGTCTAATTAAATCATTCTTAATTATATGGTAACGACATTAATTAAATAATTAATCCGGATACGGAGGCCGTAACACGGGGTGTTACACCTAATCTAGACCATTAAATCAGAATGATGTATAGCTGAGATTAAAAGGAACAAATCACACGGATTAAGGAAACAAATCCCTTTAAAATATTAAAATATATAAATTTAGGGTAAATCAGTCTTATTAAAAGATATGCATTCCTATACAAAATGATGTGCATTCCTATAATGAGTGTTGTGCATCGATAACTTTATTGTTGTGCATTCAAACCCCACCAAAAAATTCTACAGTGGACATCTCAATGTCCTACGATGCACTGAACTATGTGCTATAATGCACAACTCTCTAGCCTACGGTGCACAACTTACAACACTAGGTTGCACAATCAGCACACACAATTGCATAATCGTACTACCCAAGCATTTGTACATATACACGACCATCCAAATATAGACAATATTATACTAAAAAAAACGAGCAAAAAAAAAAATAAAAAATACTAATTAGTTTGCATGGGCGAACACTTGATCAATAATGAAGAAATCGCGGCTCCAAATTGCAACAGTGATGATCCAAGAAAAGAGGAAACCAATTTGGCCAAGGATTAAACATGCATTCACACAAAAAATAGAAAAAGACACTACTACCCCTCTTTAATTAAAAAATCTATCCATGTCATCTCACGAACTCAAATCTGGGCCATCTAAAAATAAAAAATAAAAAAACAAACGCACAATATTAGCCATCACGTCCTCACCTAAGGATGAGTCCTCATTTAATCATATATATATATATATATATATATATATATATATATATATATATATATATATATATATATATATATGTATGTATGTATGTATGTGTGTGTGTATGTATGTATGTATGTATGTATGTATGTATGTATGTATGTATGATGTGTGTGTGTGTGTGTGTATGTATGTATGTACACACACATACATACATACATACATATTAGTTAGTGGTTTGGTGTTTAGGATTTGTTTTGGTTGTTTTAGATTTGATTTTCATATGTTGTTTTGTTAAAGTTATTTCCTCTCATTTCGTTTGCGAGTTATTTCCTCTCTTGTATTTAGCGAGTTTTCCTCTCGTTTATTTGGCGAGTTCTTTTTTCATAAGGTGAATCAATTTATCTAATAATAATGAAGTATGTTTGCTTCATCCCGAGCACTGAAGAAGATCTGAACCTTGATAAGTAGTTCAGATTCATGGAGATATTGTCTATGGACAGAAGAGCTGCAATAGAGTAAGACTTGGGTAGCAAGATCATTAACAATATCAAAGAAGCTTCAGGTTCTCCAAACGAATTCAACTTCAATCTTAAAAAACAGTCAGAGATTCAAGTTTCGTGTAGCATTTGAAATTTGTTTCAATATCTGATTGTAAGAATGTTTTATAATTCCATTGATCTTATTGTAAACTTTTCATCGTATGATTAATGAATTAGCTCTTTTATTTCAAAAAAAAAAAAAAAAAAGTCTAGATACGTACACATAGCATAACAAGTGACTATTAGTTTTTTCATGGGTGAATATAATGTCCACAGTGATCTATCAGTTAATAAGGATTTCTATCATTGTACTATTGTAGGGATAAGTGTACTTCCTCTCCCAAAAGGGGATCTAATCTTCACACTACTGTCGTCGAGGTTCAAACCATATTTAATTTTTTTCACTCAAATACTGCTTACTGAACCTTTGAGCTAATTAAGCACGTGCATGCAATAATAAGTATACTTCTCTGTAATATTATTTGCATCAGATCTAGCAAAATTTTGTTTAAGTTGTTCCCATAAAGATTGAATTCCCAACCCAAGCTAAGGGCCCCCACGCCCCGCCCCGACAGAGCATCTAGAATGATAGAAATCATGGTAACTCAACTGAACACAGAGACTAGACATTTGCTTACTGCGCACAAAGAATTCCCCTCACTTCGAAAGGTTGCTCCACACTGTCGTCGCTGGTGAAACTCGATCCCGGCTTATTATTCCCAAA
The DNA here is from genome assembly GCF_001879475.1 of Ipomoea nil. Lineage (NCBI taxonomy): Eukaryota > Viridiplantae > Streptophyta > Magnoliopsida > Solanales > Convolvulaceae > Ipomoea > Ipomoea nil. Next base: position 1,231,951 of record NW_017617365.1, read on the forward strand.
CGTCACCACTGTGACCAACTGAGCTGTCCATGTGTGACAAAATTTGTTTAAGTGACATTAAGATGTGATGTTGGTCAATTTTGGAAGTGAGTCTTTAAATAATGATTTTCACCAGCTATTCACATGTCAACAATTCATTAATATGGGAATTATTCTCTAAACTACTACAATTGGTTGTTGAGACAATGTGCTGATTAATATGAGAAAATAATTAAACTAAGTTAGCAAAATTAGTTTAAGCTAAGTAACATTAAGATATGATGTTGGTCAATGTTGGAAGTGAGTTTTTAAATAATGATTTTCACCAACTATTCTCTTGTCAACAATTCATTAATATGGGAATTATTCCCTAAAATGCTACAATTGGTTGTTGAGACAGTAATTATCCGTTCAGAACTTGTAGTATACGAAGTACATAGTTTAACAAGTGCCTAAGCTATTAGATTTTTCATGGGTCCATTTTCACACTGATCTATCAATTATTAAATAATGATTTCCATGGTTGTTAGATTTTTAGAAAATAATTGTTTGTCTTGAACAAGCAGAAGAGAGTAGGGTGTTAAGAATAAATTTTCAAAGCAGGATTTAGAATTTTATTGCGTGTAGATGTGTAATATGTTAGACTAAAATATCACATGCATCATAATTATGTGATTATAGGATCGACTAACCTCCAGCCATAGTTTCTGTTACGGTTGAGCGATCCGGACTGCTGCAGAGATAACGAGTATTTTGTCTCTCACTTTACTCAGCTCTCTCTAGATGGTGTATGAGGTATGTAATGTGAGCAGTGAGAGGACTAGTGACCTTATATAACCACTGGCCATCATTGTGGTTGATTGTCTTTAGGTCTCCTAAACCCTAACCAGACTCCTAATCATAATGGTAGTCTAGCTATTAGGTTATTAGTGTTGCACCACATATCAAATACTGAATATTATCATAACTTATCCTAATGTTATAATAATAGTAACGGATAAACGTTACATTCTCCCACTTGGTGCAAGCACTACCACTCAATAACAGAAAAACACCAACCATAATGATATGTTCTCATTAGCACGAGTAGTATCCATTATGATCAAATGCAAACTGCCATTGGGCACTTAATTAGGAAACAAAACCCAACGAAATAAACCCTATGTTTATTCCAAGTCCCTGAAGTACATTTTCTCATCAATATGAAGCAAATGAAGGTGTACACACTTAATTGAGAAAATGTCTGAATGCCAAAGAATTTTAAACTGAATGTATATACAAATTCCATAGTGGGAAAAAATCCCATTTTCTGAACCAGATCCTTGAATTTAACTGAAGGCATGCATTTAGTCAAGGGATCTGCTGGCACCAACTCAGTATGAATGTGTTCAAAGAATACAACTTTATTTTTGACACGATTCCTAATTGCTAAGAACTTGATGTCGATGTGCTTAATTCGACTCCCACTTTTGTGGTCTTAGCTAGGAAGACTGTAGCTGAGTTGTCACAGTAGACTTTCAATGGCTTAGATATAGAATCCATAATTCTAAGCGCAGAGATAAAATTCTTTAGCCAAACACCCTATGAAGTTGCCTCGAAACTGGAAACGAACTCGGCTTCCATGGTAGAAGTAGCTATTAAGGACTGTTTAACACTTCTCCATGAGACAGCCCCACTGGCCATAATAAAGACGCACCCTGAAGTTGATTTCGAGAATCAACACAGCCAGCAAAGTCCGCGTCTGAATAACCGACAAGATCTAAATTGTCCGTCTGCCTAAACCCAAACTTGTACAGACTCGAATATATCCAAGACATCCAACAAGGGATGTTCTCCATGGATTCTTTCTCCAAACCATTTTTCGGACACTGGTCCAAACTGAATTTATCCCCCTTAGCTATGGGAGCAACGTCAGATGAACAATTTTACACATGAAATCTCTCTAAAACTTTGTTTATATAGGTTTCTTGAGATAAACCCAGTATACCCCGGGACCTATCTCTACGAATTTTAATGCCGATAACGTAAGAGGCATCACCCATATCCTTCATATCAAAGTTTTTAGAAAGAAATTGTTTCACATCACGAAGCATCCCCTTATCATTGGTGGCAAGTAAGATGTCATCCACATATAAAACAAGGAAACAAATTTTACTCCCACTCACCTTCTGGTATATACAGTTATCTGAGGGATTTTCAACAAAACCAAATGAAGAAATTACCCCATCGAATTTGATATACCATTGACGGGAGGCTTGTTTTAAACCGCATATGGATTTCTTAAGCTTACATACTAAATGCTCACCACCCCTAGAAGAGAAACCTTCAGGTTGTTTCATATAAACCTCCTCTTCTAGATCACCATTTAGGAAAGCGGTTTTCACATCCATTTGTTGCAACTCAAGATTAAAATGTGCAACTAATGCCAGAATGACCCGAAGTGAATCTTTCTTTTATACAGGAGAAAAGGTCTCCTTGTAATCGATTCCTTCTTTTTGAATAGATCCCTTGGCAACAAGCCGGGCCTTGTATCTCTCAATGTTGCATAATGAGTTTCTTTTAGCCTTAAAGACCCATTTACAACCAACGGCCTTGGCCCCATTAGGCAACTCAACAAGATCCCAAACTCCATTGTCCTTCATGGAATTCATTTCATCTTTCATGGCTTCTAACCATAAGTCAGACTGTGCACAATTTGTGGCTCGAGAGAATGTTTCAGGATCATCTTCAGCCCCTATGTCAGATTCTTGTAGATACGAAACATAATAACTAGGAACTGCTGATCGCCTTACCCGAGTAGACCGTTTTAAGGTTGGACCTCCACCGCCTTGCACATGCTGCAGGTCAACTACCTCTTCAGGAACTGATGGCAGTTCTTGAATTGGTTCAGTCTGCATCGGCTCAGAATCTTGCTGTATATCCTGAGTTGGTTCAACCATTGGTTCGAAATCTAATTCAGGGGATTGCTGTAAGTCCTGAATAGGGTCTTCCAAAGGTTGATCCTCAACAGTTTGTGGAATCTGAACGGTAGGTGGTATATCTGCAGGCAGAACTAAAGGAGCACTGCGGATAAGTACCACCAGATGACGTAGAAAGGTGAGAGTCAATATGATCGAAAGAAGGAACTAAGTCCTTAAACCGATCACTCTCACTAATCAAGTCATCTTCAAGAAATTTAGCATTCCTTGATTCCACTATCCTAGTAGTATGAGATGGACAATAGAACCTATAACCTTTAGAAGATTGTGCATATCCAATAAAGAAAGCACTAATCGTCCTTGGATCAAGTTTCTTCTCGTGTGGGTTATATATCCTCACCTCAGACGGACATCCCCAAACACGCATATGTTGCAAACTCAGTTTCCAACCTTTGAATAACTCAAACGGTGTCTTAGGGACAGCCTTGGTTGGAACACGGTTTAATATATACGTTGTCGTCTTAAGCGCTTCATCCCACAACGACTTAGGAAGCTTAGAGTTGCTAAGCATACTCCGCACCATATCCAGAAGGGTCCGGTTTCTTCTTTCAGCTACACCATTTTGGTCCGGAGAACCAGGCATGGTGTATTGGGAAACAATCCCATGCTCTTGAAGAAACTTAGCAAAGGGACCAGGTGCTTGTCCATTCTCAGTATATCTACCATAGTATTCACCACCCCTATCAGACCTAACTATGTGTATTTTCCTGTTACATTGGTTTTCAACTTCAACTTTAAATGATTTAAAGGCATCCAATGCTTCATGTTTATGATGAAGTAAATACACATAGGAAAATCTTGAGAAGTCATCAATAAAGGTGATGAAATATTTCTGACCAGGTATTGTCATATCAGGACAACATATGTCAGTATGAATAATTTCCAACAACGTTGAACTTCTATTGGCACCTTTCTTTGACTTGTTTGTCTGCTTACCCTTAATGCAGTCAACGCAAGTCTCAAAGTCAGTATAGTCTAGAGTAGAAAGTACTCCATCCTTTACCAACCTTTTAATACGCTCAAGGGAGATATGACCTAATCTCCGATGCCACAACATTGAGGAATTGTCGTTAATACTGCACCGTTTGGTGCCGTTTTGAACATGTAAAGAATTGTAAACTGAATCATTCTTTAATTTAAGACGGAAAAGACCATTAGACAATGTACCAGTACCAACACAAGTAGAATAACGAAATAACTTGAAATCATTGGCATTAAATTCAAAAGAATATCCGAAGGGTACAAGTCTAGATACTGAAACTAAGTTCCTAGAAAAACTAGGAACATAAAATGTCTTTTCTAACGTCATTACAAAACCATTGTCCAAAACTAAATTGCAAACTTCGACAGTTTCGACTGGTGACGCAATCTTGTTTCCAGAGAAGATGCTACACTCAATTCCCGTTGGCTGTCTCATTTTTGTCATATCCTGCAAAGAGTTTGCAATGTGGATTGTTGAACCAGAGTCAACCCACCAGGAATTAGTATTAACTTCTGACATGTTAGATTCGAAACAAACGAAAGAAGATGGAGCATACCCAAGCTTAGCCACAAGCCTTTGTTCCTCCATTGCACACATGGTTATCAACTCATTGATAGACCAGTCCTCTTTATGTGTGATGTAGGAAATCTTAAAAGGATTGTACTCCTGAGGGAGGGTATCAAGTGCAAAAAGCACCAAATAATCATCTGGTAGAATGATTTCCAACTCCTTTAATTGAGCCGTAATATCCCTGAGTTGCATAATGTGTTCACGCGTTCCCTTGACAGTGGAAAGACGCAAATTTCTCAACTTCATGATTAGAGTCATTGCCAAAACTTTCTTTGATTCAATGAAGTTATCATCGATAGCTTTGAGCAAGGGTTTCGCTTTCTTAATGTCCTCAAAGCAAAAACGAATTTTTCTAGAAATTCTTGACTTAATGAAGAGCACACATAATCCATTGGATTTCTCCCATTGTGCGCGAAGCTGCTTGGCTTCGCCAGTGCTTTCTTCAGTAACCTCAGGGGGTTCCTCATTGAGAATAGCGTAATCCAACTCTAATAATCTTAATTGCAAGAGAATAGCATCTTTCCACTCTTTGTGATTATCTTCATTAAGGATTGGAACATTAATTTGTGTTTGGGTGACAGGATGAGTTGCTGTAAAGAATAATAATTAATGCTTGGTTAGAATTTTCGAGGCACAAAAAATTAGAGAGAGATACTGAAGTACATAATATTACTAATGTAAAATTATGCAAAAAATAAATTCGGATGCCATAAAAATTGCCTGTGGGCTAAATTTTTACGCATAATGAATTTACCAAAACTGAATGGTGGAAACGGAATGGGTGCGATTTTAATTTTTCCACTCTTAATGACAAAACTACCAAAACTATATGCCGATACATAATCCCTGTGGGCAAATTATGATCATAGTATGGTATTTCATCCTAATTAACCCTACAAATATAACAAAATTGCCTGTGGGCTAAATTTTGCCATATCACCCAGAGTGAATTACAATATTCTTGCATTAACTTTATGTGAGTAAAACTTAATATGTAATTTTGGAAAAATTAAAGATGCTGTGGCTACTCTTTAATTAACCAAAGAACATAATCACATTAGCAAGAAAACCTAATAAACAAACAGATTAAACCAAAATATGATAGACAATCCTTAGGTATACTCCCAGGAAAGTTGGTCGAGACGAAGCTCGGTTAAATACCAACTCCTTAGACAGAGTAGTGTCGCAAGGGGACTAGTAGCAACAAGGCTTTTAAGCCAGGGCCATAGAACTAGTATTCCTCCCCAAGAAACTTCCCTAATTCATGTGTTCTCATTTTTGAAGTAAAATCGTTTGAGAGATCTAAAGAGTAGTTTCACCTTGGATAAGGCTTTGAATAGGGTAAAACTACGAATTGTTTATGTACTTAATGTGCTTTAGGAACTTTATAAAACACGAGTGGAGTAATAACTGAAGGTTGAGTAATAATATGCATAATCTAACCTGAAAGGCACTAATTCACCTAAAAGGCACTAATTCAGGCATAGCATGTAATTCAGACCTAAAAGGCTCTAAATTTTTCTTAATGAACATGCTTTTCTACAGGCATAATTATAACAGTCAAATAATTATTGCAATAAAGAGATAAATAGCATGCTCAGATTATGCATATTACTCACAAATACTCCACAATTAAATTGCAACACTTAATACAATTTAAACTGAAAAACATTAATAAATTAAAAATTCAACTGAAAAATTAAAACTGAATAATTATTCAAAGTTGAATAATAATTTAATAATGGACTTAATAAAAAAAAAATTTCAATTGGATAATTTAATTAGAAGAAGTCCAAATATGATGATGATATTAAACTGAATGAATTGATGTAGTCCAAATATCAATTCAGGCTTGACCCAAAACCATAACAGGCCCAGTAAAAAATAATAATAATATTATTATTATTATTAATTTTTTTTTATATGAGCCCAGGTCTGGCCCAAATGGCCAGACCTGGCCCAATTAACTTAAGCCAAACATTCATCATCCATCTTCTTCATCTGAATAATCGCAAGCCAGCACCGGAATTCGAAAAACAAGAAGCAATTTCCGGCGAAGCAGCGAAAAGGCCAAAAATAAAAAATAATTATCCAATTTAATTAATTTTTTTTTTGTTTCTTAATGCGGAATAAACTAAAATTTCCAGCAGTCCAGATAATTTAATTGCGAACCAAAGAATATTCACCATATGTAATTGAATTATACAAATATGTATACAACATATGCAAATATTATATGCAATTAAACGAACTAGGCAGAGATTATTTATGGCGACTGATACCAACTGTTAGACTAAAATATCACATGCATCATAATTATGTGATTATAGGATCGACTAACCTCCAGCCATAGTTTCTGTTACGGTTGAGCGATCCGGACTGCTGCAGAGATAACGAGGATTTTGTCTCTCACTTTACTCAGCTCTCTCTAGATGGTGTATGAGGTATGTAATGTGAGCAGTGAGAGGACTAGTGACCTTATATAACCACTGGCCATCATTGTGGTTGATTGTCTTTAGGTCTCCTAAACCCTAACCAGACTCCTAATCATAATGGTAGTCTAGCTATTAGGTTATTAGTGTTGCACCACATATCAAATACTGAATATTATCATAACTTATCCTAATGTTATAATAATAGTAACGAATAAACGTTACATAATATAGATTAGAATTTTGTGACCCGATTTTTTTATTTTTTTTATTTGCAAAATATAGAATCAAAATAACAAAGTATCAATAGGTAAGAGCATCACCATAAGAATTTTTTTTGAATTTTTTGTGGGGTCAAGAGCTGAGGTGAAGGAAAAAGAGAAGAGGAGAGAGAACTGTGAGGAGTTTCTGCAATACAAAGTTTTTTGTGAGGTCAGCTAGAAAATTAAAAAAAAAAAAAACATTCTGATGCACGTTATGCACACCATATGCGCCCGGCCGAGCATGCATTCCATGCGCCTACTGGATGTGGTAAACTTAATTTTTTTTACACTAATTTTCTTCTCTTTTTTTTTTTCCTCCATTGTCTCACTCCTAATTGGCCTTAAAAAAAATTACAAAAAAAACTCCATTATTGAGCTTGCTCTAAGATAGACAAACAACTAAGGATCTAAAACAAAAGAGGTTGAATGACAGGTGATGTTGTAAGACTGTTGCTGCACTCCTAATCCTAGAAATGTGCAATGAAGTTCAGAAGTATATATGTAAAGTGTGTAGGTGGGAGGAAAGCTTGGAGTTTTCAAGATTGTTGCTAAATGGTAGAGTGGGTTTTTTTTTTTTTTTTTTTTTTTTTTTTTTTTTTTTTTTTTTAATGGTGGTTTGATATTTCTATTAATTAGTTGGCTATTGAGTAATTAAATAGTAATTTTCACCTAGCATTAAGATGTGAACCATTCATTAAATAATATGGGGATAATTGATTAGATCAGAATACTACCGTTTGTAATATAGAGATTGGAGTATATGTTTAGTTTAAAAAAAAAAAAAATTAAATGTCAGTGACTCATGTTAGAGTTTATATTTTAATTTCTAATTATTGGAATTTTTAGCATGAAATGGTATAGAAACTGACTATTTTGTAGTACAAATATATGTGGGGTGCACTTTCAATTTGTGTCGGATCAAAGTAGATTCGGATTCTTCGTAGTAAGACAAAGAAATTGATATATTCTATGCTCAAAACGATTAATTGATGAATGAGAAATTGATTCTAAAAGTATATCCATTTGAGTGAAAAAATGAAGGTGGAAAGGATTTGTAAAATCATTTGTCACAAATTGGTTTGGGTGGTACATAACTATATTATATGTGAAATAGACTTGAGGCATATTAAATTGTTTAGCATAGAAGTTCTTTATTGCGTCTATGGGTGCAAAAAAGTTTGACTCGTGTACGTCGACTTGAACTACTCTTTGGAGTACACTTCTTCTTTCAATTTATTTTTTAAGAATTAACTCAAGAATAAAGTTGTTGTTATGGAGAGTTACATATCTGAATTTATTTCATAACTGAAGTTGTTTTCTCCTTAACCCAATTGTACATCTATTTGCTTTCGAACATTTGTTATATACCGTATGTAATACTTTTTTTTTTTTTTCGAAAAGACCGTACGTAATACTTAGTTGACCCAATGGTACGCATTTAATTGATCCAAATTCTTCCAGGGTCGTCAAAATGCATATTTGAGTTTTTACCTTAAAAGAAATGTAATTTTTCTTGAGTACTAAACAACATCTTTGTCCAACCAACTACATTTGGTTGGGACTTGGGAATAGAAATATAAATAAAATACTTACATTTTTGTTTGGTGCATGATTAACGATGATAACTGCATTTTTTATGATTATACAATTGTCAATTGGATTAAAATATTTATTGGAGATTGTTCTTAAATAGAATACATTATTCAACATTTGTGACGGTAAATATGTTATCGGATAATATTATTATTATGTGTGAGCAAAGATAAGTTGTATTGTTATAGTTTTCAGTACAGAAATCAGAGTGTGTCCCTGCTCAGCTATGGACTTTCTACTTATACTAAGTCCCCTAACAGTAAGTAACAGTAGTATGATGAGGAGCCGAGCAATTATTTCTCTATGTTAAATGAGCGTAGTAAATGGTCTGTAATAATCATCTTTGTCCGTTGGACTTCTGCCTGTTGGATTGCTGCCCATTGGACTCCTCTTGAGTATTTTCGGGTTAGGTGTTTATTAGTGGTCCGTGTCGGGTGCTTGACCCATTACTCTGTCACCAGCCCCCTACTCCTGAGTTAGCGAATGTAACTGAGCTGGCTTGGGAGTAAAATGCATCAAAGATCCTCTTTTTTCCTTTTCTTTTTTTTTTCTTAACCAAAACCACGGAGGCGCGATCTCAACTCGGGACTCGATCAGTTTTGGCGGAGGCAGACTCGGCCAGTTTTGACCGAGGAGGACTTGGCCAGTTTTGCCAACTCGACCAATTTGGCCGAGGCGGACTCCGCCAGTTAGGCCGAGCAGTTTTGGTCGAGGCGGACTCGGACAGTTTGGCCGAGGCAGACTCGGCCTTTTGTGTGTGTGTGTGTGCGTATGTGTGTTCGTAGCTTACTTCGACCGGTTGTAGGCTCGATCAAAGGTCGGCTCTTCCGTAGAGTAGTGAGTGAGGTTAGCGCCGTACTATTCCTTAGGGGATAGCGTTTTCGTAACCAAACTTTGAGTTCGACAAAGAAACGTCCTTCCGTCGGGTAGCTAGCTGGACTAGTTACATCAATAATCATATTGTTGATCTTGTTATGTTTTAGCGAATAAAATGCTTTTTGCGCTGCACGAGTTCCACCTCTAGCTCCTTCTCTCCATCTTCCATGATATGACTGTACCCTCTCTTTGTGTTTTAGGATGATGGCTTAGGGCACTCTCCCTTTCACCACACGTTTTTAGGTTGGCCTTGTTGTTGATGCTGTTGTTTTTGCCCTGGATGCTTCACAAACTGAGTGAAGTATCCCCTTTGAATAAGCTCCTCTATTTATTTCTTCAAAACGTGACACTCATTAGTGTCATGGCCAATTTGCCGATGGAACCGGCAATGCTTGGTCTGGTCTATCTTAGGGGAAACTTTCATGCACTCTTCTGGCAACTGCACCATCCCCATCTCCTCGGCTTGGTCTAGAATTATGCTGACAGGATGGGTAAGTAGGGTCAAATGACGCAAAGGGATCAAACAGGGTCCTCCTAAAGATTGGTCTCTACTTCCCTTTTTCGGTGGAGCCGCGCCTGACACCTGGTTGGTTGGACCCGTTTTCTCGGACTTTCCTCCTGTCTTGCCTTCCTCCTCTTCCCTTTTCTTCTTATCAGTCTATTCTATTTCTGCGTAGCGATTGGTTGTCCTCATTAGATCTTCGTAAGAGCGAGGTTGATAGGTGTTCAACTGCCTATAAAAATCTCTTGATCTTAACGCTCGAATAAATATCGGAATCGTCGCCTTAGAGTCAAAATCGTATACGTTGTTGACCTCTTTTTTCCACTTGCTCAGAAAATTTCTGGGGCTTTCCCCTCCACGGTTGTTATTGAGTTGGTCTCGAAGATCGTGCCATTGCTATAAGCTTGTTGCCGAAAGAAAAAGATGTATGTATTTGCATGTTTAAGAGTTGATCTCATGCTCTCAATGAAAGCACCAATGGCGTTAAATATGTTACCGGATAATATATATTATTATTACGTGTGAGCAAAGATAAGTTGTATTGCTATAGTTTCAGTACAAAAATCAGAGTGTGTCCCTGCTCAGCTATGGACCTTCTATTTATACTAAGTCCCCCAACGGTAAGTAACAGTAGTATGGTGAGGAGCCGAACAATTATTTCTCTGTGTTGAATGAGCGTAGTAAATGGTGTGTAATAATCATCTTTGTCCGTTGGACTTCTGCCTGTTGAATTGCTGCCCGTTAGACTCCTCTTGAGTGTTTTCGAGTCAGGTATTTATTAATGGCCCAAGTCAAGTGCTTGACCTATTACTTTGTCACTTTGATATAATGGAGACCTTCCTTGATAGAATATAATGAAGAATGAAGTCGTCCCAACGGGAATGGAGAGTGAAGAAAGAGAGTATGAAACTAAGGTTGGAACTTGAGTTGTCTTTCTTCCTTATTCTTGGATTCCTTAAAAATAATAGTTTACCAATTCCCATATTAATGAATTTTTAATATCTCAACAACCGGTTGAAATCACTATTTAATGACCATTGTAGACATTGAATTTCCAAAACTTAAAAAAGTGTTAATAGGTTCTCGATCTGCTACAAATTGAAACCACAAAACATGTAATATATTGCAACTTACTTGGAGTATTTTAATGGAGAATTCACATTTTTTGGATTATTTACATTATCCAAACATCCATGAAAATCAATATTTAATCATTGATCAATCTGGACGTTAACATTTGACCAGCGAAAAATTTAATAGTCACCAATTCAAACAACTTTCATTCAGACTCAGATTTGGATCTATTAGATGAATACAAAACCGGCAAATTATATTCTGCAACCGCATGGTGCACACAGTTGTAAAAACGACTTTATTTTACTTTAAATTTTTTTTTTTATTGCTGTTAGTAATGTAAACATATGTTCATAATTTTATAATTTCACATTCTGAATGTATAGTTATAAATGTGTAGTTATGCAATTCTGAATGTATAGTTATGAAGTTATGAATGTATAGTTATGCATGCAATTCTGAACGTATAGTTATGAAGTTATAATTTCACATTCTGAATGTATAATTCTGAAGTTATGGATGTGTAGTTATGCAATTCTGAATGTATAGTTATGAAGTTATGGATGTGTAGTTATGCAATTCTGAATGTATAGTTATGAAGTTATGGATGTGTAGTTATGCAATTCTGAATTATAGTTATGAAGTTATGGATGTGTAGTTATGCAATTCCGAATGTATAATTATGATGTTATGGATGTGTAGTTATGCAATTCTGAATGTAAAGTTATGAAGTTAATGGATGTGTAGTTATGCAATTCTGAATGTAAAGTTATGAAGTTAATGGATGTGTAGTTATGCAATTCTGAATGTATAGTTATGAAGTTAATGGATGTGTAGTTATGCAATTCTGAATGTATAGTTATGAAGTTAATGGATGTGTAGTTATGCAATTCTGAATGTATAGTTATGAAGTTATGGATGTGTAGTTATGTAATTCTGAATGAATAGTTATGAAGTTATGGATATATAGTTCAAATTATGCACAACATAACGCCGTTAACGGCAATCGAAACTGATTTTTTTTAAATCGGATGTCAAAACGACGTCGTTTTTGCAAACGTGTGCACCATGCATGGTGCACACGGTTGCACAGCATAACGACTCCACAAAACCAGTTAAATCTACAGTTGCATGGGACGACACGTGACGCGTGCTGATTGGTTCGCATTTTTTCACCTGGGCGCGCCATTCGCACTCGAACACAACTATATATATATATATATATATATATATATATATATATACTATACTATACTAATAAGAGCCCAAGAGAGTTAGGCCTATAATGGGTAGAAAAAATGGCGGAATCAAATAAATGGCTCAGATTGATTAAAAGATTGATAAGATTTAAATTTTACACTAAAATTTCCTAAAATACCCACACCGTTACTAATTCCGTTAAAATTTTAAGAATTGCCGTTAGTTCACCGTTAACTTACTCATTGATTTCAATAAATAAAAAAAGGTCTTAGGTTCGAACCTCATCCCAATCAAAGTTGGCATAATTAGTACTCTTATTCCCACAATGCTCTGTCGGGTCAGAGTGTGGGGGGCCCTTTGGGAGAAGGATTACCTATTTAAATACGCAAATTCAACCTTCAATTATCTATGCATGAACAATTTCAATATAATCTTGCCTTAATATACTTTAAAGTACTTATTTAAAAAAAAAACATTGGGCATTATCTCAATCGCGCAATGTGTCAATTTCAGAGCAGCGGCACACCGGAGCACAATAGAAAAAAAGGGAGAAGAAGGTAAACAGGTGCAGAAAGAGAAAAGAGAAATATTTCATGTAGAGAATGTGATGAATCAAGTTCTTATTACAGAGGCAGTTGATCCTTATTTATAGATGGAGGATGATGCAACTGCTATGAACAGATTATGCGTAAAAATAGGAAGATATTTACAATAGCAAAATTAATAGAGCAGCACTGCTGATTTTAGACTTCCTGAACCTGGAGTGTTGAGCTATCACTGGTTCTTGCTGCTGACACCCCCCCGCAAGCTGGACTATACATATTGTATAGACCAAGCTTGGAGACGAAACCTTGGAGAGAAGCAGGAGCATGAGGCTTTGTGAAAACATCTGCCTATTGATGTGCAGTGGGAACATGGAGTAATTTCAGCAAGTTCTTTTGTAATTTTTCCCTTACGAAGTGACAGTCTATTTCAATATGTTTCGTGCGTTCATGAAACACCGGATTTTGGGATATGGCTATAGCAGACTGACTATCAGAATACAACACAGCGGGTGTAGAAGAGTGAACTTCAAACTCTGTTAATAAATAAGTAAGCCATTGAAGCTCAGCCGTAGCAGTAGCAATGGCTCTATACTCTGCTTCACTAGAGGACCTGGAAACTGTGTTTTGTTTCTTGGATTTCCAAGATACTAAGGCATTATCCAGAAACATGCAATAGCCTGTTACTGACTTCCTAGTCTCAGGACAAGAAGCCCAATCTGAGTCAGTAAACCCCTTAAGATGAAGAGTTGAATTGGCAGAGAAGAACAGCCCCTGCCCAGGTGATGCCTTGAGATATCTAAGAACTCTATGTGCAGCTCTTAGATGAAATTCAGTGGGGCAATCCAAGAATTGGGAGAGTTGTTGTGTTGCGAAAGAGATGTCCGGCCTAGTAATAGTAAGATATAACAGTTTACCTATGATCCTCCTGTATGAAGTGACATCTTTCAAAGAAGGACTGTCACTATGAGTGAGCTTAGTGGAAGGCACCATAGGAGTATTGACTGGCTTACTGTCAATGAAACCAGCCTGCTCTAAAAGTTCCAAAACATATTTTCGCTGACAAACACTTATTCCAAACCTGTTTCTGGCCACTTCCAACCCCAAAAAATACTTTAGGTGTCCCAAGTCTTTAATCTGGAACTTAGCATGTAAATGGGACTTGATATCCATGATTTGAGTTCTATCACTACTAGCAACAACCACATCATCAACATAGACGAGTAATGCAACAAAGGAGGCTCCAGTACCCCTGGTAAACAAGGAGTGGTCAGCCGTAGTCTGTTTAAAACCCATGCTTAACAACTCAGTCGTAAGTTTTGCATTCCAATGTCTACTAGCTTGTTTAAGTCCATATAATGATTTGAGAAGCTTACACACTTGTCCAGGCCTTTGTGGAGTAAACCCAGGAGGCAAAGCCATATAAACTTCCTCATGTAGATCACCATGTAGGAAAGCATTGTTCACATCAAGCTGATGTAATTCCCAACCTTTAGCAGCTGCACAAGCAAGTAATACTCTAATAGTGGTGATTTTTACTACTGGGCTAAAAGTATCTAGGTAATCAAGCCCAGGAGTTTGAGTGTACCCCTTTGCTACCAATCGAGCTTTATACCTCTCCACAGATCCGTCCGCTCTACGGCCTTCAATTCCGGATTAATTATTTAATTAATCCCGTTAATAATAATTAAATATGATTTAATTATGTTAGGTTTACCTTTAATTAATTAGTAAGGTCCACCATGAACCGTGGGCCCTTGCCCGAATAAGAATCTTAAGCCTGTTAGGAATAAAGGAAGTAGGCCTTTTACTATTCAGATTATGATTAGGATCCTCTTTAATTAATATGGTCCACTATGGACCATGGACCCTTATCCCTAAAACAAGCCCTAGCCCTATAAGGAATAGAATTAGTAAACCCATACCATTCAGGCCCTAACTAGGAGTCTTAAATATATAAATAGGGAACTTATGAGGCACCTAGAATCCCCACCACAATAATCCCTCACCACCCAAAGAGTTCCAAGAATCCCCTTAGGAGAAATCAAGAAATCAAGAAAGCTTAAAGAAAGATCCTTCATAGCCAAGGAATTAATTAAGGCTAAGAGGTAACCCATGTCTCAACAAAACCTATTTTCATAGTTATAATTCCCCCTTAGGGTTTCCCCATATTATTGTATATTGGCGAGTTATGATGATTATTATTGGTAATTGATGTGATGATCCCATGGGGAATCTTGATAATCTTGATATTGGGAGATTCTTGATAATTATGGTGTTCTTGATGATTATATGGAGTTCTTGATGATTATGTGTTGTTCTTGATAATTGTGTGATGCTCTTGATGTTTATGTGTTATTCTTATCGAATCTTGCAATTAGAAGACGAACCGTATTCTTGTTGATATAAAAGTGATTAGAACCCTAGGTTGTATCGTATGATCTTATTCTTGGATTATCGGGTGGGGAAATCGCATGTTTGGGTGTTGATTATATTTAGAAAAGCATGATAGGTTATGTGCCGTTCGTTTCTTGTATTTGATTCGTTAATTGTCTACGTGTTGTCGTTAATTGCGTTGTAAAGTGTCTAAGCATAGTTTCGGGTTCCACAACGGTTCCCGGGGCGTAAAGTGTGTGAAAAGAGTCAGTGGGGGGTAGGGGACCCGCCACCTACCCACGGCCGTGAAACACCGCCCGGCAGCGGGTGGCCGGCAGGCGGGCAGCTGCCCGCCGGCGACCCGCTGCCCGGAACAGTAAAGTCCGGCGGGCAGCCGGCGGGTGGCCCCCCACCCACCGGCTACCCGCTGGAAATTATCCCACCTTGGGATCCCGGCTTCCCCGTTTGATGTTCCCCCGTTCCCCGTGGTGTCCCAACGGACTCCGTTTATCGTGCCTATGTCTAGTTTGATGTTTCGGGTACCGTTCGTAGGTTTATGAGTCTATTATATTGCATGCTAGTTGAATTGGTACCCCGTTGACCAAGGTGGTAGAAGTATGAATCCCTTAGGACTATTCTTAGTATGTGATGGATCACGCATAGGTTTTGTTATACGTTTTCTCCCCCTTCCTAATGTGTAATGTGGGTTGCATGTGCTGGCTATGTGTTATGTGTGTGTGTTACCCCAATTCGGTTGCGATCGGATTGGTTATCCTGAGCTGCGGTTCAGAAGCTGGCTGCGGTCAGATTGATACTCTTGCGCTGCGGTCCACCGTTTGGTTGCGATCAAACGTTTCTATACGAGCTGCGGTTCGTCCTTTTTCCTGGCTGCGGTCAGATGACATTCTCTTGGGCTGCGGTCCACTGTTTGGTTGCGATCAAACACTATGATGAGCTGCGGTTCATCGGTCGGTTGCGATCGACCCCTCCGTGTTGCGATACGGGGCAGGGTGCTGCGGGGCCGTGTCAGAGTTATATGCGCTGATCCTCATGTATGGGCATGCGATTGGTCCTGTGGCGCCAACAAAGTGTGTTATGTGTTGTGACAGGGACGAGTTGTGATTACGAGTGTCTTGGGGGATGTGACTATGGATTTATATTGGGGATTGTTCATGTTGGGTTATGATCATTGTTTATGCTTTGCCTTATCTGCCTTATCTGTTGTGAACTGCATATGCTCGTTATAACTGTTGCTTGTGTCTGGCCTTATCTGTCGAGTCATTCCCGGTTTTTAAAGCTAGAGTTCGTAGGATATATCTTCATGCTCAAAATGGTTTTCGTATATCTATATATATCTCTATATGTATTGTATTTCAACGCGTTGGAGTGGGTTACCAGCATCTCTCGCTGAACAGATATATTTGGCTTTCAGGCACAGAAGATTAAGTCACTGGAGCGCGCTAGAACTTGGAGTATAGAAGTAGATAGTTTTCCCTTTTGGCCTGCGTGCCACGTTTACGTAATTACGCTTTGAGGATATTAGTTAGTTAGCCTGTGCACTTGGGTTCTCTAGCCCAGGTGTGGCATAGCACCCCGTACGCTTGTATTTATTTCTTGGGATTTAATGAGATTCTACCTTGTAACCAATGTTGCAAAAAACGTTAGGCGCCCTATAGGCGCCGATTTTTTATTTTTTATTTATTTTTAAATTTTTTTAATAAAAATAAAATTAAAAATTAAAATTTTTAAAATTTAGTAATAAAACATAAGGTTTCCATAGTTATTTCTTAGAAACTATTTACGAAAGTGGTTGTAAAATTGTTCAAAAGATTGTTTAAACCATCTAAATACATAAAAAACTAAAATTAAGAGCTAAAGAAACATTTTTTTGAGAAATTAGTGGACCAACCGAGTCAAAAGTTATGTCTTCCGAAACTTTTCCCACATTTTCAACAAAAAAAAAAAAAAAAAATCCCCGAACCGCCCGGTTAGGCGGTCTAGGCGGCCGCCGAGGCCATTCCTCGTGGCGGCCTCCCACTGCCTAGCGCCTAGGCGCGATTTTTGCAACACTGGTTGTAACCACCTTGATATTATCTTCCCGCTTTTATCCATTGTATATAACCTTTCTCTTCTTTGTAGTCTGCAACACTCAAGATATTATTTTCCTAATAAACAAGTTCTGTTTCTTCTTCTCCCTGGTTCGAATGTGAACTCCATCATCAATAGTTGACGCTAGAGCAACCCAAGTTACCCAACGCCAATCGTTATATCATAGACCGCGGTGCACATGCACCACGGTAAAAAACGGCGCCGTTATTTAAGTAAAGAAACGGCCCGCCGTTACCGTTAACGGAGTCCGCTTGTTTGGTGTATTAAACACCCAACTGACACTATAGTATATCTAAACCGACACTGCAGTTATATCAAAATGATACTGTAGTTGTAGTGAAATGAAACTGCAGTGTATATAAAATGAAACTGAATAACATTTTACATAGAGTAAATACTCAAAATGGTCCCTCGACTATAGTAAAATTCACAAATTGGTCCTCGACTTTTGATTTCAACCAATTAAGTCCTTAACTTTTCAATTTTAACACAATTTCGTCCTCCGTTAAGGTCACCGCTTAATGACCGTGAATTCTAAGGACTGAGTTGTAATTTTACATGATCCTTGCATTCTCCCTTCACCTGTTACCCTCCCCGCCTGAGAAAAAAATTTGACCGACACATGCAGCAGCAAATGAGGGGAAAAACAATATTTTGTAATTTCTTTTTGTAGAAAATTCAAGCCCGAAATGCAATTGCATGCTGCAAAGGTTGAAGCTTTTAGCTTCAAAGAACACAACATTAAGATTACTGCAAAAAAAACAAAAAAAAAAAAAAAAATTAGCCCCAGAAATAGGGGCAGAAGGATAAAACCGTGTGCTCAAAATTAATCTCTGAACTCTCAGTTTTGGAAACGAAGGGTTCTGCGCCGAGAACGAAAGTTTCTTTGCAAACGGCGCATGTGAATAGGAGTTTATGTGGGTGGAGGCGATCTAGATAGTTGGCATAGACTCGATTGCGGACTTTGACGCCAACGGGTTCTCGGGTCGTCTGAACCCGTTTATCTCAATCTGCGCCAGCTGGTCCAGCAATCGGTCAAACCCTGACCACATCAAAAACTCCGACATAGCCAAGTGGCAGCGGCCGGAGCCCCGACCTTTCTCCATCATCGTAATACAGCTCGTAACTCCGTTCTCCCCCCATTTCCGCCTTGTCCCCGCCTGCTTCCACTGGATTACGCAGAACGATGACCGGATTAAACGGAGATCTGTCCCCCCGGTTGCGCCGGCTCCGTCTGAGCCCTAAGTTCCCAGTCTGATCGGCGTTATTGCGTAACAGGGAGCTTTGCGGAAGGAGAAGCGATTGATTGTAGTTTCGACAGGAGGGAATGATTGCGACGAGGAATGTAACAGGTGAAGGGAGAACGCGAGAACATGTGAAATTACAACTCTGTCCTGGGATTTCACGGCCATTAAACGGTGACTCTAACAGAGGACGAAATTGTGTTAAAATTGGAAAGTTAAGGACTTAATTGGTTGAAATCAAAAGCCGGGGACCAATTTGTGAATTTAACTATAGTCGAGGGACCATTTTAGGTATTTACTCTTTCACATATTTGAATGTATATTGTACAATGAAGCTGTAATTATATCAAAATGATCATGTAGTTGTGTTTTAATGAAACTATAGTGTATATAAAATAAAATTAAATAACATTTTCACATTTTTGAGTCTATAAATATCGAATGAAACTGTAGTTATATCAAAATGAAACTGTAGTTTTGTTGAACCGAAACTGCAGTATATACGAAATGAAACTGAATAACAGAGTTACTTTTTGCGGAAGGGTGTGGAACGGCGAAAAACGAATGCCGTTTATTTTCATCTAACAAAACGACATCGTTTTGATGCGCGGTGCATAATCAATTATGCACCTCGGTGCACGATATAATTTGCCACCCAACACTGACCGGCTGATGGAATAACCCTTCGCTAGCCTGCACGGAGCCAAAGACCAAAGGGTTTATCTGAAATCGAAAAATCGGAACAAAACTTTTTAAAAATTTTCTGTTGAAATCTTTTAAATAACACTCACATTGATATTTATTTTAATACATCATCATTAAAATAATTGTGTAATGAATCTATAATAGTGACTTTATAAATTTGTAATTGTAATGTGATAACCCACAATAGTTAATGAACTACAATAGTGATATTTTAACGATAGATTAATAGAAATATTAACGGACGACCAATGGTGGCAATCAAATGAAATTCAGCGTTGTAATATGACAAAATTAAAAGAATATGACTATTTTCAAAAAAAAAAAAGAATATGACTAAATATGACATTACTACAATAGTCGAGGACTAAAAATGAAATTTACTCTTTTTTATTATTTTGATATTTTCGTTTATTTGAAGTTGTAAACTATTCATTTACTTTTTTTGCTTAGCTGTTGACAAAGTGTTTGCCGCGTACAATATAAAATAGTTATAATTAAAGTATGAGTCATACTCCCTTTTATCTCATTTTATATGTATTATTGGGAAAATTGGAATTTATGCTCCTCACGAATTTGTCAATTATCAATATCACCCCTGAATTATTAATTAGTGGTGTAAATGTTGTCCCTCAATTTTCAAAACGTGACATATATTGCCCCTCCCTTGAATTGTTAGTGGTATAAACCTTTACGTTTGTCTGATATTCTTGTTGTTCCACGTTTGTCTAGTTTGTTATTGTATGTTCAGCGTTTCTCTCGTGATAATATCTTCTATTTTGAATTCTTTCCTGATTGTTTTGTTGTGAAGGATTTGGTTACCAATGCGGTTCTGCTTAAGGGTCCATGTTCGGGGGGTCTCTATTCACTTCAAGCTTCTTGTTTCCCATGTTGCTCTCTTAACTGCTTGTGCCTCGTCTGGCCGGGGTCTTGTTAGTACGTTAGATTTCGATTCTACTTCATTGTGTTCGTCTTGTCAGTTAGGGAAATCGTCGCGTTTTTCCTTGTCTCGTGTTGAGACCACCCGTTCGCATGTATTAGATTTAATATATACTGACATTTGGGGTTCCATAGCATAACTATTGGTTTACTAGCTAGTGTCCTTTACCATACATTTCCTGCCAATAATAAATAATAGACAGATTACATATATATTGTTAAGGTTGGCTTCATGTTTTAATTACCTGGTTCTCATGGCTTCCGTTTTCTAACCGGAAACCATATAAACTTGTTGTGGTATGCCACATTTGATATTGACACCACAAAATTATACACAACCCAAATCACCAAAGTATAAATTGGGATGAATAAACAAAATGTAGAAAAATGAACTTAATTCATGTCTTGAAGTTCTTATTCGGTTTAATTAGTTTTATCTTTCAAACACGGTTTCTCTTATCCACAAAAAAAAAAAAAAAAAGAACTATTAATATTTTACTTTAATTTTTTTTTTGTTGTTGTTGTTGTGATATGATGAATGGATTTTATTTCACAATAAATAATACTCATGAAATTGCAAACTCATAGAACAGGGAACATACACAGTACAAACTACAAAGAAAGAAACACATAAGGAACATGGAAAAACCAAAAAAGAAAAACAATAGAATAATTAAACAAAGAAGAACAAATCAACAAAACAGAGAGGATAAAAAAAACATCTCCCATCTGGATGAGACCTCCAAACCTATTGACCTAGCTCTTTCACTCCGATCCATATTTTTTGTAGGAGACAACCAACTCGGGCCAAATTAAAGGTGTCGTGTCGGGTATACTCTGAATTTGTTGCATACACATAACAATTTGTGTGTGTGTGTTTGACCTGCTCTTAAAGCCATTGTAGAGGTAAACCAAGAATTGCACAATTAAACCACCGGTCAAACCCTAGCCTTAATTAACAATTTCGATATGGTGGCCGGCTACCATACATTTCATAGATTGGCCTTTCCATAATCAATAACACAACCATAAAAAGCAACAATGAGAATGGAGAAGCCTAAGATTAAAGCAGCAGTAGCAAGAGGACGTAAAGGTGCTAAAGTGGCATACATTGCACACATGAACGCAATTACTACTCCGTAACATGAAAGAAGAAGCAATAAACTCTGCCAATAATTCAGGCTTGCCACACTTTTAGAGCTCCTGGAGTAACTTGAGGCTTCACGCACCAACGCAATGTGAACGACAATGGAGGACAAAGAGCATAGGAAAGCAATAGTATTAGTAATAATAAAGGCCTGAAAAGCTGCGTTTCGTAACAATAACGGGTACCCTTTTTCTTGGTGGTATCCTCCTAGCACTGCAATACTGGCTGCAAAGGTCATGGTTAATATCAATGTTGCCACAACGATGCTTGTTTTACCACTTTGTATCATTCCTTCAATCTTCTTTACCTCGTCATCAGAAATATTATCTTTGTGTTCCGGATTTTGTATCATGCGGTCAGCAAATTTTCTACTATGTAGAATAAAGTCGCGAATACTCTCGTCCTGTAGCATAGTTTAATAGTTTGGTTAAGTTGCTTTAATTTTAAATATGCAAATATTTAATTTTATGTGAGGTTAAACTATTAATTAATTCAAATATTAAAATATTTTCTTAATCTTTTTCAGCCCAAAAAATCAATGACTATCATTGTGCTTCGAACTCGTGCCCACCATTTGAAATGGTAACAGAGTGGCATTACACTACATAGTAGTTGGTAAAGTTGCTATATTATGATCTAGTTTGACACTTACACTGTGATCCTTGAATTTGTGACGGGGAGGATATATAGTCCTGTATGTATGATATGGAAATAAATTGTATTTAATTTAATTAGTGTGCAGTGGCATAGTGTTTTCAAAGATCTTATATGGTCAAGTGGCATAATTGTGACTCTCCCAAATGGGAGATCACGTTAGAATACTAGTGGGGCAGTGATTCTTTGTACTTCAAAAGAGTTAGTATTACTCAAAAAATAAAAGTGTACTTACCTCTAATAGCCTTTTGTCCTCAATATCCAACTTTTTATGTTTCAAAAACGCCATGCCAAACGGAGTTTGGTGTTTCTTATTGAATATAAAGTAATTCAGCATAGCCATAGGACGACGCTCTGTTATAAATTGGTGCATAATGCTGCGGTGAGTAATGGCAAGCAGGTGCAGTGGTGTGTTGCCATCCTCGTCATCTTTTTGAGTCACAAGATTTTCGAATTGGTCGGAGCTTTCTTCTATATGTCGTATCACATTCACTTTCTTACTCAGTATTGCTTCATGCAATACATTTTGCCCTTTGCTATTCAGCATCTCCCAGCAATCTGGGCACCTATTTGATATCTCGTTCATCATTTCAACATTACCACGCCTTGCTGCTATGTGGAACACCCCGTCATCCTCCAACACCCCCCCCCCCCCCCCTAAGCTGGAGCATGCAGATTTTGTATGCCCAACTTAGAGATGAAGAGTTGATACTGCGTAGTAGGCAAAGGCTTGGTAAACCCGTCTGCAATCTGGCCTGAGGATGGAATAGAAAGGAGCTTGACTAGACCTTGAGTTACTCTTTCCCGAACAATGTGACAATCAATTTCTATATGCTTGGTTCTTTCATGGAAAACGTGATTCTTGCAATGGCAATGGCCGACTTGTTGTCACAAAAAACTGGTGATGGCTTGCTCAATTCAACCTGTAAATCACGGAGCAAGGAGGTAATCCATTGTACTTCACATACGGTCGTAGCAAGAGCACGATACTCCACCTCGGAGGAAGACTTGGAGACCGTAACCTGTTTCTTTGATTTCTAGGAAATGAGTGCTGATCCAAGAAACACACAAAACCCAGTGATTGATTTCCTTGTTTCAGTACAAGTCGCCCAATCTGAATCAGAAAAGACTGTAAGCTGCATACTGCCATTCTTTGGGTAATGTAGCCCCTGGCCAGGAGCGTTCTTGATGTAACGTAGAAGGCGATGAGCAGCGGACATATGAGCCTCAATAGGAGCACCAACAAACTGACTTAGCTGCTGAACTGTGTAGGCAATGTCCGGTCGAGTCGCGGTGAGATATAATAGTCTGCCTATCAGGCGTCTGTAGCTGCCAATATCACTAAGAGCAGGACTATTATCATGAGTAAGACACAGGTTTGCCACCATTGGTGTACTCACGGGCTTGCTGTGAAGAAATCCCGATTCATCAAGAATTTCTAGGGCGTACTTGCGTTGACATAAGTTCAATCCATCTTCAGTCTAGCATGCCTCTATCCCCAGAAAATAGCCCAGATTGCCTAAGTCTTTGATCTTGAAGGCACTATCAAGGAAAGCTTTAAGTTCTTGGATTAGAGACATGCTAGCACTAGCAACTAGGATGTCATCGACATATACAAGGAGCACAATGGAAGTGGCATCACGTCCTTTTGTGAATAAAGAGGGGTCGGATTTAGACTGCTGAAATCCCACCTTCATTAATGCAGCAATAAGCTTCGCGTTCCACTGTCGACTAGCCTGTTTGAAGCCGTAGAGAGATCGTAGAAGTTTACACACTTGATTTGATTTTTCTCCTTAAAAACCGGGTGGCAAAGTCATATAAACTTCCTCGTCCAAATCACCGTGCAAGAACGCATTGTTGATGTCGAGTTGGTGAATGTGCCAGCCCCGGGATGCAGCAACAGCCAGAAAGGATCGAATCATAGTCAGTCTGGCTACGGGGGAAAACGTTTCAATATAGTCGACTCCTAATTGCTGAGTGAAACCTTTGGCCACCAACCTCGCCTTGTAGTGTTCTATAGAGCCATCAACTTTGAGTTTGACTTTATACACCCACTTGCATCCAATAGGCGTCTTCCCAGGAGGCAACTCTGTAAGTTCCCAGGTATTGTTCTCTTGCAAAGCTCTAATTTCAGCATTCGTGGCATCTTTCCAACAATCATGGCGTACGACTTGATTGTAATTTTGTGGCTCAGCAACAAAAGTGACAGCCATGGAAAAAATCTTGTGAGGCATGGCAAGGTTACTGTAAGAGATAACCTTAGATAGAAGATGAAGAGAAGAGCCTTTGGTCAAGGCCACTTGGCAATAGTAGTCTTGAAGTCTGTTTGGTGCATGTCTGTTTCTGGAAGAGCGCCTAAGTTGTTGCATGGGAACATCTGGAGTAATAGACACTTCTTGTGTGTTATCATCATCATTAAGACTGCATTTTGCATGAGTATTGGACTCCAAGGATGAGGGTGTACTATGATCTGCAAGGTCCTGCAAAGGAGAGCTATGATCCGAGAGGTTCTGCTCCTGGTTACTAGCTGAATTATTATCCTCTGTATGATTTGTGGTTGCTTCATACTGCATGGGGGTTACAACTGGAATGAGAGGAAGAGATGGCTCAAACTGACTTGAATGTGGCATAGTCGAATTATCACCAATTTCAGCAAAGGGGAACTCCTTTTCATAAAAACTAACATCACGTGATATGAAGGTAGATTTTTCAACAATGTCATACAACAAATATCCTTTCACATCTGCCAGCATTTCAATGAACACACACTTTCTACCTCGTGGAGCCATTTTATGTCTAGCAGTTGATAGTGTAGCAGCATAGCAGAGGCAGCCAAATATCTTAAGTCTGCTCACATCCGGTTCTGTTCCATATAGTTTCTGAAAGGGACTTGAACCTGCAATAGTAGGAGAAGGAATTCTATTGATTATGAAAACTGCGTGCATAACGCAATGTCCCCAAAACTCAAGTGGGAGATGAGTTTGAAATCGGAGGGCCCTTGCAACATTAAGAATATGCTGGTGTTTGCGCTCAACAATGACATTTTGTTGTGGTGTGTTAACGCACGATCTTTGGTGGATGATGCCCTTTTCAGTGAAGAATTCTGCCATGTGAAATTCTGGTCCATTATCACTGCGGATGGTTTTGATTAAAGAACCAAACTGTGTTAGTGCATAGGCATGCAATTGCTTTATGAAATGTTTAGCCTTAGACTTATTTTTCATTAAAACGCAACCAAGTAAACTGGGAGTAGTCATCCACTATAGTTAAGAAATAACGTTCTCCTTTCAAGGAAGAAATAGGGAAAGGACCCCATATGTCTATGTGCAGAAGCTCAAAGCTAGCTGTTGAATTAGTAGTACTTAGTGGAAAGGGAGACCGTTTCTGTTTGGCTAGGTGACAAACATCACATGCCACACTCTTAGCATTAGAGACATGAATATTATTCAGTAAGTGAAGTTTATTGATTGGAAAGTGGCCCAATCTTTGGTGCCACACTTCACTACTAGTACACTGTAAAACAAAGCTTTTAATAGGTAAACTTGGTGGTTGCATCAACATGTACAAACCCCTCTCTTGCCTAGCTAAACCAGCCACTGTTCCATGAGTCCCCTAAATCACACATTGATCAGACATGCCCTCTCTTGCCTAGCTAAACCAGCCACTGTTCCATGAGTCCCCTGAATCACACATTGATCATACATGAAGATTAGTTTGTAAGGAGTGTCTTGAAGCAATTTACTCACTGATATAATATTGAACTGGAACGCAAGGATATGCAAAGCTTCTTTCAACCACAAATCATCACTAATCTTAACATTTCCTATGTTCTCAACAGGAATACGCTGCCCGGTTGGTAAGTTCACTTCAGTTTTCTCAACAACTCGATAATCAACAAGATATTCAAGAGAACAAACAATATGGTTCGTAGCTCCAGAATCAAGAATCCAAGTAGATGAATTTATTGAAAGGGAATTAATGTGAGATATAGAGCACTTGCCTTCATCCACTGATTGTGTCTCACTGAAGGTAGGGATCAAGGATACCGCTGCAGTGGTGGTGGAACCAGAGGGTTGTCCAACTTGTGTCTGAAGAAGAGATATGATCTGTTGTAGTTACTTAGAGCTGATTCCCACATTCCCTGCATTATTAGTCATGCCAGCAACTGTTTGCAACTGTTTTCCCTTAGATTTGAAGCCTGGTACCCATCCCGGGGAGTAGCCATGCTTCTTGTAACACTATCAATGGTGTGCCCAACCATTCCACAGAAAGTGCATTTGGCATTCTTGTTCCCGCTGTTTCCTCGTTTATTAAAATTGAAGTTATTCACAGCAGCAGTAGTAACATTGTTATCAAACACAGATGCTTGGCTATTCTGCACTGTGTTAGCTTGGTTAATTTCCAAATTTCCTAGACTCAGATTTGCTAGTTTAATTTATCTTTCTAGCTTTTCAGCCATTACAAACACCTTGTAAACCTCTGGCAAAGGATCAAGAACAAGTACGTTTGATTTCAGACTACTATAATCTTCATTTAGGCCCTGAAGAAAACAAATGAGCTGATCGGCATCTCGTTCGTTCCTAATCTCGTTAATCAGATCACAAGCACATCTAGGATTGCATTTACAGACAGGTAATGGCCTCAAAGTATTCAATTCCTCCCATAGAGTATGGCATCTAGTGTAGTATTCATTAACAGAGAGGTTACCTTGCTTTAGACTGTAAATTTCATTTTGAACACTTGAAATTCGTTGAGCGTCTCTTTGCAAAAACCTGCGCCTTAGATCATCCAGACGTACTTGGCTTTGTCTAAGTGCATAATGCTCTGCGCGATCGACGGATGTACCGATTTGAAGATCCACGAGCATATCATTAACTTGCAACGTCTCCAAGCTAGAAACTGCCTTTGATCTGGAGCTGTGGTGCTTCCATCCACGCTACACCATTTGTTTTTCACCTCGAGCACAATGCACATAGAGATGCTCCAAGAGCCGTAGTTCGAGCTTCCTGTTAACGGAGGGCTAACCAGAACTGCACAGGGATGATCGGTGGAGCTAAACAATAGAGGATTCTCGAGTTCCTCCAGATTAAGACTTCTTTGCGTCTGAGGAAACAGATTCCTCTGCATGGATAGGAGACCGAGTGGTAGGTGAAGCGATGTGAGTTGTTTGAGTTGTCGCCGGAGCTGTCTCTCTAACGCCGGAGACGGCGGCTGCGTAAGAGCAGAGCTCTGATACCATGATGGAGTTCACATTCGAACCAGGGAGAAGAAGAACAGAACTTGTTTATTAGGAAAATAATATCTTGAGTGTTGCAGACTACAAAGCAGAGAAAGGTTATACACAATGGATAAAAGCGGGAAGATAATATCAAGGTGGTTAAAACCAATTAACAGATGGAAAGACAAGAACGCCCCTAACTAGTGGCTGCATGCTGGCTTGAACCGTCATCCTCCAACAATTGAACCTAAGAATTGGATTGCACTGGCACATGAAGGGGAGGCTGATCGTAGTGACGATAATTCTAGTGTGCAGAAGGATAAAGGTGCCATGCAAGATGTTGTTAACAGTACCGAACCAATTATTGAACAAGGTATGGTTAGTTCAAAAATTGATACCATCTGTGTTGAACAGAAAAAACGGAGGATTGAGGATGAAGCTGCAGGTTCTGGTACATCGGTGATTAATCTATTATCATTGACTACCAAACATCTTGTTCAAAAAAACATGGTATAGGCGGGTTTGGTTTCGCAAATCCGCAAGGAAATACGAGTATTATATCGTGGAATTGCCGGCTGCTTGGCAACCCGATGGCAGTTCGTGTTCTAGCAAATATGATCCACTCAATGAGGTCGAAGATGGCGTTTTTAATAGAAACATTTGTTAATCAGTAGAAGTTGGAGGTAATCCATATACAGCTTGGGTTTAGTAATATGCTTGTAGTTTATGCTCAGGGCCAGAGAGGTGATTTGGCACTTCTTTGGTCGGATAGTTGGGAAGTTGATGTCACAAGCTTTTTGCAAAATCATATTGATGCAACAATTGTTCTTGACATTAGTAGCCCTGATTGGCGATTCACCGGTTTCTATGGATTCCCGGAAAGACATCGAAGATGGGATTCGTGGAATTTGTTACGAACTCTTGCAGGTTTGAATACCCTTTCATGGGTAGTGATGGGGGATTTTAATGATCTCCTTCATTAGTCGGAGAAAAGAGGACGTTTGCCGCACTCGGAATGGCTTATAACAAGTTCTCAGGAAGCTATAGCCGACAGTGGTCTTCAAGATTTTCCTTTCATGGACTATCAGTTCACATGGGAAAAGTCCAAGGGCATGCCAGCAATAGTTGAGGAAAAATTAGATAGGGTCTTGATAACTGATTTGTGGCATACTCTGTTTGACGGTGCGAAAGCAATCTCTTTTCCTTGCCCTTACAGTGACCATAATCCAATTATGATCAGGCCGGTAAAGTTTGAACATTCAGTGCACCGCAAACGGTTTTGCTTCGATAATATGTGGCTAAGAGAGGATGTCTGCCGTGAGATTGTGGAACATAGTTGGTTAAAGATGACAGAGATGGATGTATTTACTAGGATCGAAATATGTAGCCAGGGCATAGGGCGATGGGGAAGAAATTATAAAAAGGAGTTCATTATTGTATGCCTTTATTATACCTTTGTATATATATGTGTGTGTGTGTGTTCTTGGATTATGATTGACAGGATAATGGTGCTGGCACCTGACCCGGATCATAAGCAGCATCTGACCCGACACCACATGGAAACCCAACGGGCAAAACTCCAACGGGCAGAATTCCAACGGCTGTCACCTTTACTACCATTGATGTCACCATTGATGAGAGAGAATTAAAGGCTTAGCTCCCCATTTATGCTTCATGTTGTTACCGTTAGCAGCTTTTATATAAGTAGGGACTCCCCTCAGCTTGGAGGGGGACGTTCAATACTCTGGACAAAGACACGGTACTTTTCATACTGAGACAAAAGGGCAATACCACTATTGTTACTTTCTTATTCGTTACTTTATATTATATTTCCGGTAACATATTTACCATCATTGGTGCTTTCATTGAGAGCCTGAGTCCAACACTCAAGCAGGCGACAACACACACAACTCTTTTCCTCTTTCAACAGCAAGCTTGAAAGAATGGTGTCCCGCAGCTCCCACGGTTCCCGCAACGTGAACAATGGCAATGCCTCACGTGACCTCCGGGACCAACTCACCAACAATCGCGGAGGGGACCTCCGAGAACAACTCAACAACGGGAGGTACGGGGACCTTCGAGACCAACTCAACAATGGAGGGGCGAACCAAGTCGTGAACCTCCAGGCGACCATACAACGAGCAGTGACGGCGGCGCTAAACCAAGTGGCGGTGGGACTGCAAGGCCAAGTGCCCCCGCCGCGGCCCCAGGAAATAGGGGTGGAGACCCAAAGAAGTGGACCGGCCAGACGACAACTAGGCCCTTCCCAATCTGCACCAGAACGATTGGGACAGAGGGCGCCCGTGCGACAAAGATTAGGATCACGGGCCGAGGGATCCTCTACCAGAGGTCCTCGCCAACACGAAAACAGAGAAGCCGAGAGATCACCCACAGAGGAGGTAGGCGAGTCTCGGGAGCCGACCTCACGCCAACACGTTGATGAGTCGGCCTTACGTCGACACTTGGAAGAGCGGCAGCCGACCCCGCACCGGCACCCTGATGAGTCGGCCCTGGTCGAGAGGCTGCAGAGAAGAATCGAGGAGTTAGTAAGAAGGGTGGAGGCACGATATCAGTCGCCGGAACCCGAGGTACGGATGGCAGCACCATTCTCCCCAAGCATCATGGACGTACCTTTGCCGAGGGACTTTAGGTTGCCCGCCATCAAGGAGTACACGGGGGTCACTGACCCACGTGTCCACATGACAAGGTACAAGGCTACTATGGTAATGAACGGGGCAGGGGACGCCATCATGTGCCGAGCGTTCTTGTCCACCCTGGATGGAGCGGCCCAAGACTGGTTCAACACCATCCCTGATGGGTCGATCCAAAACTTTGGGGAGTTGTACAAGAGCTTCCTGACATACTTCTCCGGTAGCATACAGCGTAAGAAACCCTTCTCTCACCTCTGTGTAGTGAAGCAAGATAGAGGCGAGAGCCTCAAAGACTTCCTGATAAAATGGAAAAAGGAAGTTAATAATGTTTACGACTTCGACTCCAAGGCGGCGATCCCGATATTTATCCATGCCTTAAGATCAGGGTATTTCCACAAGCAGTTGAACGCCCACCACCCCGCTCTTACGAAGAGCTGATAAGGACGGCTAGCCGCTATGTCGAAGCAGAGGACGTCGACAGGAAGAAGAAGGACGAAGAGGATGGTAGGAAAGGTGGGAAGCTTGGGAAAGCGGATCCGCCCAGCCAGGCACCACTCTCGAACCACCCGACCGCAGGGAAAGGCCGAGACCACGAACGACCTCGCCTGGTCCCTTTGCGTAATCTAACTCCTCTTACCCATCCCGTCAGTGTCATTCTAAAGCAAGCTGAGGAGATGGGAATGGTAGAATTCCCCGAGGAGTGCATGAAGGTCTCCCCGAAGGCGGACCAAACAAAGTACTGCAGGTTTCATAAGCAAACTGGCCACGATACGGATGAGTGTCACGTTTTGAAGAAACAAATAGAAGAACTCATCCAGCAGGGCTACTTCCGACATTTCGTCAAGCGATCCAAGCAGCAGCAATAGTCGCAACACAATCCACCAAAAAATGTCTGGAGGAATGAGGATGGCACAGAGCCGTCCACCTCGAACGCCAAAAAAAGAGAACACGACCAAATATCTGAGCACAATGATAGCGAGAAAGAAATCGAGGTGGTGCCCAGACGACAAAAGAAGCACACCATACACTTTATCTATGGTGGACCCGTAGGGGGTGACACGCCTGCGGAAAGAAAGAAGTGGAGCCGGCAGCTATACGTGGGAGAAGTGGTGAGTCTTCCTAGAGAAGAGAAACAGAGACAGGAGGCCATCACCTTCTCTAATGATGACCTCCCAGAGGGCCCGTTACCCCATCATGACGCCCTGGTGATTGAGATGGACGTCAACAATGTCAATGTTCGCCACATCTTAGTCGACACGGGAAGCTCAGTCAATATGATGTATTACGATGCCTTCACCAAATTAGGGATACCTAGGAACCAGCTCAAAGAAGTACGTACCCCACTCTCTGGATTTACGGGAGATTCAGTGGAGACGGAGGGGTTAGTGGTCTTACCAGTGGAGATAGGCACGAGCCCTAACATTCGCAAACTTGACGTGGAATTCATCGTGGTAAGACTCACTTGTGTGCACAACATCATTTTGGGGAGACCGGCACTGGAGGACCTCAAGGCCATAGTGTCGGTGGAACACTTGTGTATGAAGTTCCCTACTCCGAGTGGGATAGGAGTCGTCAGAGGAGACCAGTGAGCAGCACGCAGTTGTTACGTAAAAGCATGCAAAAAGATTGGCGGAAAGGACCTTCAAGTCCACACCATCTGCAAGGATGATCGATCGGGTATGGAACTCAGAACATTTAATTAGATATTATAAGTAATATTTTGTAGTCGTGGTCCGCCCAGATCTGTAAACAATACTTTGTAATCATGGTCTACCCAGGTTACTTTGCTCAAATAAAAGGTTCTCAGCACCGCCTTCGATCAACCAAAAGCCGACCGACGCCACATTGTAAACAGAAAAAAAAAAATAAAAAAATAAGGTCGAGGCGCACGCCTCGGCCCAAGGCACGACTGAGGCGGCGCCTCAAGCCGAACCGCAAAAAGGCCTGAGGCGCGCGCCTCGGTCACTAGCCGAGGCACGCGTCTCGGCAGCGCCCACGGCTGAGGTGACGCCTCGGCCAAACACGGCTAAGGCGACGCCACAGCCGAAAAAAAAAAAAAAAAAAAAAAAAACCGCCAGGCGCACGCCTCGGCCAGGCCGAGGAACGTGTCTCGGCCATTGGCCGAGGCGCAGCACCTTGGCCTAGGGCCTGAGGCACGCGTCTCGGCCATTGGCCGAGGCGCAGCACCTCGGCCTAGAGCCTGAGGCGCACGCCTCGGCCGGGCCGAGGCGCAGCACCTCGGCCTAGGGCCAGAGGCGCACGCCTCGGCCGGGCAGAGGCACGCGTCTCGGCCTAGGGCCTGAGGCGCATGCCTCGGCCGAGGGCCTGCACGCCTCGGCCAGGCCGAGGCGCAGTATCTCGGCCTAGGGCCTGAGGCGCACGCCTCGGCCAGGCCGAGGCCCGCGTCTCAGCCAAAGGCCGAGGCGGCGTTGCAGCTTGTCCTTAAAAAAAAAAAAAAAAAGAGGGGCTGGAGCTACCAAAAGCCGACCGACGCCACATTGTAAAAAAAAAAAACCAAGGTCGAGGCGCACGCCTCGGCCCAAGGCACGACTGAGGCGGCGCCTCAAGCCGAGCCGCAAAAAGGCCTGAGGCGCGCGCCTCGGTCACTGGCCGAGGCACGCGTCACGGCCAGCGCCCACGGCTGAGGTGACGCCTCGGCCAAACACGGCTAAGGCAACGCCTCAGCCGAAAAAAAAAAACAAAAAAAAAAACAAAAAAAAAAAAGCCGTCAGGCGCACGCCTCGGCTAGGCCGAGGCACGTGTCTCGGCCATTGGCCGAGGCGCAGCACCTCGGCCTAAGGCCTGAGGCACGCGTCTCGGCTTAGAGCCTGAGGCGCACGCCTCGGCCGGGCCGAGGCGCAGCACCTCGGCCTAGGGCCTGAGGCGCATGCCTCGGCCTAGGGCCTGAGGCGCATGCCTCGGCCGAGGGCCTGCACGCCTCGGTCAGGCCGAGGCGCAGTATCTCGGCCTAGGGCCTGAGGCGCACGCCTCGGCCAGACCGAGGCCCGCGACTCAGCCACAGGCCGAGGCGGCGTCGGAGCCTGTCCGTAAAAAAAAAAAAAAAAAAAAAAAAAAAAAAAGTGGGGTCGGAGTTCGCCTCGGCCACGACCGGTTGAGGCGCACACCTTGGCCACGATCGGTCGAGGCGGCGCCTCGACCACGATCGGCCAAGGCGCACGCCTCGGCCACGGTTGGTCGAGGCGACGCCTCAACCATGATCGGCCAAGGCGACGCCTCGGCCACGATCGACCGAGGCGCACGCCTCGGCCACGAGCGGTCGAGGCGACGCCTCGACCTCGAACAATCTGCCGGGGTGCACGCGTTTGCCACGATCGGTCTAGGCGACGCCTCGGCCGTGATCAGCCGGAGGCACGTACCTCGGCCAGCCTAAGCCGCAGCCCGTCTCGGCCAGCCAAAAAAAAAAAAAAAAAAAAAAAAAAAAAGGCCACCAGGTGCACGCCTCGGCCAGGCCGAGGCGCAGCACCTCGGCCTTGGGACTGAGGCACGTGTCTCGGCCGTTGGCCGAGGCGCAGCACCTCGGCCTAGAACCTGAGGCGCACGCCTCAGCCAGGTCGAGGCGCAGCACCTCGGCCTAGGGCCTGAGGCGCACGCCTCGGCCAGGCCGAGGCCTGCGTCTCGGCCACTGGCCGAGGCGGCGTCTCAGCCTGTCCGTAAAAAAAGAAAAAAAAATAGTGAAAGAAAGAAAGATAGAAAAAAAAATGTGGGGCCGGAGCTCGCCTCGGCCACGATCGGTCGAGGCGATGCCTCGACCTCGATCGGCCAAGGCGCACGCCTCGGCCACGGTTGGTCGAGGCGACGCCTCAACCATGATCGGCCAAGGCGACGCCTCGGCCACGCGCGGTCGAGGCGACGCCTCGGCCACGAACGATCGGCTGGGGTGCACGCCCTGGCCACGATTGGTCGAGGCGACGCCTCTGCCAGCCTAAGCCGCAGCCCGTCTCGGCCAGCATAAAAAAAAAATTCATCTGTGATTTAGAAAATAAAATGACATACTCGGGATCAACCGGGATTCTGCACGATACCAAGCAAATTCAGTCTTACTCCCTAGTCAACTCAAACACATCCGTAGACTCGGGAGTAGGGGGGATTGGTGACAGGATAATGGTGCTGGCACCTGACCCGGATCATAAGCAGCATCTGACCCGACACCACATGGAAACCCAACGGGCAAAACTCCAACGGGCAGAATTCCAACGGCTGTCACCTTTACTACCATTGAAGCCACCATTGATGAGAGAGAATTAAAGGCTTAGCTCCCCATTTATGCTTCATGTTGTTACCGTTAGCAGCATTTGTATAAGTAGGGACTCCCCTCAGCTTGGAGGGGGACGTTCAATACTCTGGACAAAGACACGGTACTTTTCATTCTGATACAAAAGGGCAATACCACTATTGTTACTTTCTTATTCGTTACTTTATATTATATTTCCGGTAACATATTTACCGTCAATGATGAATAAGATAAGTGAGATTATACCCATACTTTCTTCTTTTTCTCCTACTCTTTTCTCTGACAATTCCTTTATGATCTTCAACAATATACTATTTCATATATATCTAATTCGTTTCATTGAGAATTACTACGAGCTAAAAGGCAAGTTGATTTCAATATTTCTCTCAACATTCTATATCTCTTTATCTCTTTATTATGTCTCTCTATATATTCTATCTATCTTGCCTCCTTCAAAAATTCAATCTCCCTCTGATTCTTCCTTTTTTTTTTCTTGGTTTTAGCAAGTGGTGCTTGCTTGATACGAGATCATATCAATCGATCAACTTGGCTTATATTTGTTCTAGTTGGTGACTTGCCGAAGCATTTGTTGACCGATTGATATAGTAACTTACAAAACGTACTTCTAGAATTGTGGTTTGATTATTGAATAGTTGAGGTAATGCATTTGGTAGGTTTTTAAGTTTAGTTTGGTTCGAGGGCTAATATAAATCGTAAGGAAGAGGTTTGTTTCCATTCAATGAATTGTGCTTTTGACTCTTCGCAAATTATGCCGTGGAAACGTGTTCATCATGCTTTGTGAGCACGGTTCCAAACGGCATCGTTTTTACGGAAAAAAAAAAGTTAGTTAATGTGCTGTTAACGGCGTTTTGCATTTTATGTTCAGATTATGAATTTACATTTATTAAATTATGAATTTTCTGTTATGAGATTATGAATTTACAGTTATGTAATTATGAATTTTCTGTACATTCATAATCTCATAACAGCAAATTCATAATCTCATAACAGAACATTCATAATTTCATAACAGAAAATTCATAATCTCATAAAAGAAAATTCATAATTTCATAACTGCAAATTCATAAATCCATGCCTGCACATTTATAATTTATGAGTGTTGAAGAAACTTATGCGAAGAGGAAGTGAAATCGTAAAATATGAATATGAAGAAGAAAAGTCGCGCTGTTAATTAAAAAAAAAAATTGGTGAAAAATAACGGTACCCGTAAACACCGTTACTGTTTGGGACCGTATTCACCATAGATGGTGAACACAGTTCCATGGCATAACGATTGTTGACTCTTAAGGTAGGCCAACACATTGTAATCATGTTTTTCTTTGCATTAATAAAAATGTTTGTTTAAAGCAAATCCTAATAAATTTGTATAAAATCACCATACTTTAAATCCTTAAAAAAGTTAATATAACAAAAGAGCTATATTTTCAATTTTTTTTTAAAAAGAACATATATATAAAACATTCGCTCATAAAAGTACAAACTACAATTTAAAAGTAAGACAAACAAATAATATAATGGTGCGAAACTTGAAATAGACCCTAGGTATATAATAATACAAATAAAGAGATGAGACCAAACTACCAAAGAAAGAAAAGTCGAGGAAAGTGAAGGAAATTAGTGGACTTGTACTAGTAGTAGTTGCCCATAAACACTTTCCCCAACTTCAAAAACAGCGCATCCCACCACTAAAACGAGCAATTACAGTACCAATAAGTAATTAAGCGATAATGTTTGTTTCTTAAAGAAATAGTCAAGCCTCATTTTAGATAATAATGTATCCACATTTCAGTTTCCAAACGCGGAGTTGGAAGGATAAGCATAGGGCGCCGCCATTGTGAACCTGTCAAATTTCAACAAACACGTTTTAGTGTCTCCTTATACATAAATACATAACTCATCCATATATATATCTGCGTGGGAGAAAATTTTATAATGATAAAATCAACATACATCTTTACAAAAAAAAAAAAAAAAAAAGTTGTATTTTTGTAAATAATTATCATTTTATTTATAAAATGTTACTGCCTTTTATATTTATAATAATATGCATGAATCTTGTTGGCATTGTATAATTTTTTCATATATAAAGCATATTATATATGGAAAATGTTAATTTTTCTTTGTAAAACTATCTCCTATATTAATCTCTTGATTGGATATTATATATAAGACTTTAAAAAGAATTCTTTATATATATATATATATATATATATATATATATATATATATATATATATATATATATATATATATATATATTGGGTATACCCAAGGTTATCACCGTCAAATACAGTGACTAACCCTCCTCGCTATATTGTAAGCACCTCTTTTGGGTGGGACAACTGTTCTAGAAATTTAAGGTTGCTCTCTCCAGGTTTGATTTCTTTATATTTTTTAATTATATGTAAATTGGTTGATATCACTATGAATTAATTAGATAATGTAATACAAATAGTTAACATAGTAGCCAAATACTTTTTAAATGAATACAATAATAATGATATTTTAGGATGTAAAAATTAAAAAATAATTTTAAAAGTAAATGTAAACACTATTAAATTGATACTAGCTTCCACTTTTGGTTTTCGGTATTGATTTATTTCAATTTCAATTATTAAGTTTAAAAAACATTTCACTTTAATTTCAAAGTGCTCAAAATATCTTTACTTTGTGAACAAATTTCACAAAATTACACCATACAGCATTTAATAATACTTTGGATATTTTGAATTAAAAGTGTAATTTTGTTATAATAAAGAACAAAAATAAATTAGATTAAATTAAAAATAAAAATATCATTATAATGAAATGAATAAAAGAGAAATAAGTTCTATAATGCCTATCGGATTATCAGTACTTGTACTTCTTTGGGAGAAGAAGTACTATGAGCACGCCGCACGCCATTCCCACATTTTATTATTATTATTATTATTATTATTATTATTATTATTATTATTATTTTATTTTTTTTTAGAAAATCGTGATTTTTGAAGTGAAGTTTTTGACTTCTTTTTTCTTTTTCTTGAGGTGGTCGACATAAATTAGTCAAGTAGGAAATAGGAGTCAATTTTGGCATCCTTCTAAGCCAAGACGAATGGTATCCTTATTTCTACAGAATTCTATGTCGTTTAACAAAATTTTATTTAATTAATTAAAAATGAAGTCTTTATGACTAGTATAAAATTTTATACAAAAATATAAATAGATATTTTATTAAGGATGCAAGTAAGTGATCTGATTTTATTAGGTGAATAGGTGCGACATTATTTTGGTAAAACCGTTGAATTGGATAATGTAACGAGAAACATGTGGTACATTTGCTGTTGACCAAATTATGGCTGAAATCAAATGGGACCAGCTAGTATATATGAATTAAGAAAATTCTACACAACTTAAAATAGTGATGTCTCTTCATTTTTTATTGTAATATTTTAATTTGGATACTATATATTTTATTTTGAGCAAAAATTTGTGGAGACCGTCTCACGGATCTTTGTCTGTGTGATAGATCGGGTCAAGATAAAATGTAATATTTACTATTACATTTGCTAGTATAAGTATTGCATTTGCATATTGACCCAACTCATATTTGCATATATATTGACATGACCCGTCTCACAAATAAATATCCGTGAGATGTGAGATGTGAGACATTTTTACACAAGTGTGCCCCTTTATTTTGACGATACATCTTCTTTAATTTTTGTACTATTATAAAATATATATTATAGAAAAATTCTATAACATGACTTACCAAGTAGTAAGAATGTCAGTACATTGTTATAAATAGGAAAAAAATACGAATCTTAGATAATGAAAATAAAATATTTAAGGTGCATCAATTTAACTCGGTGAGTATGTTTAAATTTTAAAGTGCATTATTTTTTAGCTTAAGGTGTATAAGTTCAAAGCTTAAGTTGCGTAAGTTTATAGCTTTAGGTGCCTAAGTTTAAAGTTTAAGGTGGTTTAAAGCTTAAAGTGTAAGTTTAATTTATAGCTTAAGGACGTATATTAAAAGTTTAAGATGCATCAGTTCAACTCTTAAGGTACGTATGCTTAAAGCTTAAGGTGCATAAATTCGAAGTTTAAGGTGCGCCAGTTCGAGACACTTGATCATTTGCATCCATGTTGCTAGGAAGTGCATTTTAAAAAAAAATCATTTAATTTGATCGTCGTTGATCTAGATTAAATTAACGGCTCAGATCTAACATCATTTTTCATTTGGGAGAAGTTTGTCTAATTTATGCACAAGTTTAATTTGCTGGTTCTCACAGGAGATCAATAATATAATATGCATAAAATTGATAGGGAAAATAGAAATTTATGCCCCTCCATAATATGTCAATTATCAATGTTATTCCTAAATTATTAGTGGTGTAAATATTGCCCCTCAATTTTCAAAACGGTACACATATATTGCCCTCCCATACAGTACGGAAGGGGCAATATATGTACCGTTTCAAAAATTGAGGGACAACATTTACACTTGGAAGGGGCAATATATGTATCGTTTTGAAAATTAATGGGCAACATTTACACCACTAATAATTCAGGGGTGACATTGATAATTGGCATATTATAGAAGGACATAAATTACAATTTTCCCAAATTGATATAAAAGGAGTAACGTAACATATAATACAAACCTCTCTTTCCGCTTGAGTAAAAACCTTTGCAGTGACATCCTTCTGTGTAATGGCATATCTGCAATCATAATCCACAACATTAATAAGAAGAAGTATCTTATTTAAATGCACCCATAATTTCTAATACAGATGTGCTATTATATTTTCTTTGTATATCCAACACAAATATTGAAAAAATTAATATTAAAAAAAAAAAAAAAAAAAAAAAAAAAAAAAAAAAAAAAAGAAGAAGAAGAAGAAGAGAAGCTTGATTACCTCCGCTAAGCTTATCCACGGCGATGGAATGAGCGGAGTCTGAAGTTCCGAGGATGCCTTCATGAGCAAGTCTGAGAATATTCTCCGCCTACACAATTTTTTTTCTACTTTTCAAACAAAATTTTGCAAAAAACATATAAAGATAAAAAAGATAAAAAAAAACGGCGGATTGTTATATTGTTATATTGTTAAAGCATATATATAATACGGACCTGGAGCGGATTGACGTCAAAAACGGCGACGCTTCCATTGTAGAAAACAGTCAAGGGAGTAGACTCCATGGAAGAAAAGAGAAGCTGATCCTCCTTGGAAGAAAGATAGGAGGAGGGCTTTGGAGCGGCCTGCAAATCACTGGTGTTTTCCATGGATGCAAAACTGGCGGAGGCAGTAGCGATCACATTCTTAAGAAGCTCCGGATTAATTTTTGAAATGGCTGCAAGCAAGAGAGAGAGAGAGAAATGAAATCAAAACTATTTCAATCCGATCAGCCGGCGGCGAAGCATAGAAAGCGAAATGCTACGAGTTTCAGACGGAAAAATAAATATGTGCGAACTAACCACGGAAGCTTCTCCGGCGATCGAAGAGCTTGGAAGGCGGAGGAGGCTTTGCGGCGGCCTCTTTCTCCAGACGGAAGAAATCGAGTTCCACGGCCGCTGCGGCAGATGATCTCGACATTGCGAGAGAGATGAAATCGGATTTCAGATTTCTGCGGAGAGAGAGTTGAGAATTTTGATTTTTGAGGGAGAAATAGGATGAATATGAATTATTTATATATCTCGAGAAAAGGGTTGGCGCCAGGGGCAGGACAAGTAAGAGAATTTCCCCTGTTTGAGATTATATAGATATTATTATATAAATATAGTAACATACATATGAAAAATGCTGAGGACGGACCCAATAAAGAATATATATATTCCCATCATGCATTTAAGTAAAAATAAAATAAAATAAATGATATTTTTTGGTTTCATTATTAGGGTACATATTCACATCATCCATAATGGAAATATAAGATGCAATAAAGTGAAAAGAATATCATTTATTGCATTGAGTGCTGTGGACCAATAAGCTCACTATCAATTGTTATATTGAGAATCAAATTTCACCAAAATCAAACACTTATATTGGTTGTTTAATCAAGTCAAACAGTTAAAAATAGTCAAATAAGTTAAAATTGATCGATAAGCTAACTATGTTACCAAGCAGAGCTAATAAGGGTGTTTAGATACTGGGCTGATCAGCAATTTTTCAGCTTATTTAACCAACTTTGGTTGTTTGACATAATCAATCAGCCAAAATGGGTGTTTGGTAAAATAACTTTTTCTTTGAGATGATTGTGTTAAACAACTAAAATTAGAAACGCTACTTTGAGCCGCGTTTCCATTCAACTTCTTGATCTTTTTATTTTTAAGACTAATCTACCACATTGGAGCTTCACCACAAGATGCCATGAAAATCTATCTCAAAAACAAGAGTGAAGAAAAGTATTTTTACTGATATTTTCTACAACAAAGATTGAGTAGTAGAAACCACAAATAACATAGAAAAACAAACGAACAAATACCAATTTTGATCCCACGAGTATTAGTAAAATGATAATTTTGGTCCACATGTTTAATTTTTATCAATTTTCATCCACGATTATTGTTTTAGTACCAATTTTCATCCACGACTATTTTTAGTGCCAAAATTCATCATGCTGGACAACTCTACATTAAAGATGTATTGATATCTAAAATATTTAAGGGTATTTTCGTCATTTTCAAATTTAGATCTAAATTTGAGCATGAATAAAAAGGGGTTTAATCCCGAAGATCAATCTCATTTCACAATTATCTTCCTCATCTTATCTTAATTTGAGGAGAAGAACTGCGAATTGGGATCGATCTTAAGACTTAAATCCATTTATGTATGCTCAAATTGGGGTCGTAATTTGAAAAGGACGAAAATACCCTTAATAATTTCATATTTCGGCATGTCTTAAACAAAATGGTGATCGGCGTGATGAATTTTGGCACTAAAACAATAGTCGTGGATGAAAATTGGTAGGAATTAAACATGTGGACCAAAATTGTTATTTTGCTAATACTTGTGGGACCAAAATTGGTATTTGCTCAAAATCAAACTCAAAACAAAAGACATGAAAATCATTTTTCTATTGAGATTTCTATTACAAAATTGAGCGGCGTAAGCACAAAACACAGAGATTCAAAACCAAAAATAAAACAGAAGAATATGCAATTTTTTTTATTAAGATGTTCTACTGCAAAATCGAGCAATGAAAGTCACAGAGATCCACAGAAAACCAACAAAAATTAATAATAATAAAAACGTAATTTTTGTACAAAGATTTTCTACAACAAACCCGAATATCTTTACTTCTTTCTTTAGATTCTCACCAACTCTCAACTTCGAACTCCCAAACCACTGTCGTTGATGATGCTCCATTTTTATCGCTATGAGTTGCTCTCGCCACAAATGGAGGTAAAGGGAAATGGAATGCGAGTTTAATTAGGGTATTTGCTTTTCATTTGTCATATTTTGTATAATTATGTTTTGGCCCCAATAATTTGTTATGATTTCAAATTCACCCTTTTAATAACAACAATAACAACAACAACAACAACAACAACAATAATAATAATAACAACTTCAAAATAAAATTATTTTTAAATTCATAATTAAAAATAATTTATGATGATAACTATTATTATAATAAAAATAAACTATATTAAACTTTATATAATAACTGATGCGCAAAAAATAAGTGTCCAATTTTAATATTTTATATTAAAATGTAAAATTTATTTAGATTTTAGATATTTAAATTATTGTAAATAATAATAATAATAATAATAATAATAATAATAATAATAATAATAATAATAATAATGTCCCGATTGGTCATTTACATGCAACTAGCTTATAGTAAACATCTCATTTAACAAACATCTTTTTGTAACCAACTAATACAATCAATTGGTCAAATACTCAAATCAGTTAACACAATAAGCTATTAGCTACCAACTAAACCAATTAGCTATCAGTTAACACGAATTTGCCAAAGGGTATTTGGAATTGGATATTGGCTGATCAGCCTTTTTTCAGCTTATTTGAACAACTTTTGTTGTTTGACTTAGTCAATTAGCTAAAATTGGAAACGCTACTTTGAGCAACATTTCCATTCAACCTCTTGATCTTTTTATTTTTAAGACCAATATGCCCCATTGTAGCTTCACCACAAGATGCTATGAAAATCTATCTCAAAAACAAAAGTGAAGAAAAAACTTTTTTACCGATATTTTCTACGACAAAGATTGAGTTGTGGAAGCCACAAATAACATAGAAAATCAAACTAAAAACAAAAGACTTGAAAATCATTTTTGTATTGACATTTCTATTACAAAATTAAGTGGCTTAAGCACAAAACAAAGAGATTCAAACCCAAAA
This sequence comes from Ipomoea nil, assembly GCF_001879475.1. Lineage (NCBI taxonomy): Eukaryota > Viridiplantae > Streptophyta > Magnoliopsida > Solanales > Convolvulaceae > Ipomoea > Ipomoea nil. The sequence goes on from NW_017617365.1 coordinate 1,274,606, forward strand.
ATGAAATAGAAGAATATGCAATATTTGTACTGAGGTGTTATATTACAAAATCGAGCAATTAAAGTCACAGAGATACACAGAAAACCAAACAAAAAAATTAATAATAATATAAATTTAATTTTTGTACTAAGATTTTTTACTACAAACCCGAATATCTTTTCTTCTGTTTTTTTTTTCGGATTTTCACCAACCCTCAACATCAAACTTCCAAACCACTACCGTCGATGATGTTCCGTTTCTGTCGCTCTAAGTTGCTCTCGCCGCAAATGGAGGTAAAGGGAAATGGAATGCGAGTTTAATTAGGGCATTTAGTTTTTATTTGTCATATTTTTATAATTATATTTTGGCCCCAATAATTTGTTATGATTTCAAATTAACCCTTTTAACAACAACAACAACAACAAAATAAAATTATTTTAAAATTTATATATTCATAATTAAAAATAATTTATGATGATGATTATTATTATTATAAAAAATAAATTATATTAAACTTTACATAATAATAAAAATAAAAATGTCCTTATTGGTCAGCTAATAGTAAACATTTAATTTACCAATCACCTTGAGAGAATCACTACATGCCATCTGAGCATAATGTGTTTGGCAATAACTTATGTTTATTTACATGTACATAATCTTCTATTCATATATACTTTCTCAATCTAGCGAAACACAAAGAGTCAACACCGCCTCCACTGAAGGCTCTATCTCATGACCTCCCATATGGGAGAATCACTACATGCCATCTGAGCATAATGTGCTTGCCAATAACTTATATTTATTTACATGTACATAATCTTTAATTTGAAGGTACATAATATATTAACTACAGATACAAAATTATTTGAATCTCCTTTTGGATCTAGTCCCACAATATATACAATGTGGATCATAGTTAATAATAGTATAATTTGCGGTTCACTATACTCTATAACTTTAACAAGAAAAAAAAAAAGAAAAAAAACTCCGATCCGTAATATTTTTTAAAGACAAAATTTGTATCTTAAATGACTACCAGGGACGGAGCCAGAAATTCGATTGAGGGGGGGAGGGGGGGGGGGGGGGGGCGAAGTAGGACGGATTCAGAAATTTTTTCCAGTAAAAGCGAAACATTCAAACAAAAGATATAATTTTAAAAAAAAATTATCTAAGAAATTTTTTTTTTTATAACCATTACTTAAGAAATTATAATTTTTTCCAGTAAAAGCGAAACATTCAAACAAAAGATATAATTTTAAAAAAAAATTATCTAAGAATTTTTTTTTTTTTTTTATAACCATTACTTAAGAAATATAATTGTAATTTAATAAAATAATTTGAATATAAAACACATTATAAATTTTACATATATATGTATTAAAATATTAAAAAAGTAAAGGACAAAATATGTTAATGTAAGATTTTGAACCCAAGACTTTTCTTATTACCATAGATATGCTCTACCAACTAATCTAACTCTTTACTTGTTGACATTTACTAGTTTTTTTATACTAGTACTAACACATATACTATATATACATATATACATATACATATTATATATGGAGTGGGGGTGGGGTGAGGGGGGGCAGTTGATCCCCCTGCCCCCCCTCTGGCTCCGTCCCTGATGACTACTAATTATGTTATTTAAATTTTACAGAAAATTGAACGTGGAACATAACCTATATATATCATATAATATGTGATGGTTTTATTGAGACCGGGTCCACCATAAACTAGATATAAAAATATAGAACGAGATAGGAAAAGAATAACTTTTATTACCCGGGGCACTAGGTTCAAAATAACACGTATAAAGCTCGAGGTACAGGCCCAGAATGGCGGCCCAAAGGATGGACTATAGCTGACTATGCTACTATCAAGAATCGAACTCAGTTGAGAGGGTTGAAAAAATGGGATCAAGACCGCTAGATGGTAGTGCTCATCGTGTCCTTATTGTCCCTTGCTAAGAATCCAGACCCCCTATTTATAGCATATTCCCTGTGTACGCCATCAGATCGACACCCTTCTACCAATGTCACATGTCCCATGTTGCCCGGCTAAACATTCGCCACTTCTCTCCTGCATCGGTTACACCGACCCACCACTCCCGGAGTACTCGCGCGGAGGCCGCATGCCAAGACCTGCCATCCTCCCAACCCCCCGCATCGCACACGGCCCCCGCGCGAGAGGTATTGTGTCGCGCCCAGGCGCGCACCAGTCATGCTCGGGCCGCTCCCAGCCCCGCGCAGGGTGCGCCGTCGCTGGTTGGGGCCAGCGCCCCAGCCGGCGACCACCTCTGGCAAGCGGGCGGCCACCGACCACCTTTTCCGGTAGCCCACCTCCATGTACACCACCACCCCCTCCCCCACTTACACCAGCTTCCCTTCGATCCATCTACAGCGTTGGGCTAGTCCACTAAGCCTTCAGCCCATGTCCCATATCCCCATCAATATGTATGAGACAATCTCAACTAAATTGGTCACGTTATTGACTTTATAATCACAAGGTTCCAAATTTGACTTATAGATAGTGAGAATTGTTGCCTATTTGCCTTCTTAGTTTGGCCAATCAGCTAACTAGAGTTACAAAGTAGGATTACCCATGCAAACCCTTGGTTTCACTCATCATATTATTTGAATTAAAAAAATAAATAAATGTGGAATATAACCTATATAATATAATATGCATGAGACAATCTCAATGAAGTTGGTTAACTTGTTGGTTTGATAATCTGAAATTCTAAATTTAACTTACAGTCAAAATAACTGCTTATTGACTTTCTTGATTTAACTAACTAGTTGACTAGATTTACACGCTGTTAAATTTACAAGATATCATTTCCTCTGTGTAGACTTTGGTTTCACTTTGTCATCCAAAATATAAAAGTATATAATATAATATGCATTATTAAAACGTGACACTACGGAAGAGATTCCTGTTGAAGCCGCTCTAGTGGAATCCAACGTTGGCTAAGCAAACACGCAATCCCACAAGAAGAAGGTTTTCTGTAGTGGGTTGAGGGGGCCAAAACAATCTTTCACCTAATTTAGGGAGTACAAACAAAAACATTATTATTCTTACCTGACAACTGACAACTATCACCTACTGATCGGTGATTTTTAGATGTGGGGATGTGTATTTTTTTTATGTTTTTTTTGGAAGATTAGATGTGTATTTTCTATGTTTCTATTGATTATTACCGGCATTTTGATGTGAGAAATATTAAAGAATATTGATGGTAATAGTCTTAAATGTAGTTTTGAGTAAGTGAACGACAAGTAGTAATTTTGAATATAAGATTTTGCTTGTCCTCTATTATCTATAGGGGTTATGTATTTATATATACAAGCTAATGTGTAATTAATCTATTCTAATAAGTGCAACGGCTCCATACTCAATCAGTCAATACCCCTAATTAATAAGTGCATCGTTCTCCATAATATGTGCATGCAGTCACGTAGTTTTGTGTTAAGTGTAACGATTTCACCCGCTCTTACATGCTCAACTCTAGACCGTTGATTCTCAACTGACAATCATGGATGGCTGAGGCCTGAGAGTAGACCTCTATGGGTATCCATTCGGTTAATAACATAACCGAATTTATAAATATTTTGACTATAAACCGAACCAAAATTTCTATTTCGAAATTAACTAAACCGAAATTTTTTCACTTAATCGCTTGGTTAACAAATTAACAGAAATATTTTAGTTTAATTTTTAAAAAAAACATTGAAATTTATAAATAAAATTTTTCGATTCATACTTTCACACAACAAAATAGTCATTGCATCAATATATAAATGATAATTTTTTTTAAAAAAAAATAGTGTAATAGTATGATATATGAATTATAAATAATTAAAACATATATAAGCATGTAATTCGGTTAATTTAGTTAATCGTACTTTTAAACCAAATTAATCATTAATCAAAATTCTAAAAAATCCTTAACCATTAACCAAACAAAATATTTTTGTTAAAAATGGTTAACTGAATTTTTTTGATTCGGTCGGTTAACTGTGTTGTCACCAAATTGTGCACACCGTACCCCTACCGTCCTCGGCATATTTTGTTTTATTTTCTTCTTTTCTACCTTTTTTTTTTGTTTATTATAAATAAATTTGTACTAAAAAAAAAAGTTTATTTATTTATGTTTTTTCTTTTTATTTATTTATATTTATTCAGTATTGCACCTATAGGGACTGGGACTTGAGTAGATCGAGCCCAGTACTCAGACAAGGCTCAACCCCACTCTCATTCCTCCCCTATTTCTTTGTGCTTTTTTTTAAACCTCACTTTTATGGTTTACGCCAAAGAAACTCACAAAATTTTAACTGAAATTGCCCAGATTTTAAAATTGGGTACATGTGCGCCATTGATCCAATCGTTTAATCAATGTTTTTCTTTCCAAAAGATTGAACCCCAACCCTAAGGGGCCCCACACCCCTGCTTGACAGAGTATCTGGGAGGATGTAAATTATGGTAATTCAACTGAACATGAACCACAGAGGCTAGACATTTGCTTACTGCGCACAAGGAGCCCCTTCACTTTGAGAGGTTTCTCCCACACCGCCACTGTTGAGACTCGATCCCTAGTCTTTTTTTTTTTTTGGGTAATAAAATTAATTTATCTTGATTGCATAATTTATGTATAAACTTGTGCAAATAACCAGCTTAGTTGGCATGAGTGCCGTGCACTCTTGTTCCTTAAGAGAGGTCGGGAGTTCGAACCCCCTCTCGTATGGAAAAAATCAATCTGGCCAGCACTTTGCCCCTTAATTGGGCCGGCCCGGTGTAAACGGGGACTAGTCTGAGTATGGTACAGGTTTAAAGGTGTCTCCTACAGTTAGGGTCTGCTCAGGACACCTCGTGGTCTGACAAAAAAAAAAAAACTTGTACAAATAAATTACACCTCACACCATAGAAATATGTGCAATATCGAGTCACAATATACAACATATGTAAATCTCATACGCATTCATTCCACAAAAATCATAATAAGTACTCCGTAACATACAATACAAACACTAAAATATTAATCGCAATTAAACAGTAAATTATAACAAAATGACAAATTGATTCATCAAGAACAAGATACTTGTTTTAGCATACCATACATGAACAAGATACTTGAACCACACATCTCTAACGTCATCAATCTCTTGTTAATTGTAGCTCAATTTTTTTGAATCTTCGCCAACTCTACAAAGTTTTAAATTGAGTTATGTAATTATATATATACAGTCAATTAAAAAATTATTTTGTTGAAATTAACTCATTAAGATTTTTTAAATGACATTCATACTAATATTTTTTTAGTATATTGTTTCAGTAATTGTGTGATGACCGATAATATATAGTGACTTAATGAAGTTGTATTAATAATTATAATGAATTAGCAATAGTGATTTTATAAACATATAGTAATTACGTAATGAATATGCAGTAGTAACTTTATTTAATTGTTAGTTAATTAAAAATTTTTACAATATTAATATGAGTTTCATTTAAATGATCTTAATTAGAATTTTTTAATAACATATATATTATGCGTTAATTTTATTTGTACAAAAAAAAAAGAGAAAAGTAAATTGAAGTTAAAATATAAAAGAATTTAAAGAGAAAAAATATTAATTTATAAAAATAAAATGAAAATTTTAAATAAATTTAAAAATCTTCAATCAACAATTAAATACTACACATTTTATTAAATTATTGATATATATTATTTTTTGAATCCAGCATCATACCGGGTAGGTATTGGAGAATTTTTCTAATTTTGATTAGACATGATAAAAATGTGATAAGGGAAAGGGAACACAAATTCCTATTGAAGCCACACAAGTGGGATCCACGGCTAGTTGGCTTTGTAAACACGCAATCCACAAGCTTTCAAGTTTCGCCTAATTTACTCCTACTCTTATTTATTTAATTATTTTTTCATTTATTGTCGGTATTGTGGCTGCATGTTTCTTTGAGGGACACTACTACTAAAAATGCATTCCTACCTCCCACTTCTTGATGATGATATTTTGTATGTTTATTATTCAACTTTTGAATAAATAATAATGCAAAATGCATTTTAATTTGTATTATATTCATTGACGTATTAGAGAAAATTTCACTTTTAGTCTTTGATTATTGTGATATTGACATATTTAGTTTTATATTCTTTTAATTTTGTCATATATATTACATTCATGACTTTCATTTGATTGCCACCATCGTTAAAAATTTCGTTAATTTACCGTTAGAATTAACAAATGACAAAGAAAAAATCTTTACACATATCGCAACTCGTATTTTGAACACATTAGAAATATCATAAATATCAGAAGATGTAATATCGTAACTCATAGAAACATAAGTTACGATATGTGTAAGGATTTTTTTTCCTTTGTTATTTATCAACTTAAGGATATCATCAGTATATCACTGTGTTTCAATATTGTAATTCCTATTTCGGACACATTAGAAATATCATAAATATCAAAGGATGTAATATCTTAACTCATAGAAATAAGTTCGAAATATAAGTTATAATATTGAAACACAGTAATATCCTTAAATTGACATATAACAAAGGAAAAAATCCTTACGCATATCGTAACTCATATTTCTCTGAGTTACGATATTATATTACATCCTTAGATATTTATGATATTTCTAATGTATTCGCAATATGAGTTACAATATGTGTAAGGCTTTTTTCCTTTGTTACTTGTCAATTCTAATGGTAAATTAACGGAAGACTAATGGTGGCAATCAAATGAAAATTATGGATGTAATATGACAAAATTAAAAGAATATGACTAAATGTGACAATGCTACAATAGTCGAGGACTAAAAGTGGAAGTTGCTCAAAGTCATGGATGTAATATGGAAAAATTAAAAGAATATGAGTAAATATGGTAATACTAACCAAATTAAAGGTCTTGTGGTCGAACGACATAGTTGTGGCTTCTCAAAAGAGAGGTCTCAAGTTCTCAGCAGGTTGAGAAAGTATGTGTGAACAGATACTACAGAAAAAATGATAATACTGCAATAGTCAAGGATTAAACGTGGAATTTGATCTTTTATTTATTATGTGAAACTATCTAGCAGTTTATTAATACAACTCAAATTTATAGGGGGAATGCTTTTTTTATTTTTTATTTTTTATTTTTTATTTTTTGGGTATGTTTTTACCGCTTAAAATTCCTCTTTGATATTACTAAATTATTAAATGGCTCAGTAGTTTTTTTTAGCAAATACCAATTTTGGTCCCACGAGTATTAGTAAAATGATAATTTTTATCTACATGTTTAATTTATACCAATTTTTATTCACGATTATTATTTTAGTACCAATTTTCATCCACAATTATTGTTTTAGTGCCAAAATTTATCACGCCGGTCACCCCTTCGTTTAACATGCCGAAATATGAAATTATTAAGAGTAGTTTCACGCTTTTCAAATTAGGATCCCTATTTGAGCATGAATAAAGGTATTTAAGCCCCAATATTTATCCCAATTCGCATTTTTCTGCCTCAAATTACAGGGCATTTGGTTGGAAGGAATGAATTAAGGGGGAAAGTAATTGTAATTCGGTGGGAAAAGAATAAGGTGAGAATAAAGTAGGAATTACAATTACATTATTTGGTAAGGAGGAATATAATGAAAATGGGAGAAGTGATATAAAGACTAAAATACCCTTTGTGTAATAATATTAATAATAACATTCAAGGATAAATATGTAATTTCCTTCCCTTTCCCTTTGGATGAATTCATTGAATTGCAATTCATAGGGGGAACCTATGAATTGCAATTCAATGAATTGAGGGAATTGCAATTCCCTCAAACCAAACAGTGTAGTTTATCATTTCATTGAATTGTAATTCAATTCCAATGCAATTCATGCCAATTGGAATCGATCTTAGGGTAGGATGAGGAGGAGAACTGCGAATTAGGATAGATCTTAGGGCTTAAATTAATTTATTTATGCTCAAATTAGAATCTTAAGTTAAAAATGACGAAAATGCCCTTAAAATTTTTAGATTTCGGGATGTCTTAAATAGATGGGTGATCGAAGTGATGAATTTTAGTACTCAAATAATAGTCATGAATTAAAATTGGTACTAAAACAATAGTCGTAGATAAAATTGGTAGGAATTAAACATGTGGACCAAAACCGTCATTTTGCTAATACTCGTGGGACCAAATTTGGTATTTGCTCAATTTTTTTTTATTTTTTTAAAGAACAAATTGCACTTTTGGTCCTGTGAGTATTAGGGTACTGACAATTTGAGTACGTGACTTTCAAAACTCCCAATTTAAACCTTTAACTATGCAATTTTTGACAGATTTGGTCCTCCGGGCCAAATTGCCGGCCAATTTTGGCCGGAAAAAGATTTAATGCTTCGAATTAATTTCTGATGAGGGTAAAATTGTCATTTCACTCCCTTCTTCTTCATTTTCCCTTTCTTCTTCGTTCTTCTTCTTCTTCGCTCACCGGTTCTATCCCTTTCCATTTTGAATGCATTGAATGTTTGGCTTCCACATTGAATGCATTGATGTTTGGCTTCGTAACAACGCCAATTGTCCAATCTGCAGAAACTGCATTTCCTCGTGGCGATTTTTTCGAACCCCGGCGGTTCTACTGGCAATTTCACGGCGGCCGGGAGTAATGAAGACGACGGCGTTGTTATTGAACTTGATGAGGATCTGCCGATCATCCCGTCTCCGACACCGAAATTTGCGAGAAAAAATCGGAGAAAATTCAGGCGAGTTACCAGCGTTGGGGATGAGTGCATTGACATTAGGCAAAAGGATGAGCAATTTGCGGTTCAACCGATCAGGAGATCTTTCTCGATGGACTCGGCGGCGGACCGGCGGGTTTATTTGGCAGTTCAGAAGGAAGTTCAGCAGCAGAAACGCCGGCAGCATGAGATCATAAGTTCCGGCGAGAGTAGTAGTAGCAGAATTAACAAGAAGTCGTTTTTCTCTTTCGGGTATGGACGAGGATCAAAAAATTCAGTTCAAACTGCAGGTTCATTTGGAACCTTAGCTTGACGTCATATTATAATTCTTGTTCTTCTTTTGACTTTTTAGTGATTATCATTTATGTTTTGTACTCTGATCTGACGTTTGCGTTTTCTGAATTGAAACTCAAATAATATTAGTCCCAAAATGGAAAGGGATAGAACCGGTGAGCGAAGAAGAAGAAGAACGAAGAAGAAAGTGAGAATGAAGAAGAAGGGAGTGAAATGACAATTTTACCCTCATCAGAAATTAATTCGAAGCATTAAATTTTTTTCTGGCCAAAATTGGCCGGCAATTTGGCCCGGAGGACCAAATCTGTCAAAAATTGCATAGTTAAAAGTTTAAATTGGGAGTTTTGAAAGTCACGTACTCAAATTGTCAGTACCCTAATACTCACAGGACCAAAAGTGCAATTTGTTCTTTTTTAAATGTTGAACAGTCAGAATATTGTTATTAGTAGAAAGAATGATTTGATTTTTTATTTTTTATTTTTTATTTTTTTCAGCTCATGCAGTCAAAAGTGAATGGGTGTATAACAGGACTCTTTACAGAATTAGTAACTAGCTTTTTTGTACTAAATTAAACATATCCTAATAACTCGATAAATGCACACAAGTCAAATTTACAAAATTGGTCTCAGTTTAGACCAGTATTAACTATTAAGTATTATAAACTAATTTTAAACATATTGAACAAAAATAAAAACACAATTATGGAGAAGTAAATATATGTAAGGTACACAAAATTGCTTTGTAGAAATTAATTACCGTAATTAAAAGAAAATTGTGAGAATGTGAGATGTATATTAAATGATGGAATTGAAAATTAAAATGGGATGGATCACAATGTGTAATAATATATTATCACATTATTGTGAATTATATCTTAATTTGAACAAAATAAAGTTATATAACATAATCATACTCATGTTACTTTAATTATCTTATAATTCGGACTAAACGCATCTAATTAATTAAAGATTTGTACTCAAAATTAATTAAAGATTTAAAGTCCATGTATAGTGAAGGTGTCATACCTTGTGCGC